>NW_028296763.1:662500-962500 GCF_055471065.1 Atractosteus spatula | reverse complement strand
CAGGCATATTAATAGACAAAGCCAAAATGTATTAGTTGTTTCGCACTATTAGGCAATTTAAGCCTAAACGTTCATTCATTCAGCACTCCGTTCAACACAAAATTTCCAATGAAAGAATACCTTTCAACAATTAAGTTGGCCATTCCTGACACACTAATTTGGTTTTGGCACTGTTGTATTGTCTTTTCAGACTCATACTTTGATTCAGAGAAGCACATTTTCCAGTCAAATGAGTGGAATATTGAGATAGTTGTCTTTGAGAAATATTTGAACCCTAACCCTAACTAGCAAAACCCGAAGCTAGGGTTAGGGTTTTATTCCCATACAATGTAGACAGTTTTTGATGGCATGGCTGTGTTTTAGGGCTGAAAGGATACTTAGGAATGTTGTTCTTTCAATGTTTTCTCAACATTTTTTTTCTGACCTATATGGCTGTATACAGTGCTCTGCCCGAAAATGGAATGGTGTCTGAATTAATCTACAAGCAACAGTAAGAAAGAACCATATTTAACTTTTAATCTCTTGCTTTGGGCTTTGAAATCACAGGCATATTAATAGACAAAGCCAAAATGTATTAGTTGTTTCGGACTTTTAGGCAACTTAAGCCTAAACGTTCATTCATTCAGCACTCCGTTCAACACAAAATTTCCAATGAAAGAATACCTTTCAACAATTAAGTTGACCATTCTTGACACACTAATTTGGTTTTGGCACTGTTGTATTGTCTTTTCAAACTCATACTTTGATTCAGAGAAGCAAATTTTCCAGTCAAATGAGTGGAATATTGAGATAGTTGTCTTTGAGAAATATTTGAACCCTAACCCTAACTAGCAAAACCCGAAGCTAGGGTTATGGTTTTATTCCCATACAATGTAGACAGTTTTTGATGGTATGGCTGTGTTTTAGGGCTAAAAGGATACTTAGGAATGTAGTTCTTTCAATGTTTTCTCAACATTTTTTTCTGACCTATATGGCTGTATACAGTGCTCTGCCCGAAAAAGGAATGGTGTCTCAATTGATCTACAAGCAACAATAAGAAAGAACCATATTTAACTTCTAAACTCTTGCTTTGGGCTTTGAAATCACAGGCATATTAATAGACAAAGCCAAAATGTATTAGTTGTTTCGGACTTTTAGGCAACTTAAGCCTAAACCTTCATTCATTCAGCACTCCGTTCAACACAAAATTTCCAATGAAAGAATACCTTTCAACAATTAAGTTAACCATTACTGACACACTAATTTGGTTTTGGCACTGTTGTATTGTCTTTTCAGACTCATACTTTGATTCAGAGAAGCAAAATTTCCAGTAAATTAGTGGAATATTGAGATAGTTGTCTTTGAGAAATATTTGAACCCTAACCATAACTAGCAAAACCCGAAGCTAGGGTTAGGGTTTTATTCCCATACAATGTAGACAGTTTTTGATGGCATGGCTGTGTTTTACTGCTAAAAGGATACTTAGGAATGTAGTTCTTTCAATGTTTTCTCAACATTTTTTTCTGACCTATATGGCTGTATACAGTGCTCTGCCCGAAAAAGGAATGGTGTCTGAATTGATCTACGAGCAACAGTAAGAAAGAACCTTTTTTAACTTTTAAACTGTTGCTTTGGGCTTTGAAATCACAGGCATATTAATGACAAAGCCAAAATGTATTAGTTGTTTCGGACTTTTAGGCAATTAAGCCTAAATGTTCATTCATTCAGCACTCCGTTCAACACAAAATTTCCAATGAAAGAATACCTTTCAACAATTAAGTTGACCATTCCTGACACACTAATTTGGTTTTGGCACTGTTGTATTGTCTATTCAGTGTCATGCTTTGATTCAGAGAAGCAAATTTTCCAGTCAAATGAGTGGAATATTAGGATAGTTGTCTTTGAGAAACATTTGAACCCTAACCCTAACTAGCAAAACCCGAAGCTAGGGTTAGGGTTTTAATTCCATACAATGTAGACAGTTTTTGATGGCATGGCTGTGTTTTAGGGCTGAAAGGATACTTAGGAATGTTGTTCTTTCAATGTTTTCTCAACAATTTTTTCTGACCTATATGGCTGTATACAGTGCTTTGCCCCAAAAAGGAATGGTGTCTGAACTGATCTACTAACAACAGTAAGAAAGAACCTGATTTAACTTTTAAACTCTTGCCATGGGCTTTGTAATCACAGGCATATTAACAGATGAAGCCAAAATATATTAGTTGTTTCGGACTTTTAGGCCACTTAAGTCTTAACGTACATTCATTCAGCACTCCGTTCAACACAAAATTTCCAGTGAAAGAATACCTTTCAACAACTAAGTTGACCATTACTGACACACTAATTTGGTTTTGGCACTGTTGTATTGTCTTTTCAGACTCATACTTTGATTCAGAGAAGCAAATTTTCCAGTCAAATGAGTGGAATATTGAGATAGTTGTCTTTGAGAAATATTTGAACCCTAACCCTAACTAGCCAAACCCGAAGCTAGGGTTAGGGTTTTATTCCCATACAATGTAGACAGTTTTTGATGGCATGGCTGTGTTTTAGGGCTGAAAGGGTACTTAGGAATGTTGTTCTTTCAATGTTTTCTCAACATTTTTTTCTGACCTATATGGCTGTATACAGTGCTCTGCCCGAAAAAGGAATGGTGTCTAAATTGATCTACAAGCAACAGTAAGAAAGAACCTTATTTAACTTTTAAACTCTTGCTTTGGGCTTTGAAATCACAGGCATATTAACAGATAAAGCCAAAATGTATTAGTTGTTTCGGACTTTTAGGCCACTGAAGTCTAAACGTACATTCATTCAGCACTCCGTTCAACATAAAATTTCCAGGGAAAGAAATCCTTTCAACAATTAAGTTGACCATTCCTGACACACTAATTTGGTTTTGGCACTGTTGTATTGTCTTTTCAGACTCATACTTTTATTCAGAGAAGCAAATTTTCCAGTCAAATGAGTGGAATATTGAGATAATTGTCTTTGAGAAATATTTGAACCCTAACCCTAACTAGCAAAACCCGAAGCTAGGGTTAGGGTTTTATTCCCATACAATGTAGACAGTTTTTGATGGCATGGCTGTGTTTTAGGGCTAAAAGGGTACTTAGGAATGTTGTTCTTTCAATGTTTTCTCAACATTTTTTTCTGACCTATATGGCTGTATACGGTGCTCTGTCCCAAAAAGGAATGGTGTCTAAATTGATGTACAAGCAACAGAAAGAAAGAACCTGATTTAACTTTTAAACTCTGCCATGGGCTTTGAAATCACAGGCATATTAACAGATAAAGCCAAAATGTATTAGTTGTTTCGGACTTTTAGGCCACTTAAGCCTAAACGTTCATTTATTCAGCACTCCGTTCAACATAAAATTTCCAGTGAAAGAAATCCTTTCAACAATTAAGTTGACCATTCCTGACACACTAATTTGGTTTTGGCACTGTTTTATTGTCGTTTCAGACTCATACTTTGATTCAGAGAAGCAAATTTTCCAGTCAAATGAGTGGAATATTGAGATAGTAATCTTTGAGAAGTATTTGAACCCTAACCCTAACTAGCAAAACCCGAAGCTAGGGTTAGGGTTTTATTCCCATACAATGTAGACAGTTTTTGATGGCATGGCTGTGTTTTAGGGCTGAAAGGATACTTAGGAATGTTGTTCTTTCAATGTTTTCTCAACATTTTTTTCTGACCTATATGGCTGTATATGGTGCTCTGTCCGAAAAAGGAATGGTGTCTAAATTGATCTACAAGCAACAGTAAGAAAGAACCTGATTTAACTTTTAAACTCTGCCATGGGCTTTGAAATCACAGGCATATTAACAGATAAAGCCAAAATGTATTAGTTGTTTCAGACTTTTAGGCCAGTTAAGCCTAAACGTTCATTTATTCAGCACTCCGTTCAACACAAAATTTCCAGTGAAAGAAATCCTTTCAACAATTAAGTTGACCATTCCTGACACACTAATTTGGTTTTGGCATTGTTGTATTGTCTTTTCAGACTCATACTTTGATTCAGAGAAGCAAATTTTCCAGTCAAATGAGTGGAATATTGAGATAATTGTCTTTGAGAAATATTTGAACCCTAACCCTAACTAGCAAAACCCGAAGCTAGGGTTAGGGTTTTATTCCCATACAATGTAGACAGTTTTTGACGGTATGGCTGTGTTTTAGGGCTGAAAGGATACTTAGGAATGTAGTTCTTTCAATGTTTTCTCAACATTTTTTTCTGACCTATGTAGCGGCGAGGCTTAATAATAAGGCAGAATTAAGTGTTTCTGAGCTTCCCAAATGAGGCCCCATTTCTCTGTTCATCTCTGTGGTGCAGCCACAGAGAGAGACCATTAGTGCAGGGTGATTTAAGGTCCTAGGACAGCTCCCAAAGGGGGATTCACTTAGCTAAGCCTGGCTATCATGATCAATGGTCATCCATTGGCGCCTATCTGTCTAGGGAGTGCCAGTTGGACATCTGGACTGCATTCCTAAGTGTCAGGAGTAAGTGACTCATATCTCACCTTGATCAACCAATCAGGGACTGGTAGGGCCGAGTAACCCACGTGGGACTCTGATGCCCATGGAACTTTCAGCCAATCAACGAGCTGAAGTTCCTCCAGGTAAAAATAGGCAACACAGAGATTCAACAAGATTCGGGAGATTCAGTAAGATTCTGGAGAGGATTCTGTAGACTGTTCTAAAGGGAATTCAAAGGAGAATTCCAGGGCAGGACGGCCCAGGAGCAGAAGGCTTCCAAGGGCAGGACATTCTCGCAGCGCGCCTCCTGACCATCCTGAGACTCCTGAGACCAATCCTGTGTCCGAGTGCCAGAACTTTCCTTTGTTCTAAGAGTCTAGAGTGGAGGTTGCCAGAGAGTAACCAGCAGCAGGCCTTGTGAACAGATCGGAACTGTGGACGGCTGAATCACTATTCAGAACTAGCTCTTCATCAGTAACGAACCGGTCCTCTTCCTGACTTGCTGGGACCCACAGTCATCTTTTCTCCTGTGCACAAACTTTGCTAGTTAAAGCCAACACTAACTAGCCGGTCAGTGAGCATCAGCAGCGCACCGTCGCAAGCCGCACAGCACAGCCTGGCACGGATCCAGAGAGCGCGGATTGGACAGCAACAAGCCTGCAGCTGATTCTTTGTGCCTGCAGGAGATATGAATCCCCAAAGATTGGATGAGTATTCAACTTCAAAGCATTACAGCTTGAGAATTCAATTGTTATCCAAACCAGTTGATATCAATTTAATTCCTAAGAGTTATGTACTTAGTTATGTCTGAGTATCTAATGTAGAAGTTATAACCAAGTTCATTTACGAAACGGTCTAAATGAATGATATACTGAACGTATGTCCTCTTGATATGTGTAACACTTCGTAACTGAATGAATATACCTTTTGTATTCTGATAACCCTCTCGATAAGATCTGTTAGGTTTATATGCATATTCTATGTATTAATAAATGTATCCTCGTGTATTAGTACCTGTGTGTGTGCGTTGTTTGAGTTATGTCGCATGGTTGGATTCTAAAGCCATCAAAAGAATCAACTTTGTGATTTACTGCTACAATTAATAATTGTCACAGTAAATGCCCAAACCCTACAGAACTGGTGCCTTCAGAGAGCCACTATGATTACATATTTGGCGTCCCTGAGCCGGTTTTTCCCTACATTATTTGGCGTCCCTGGGTGGGCGTGGCAAGACTGAAATGAATCAACCAAGCGGAATAATTCATATAAAACGCCGCGGGTTTCATACACGATAATACAGTCTGTGCTGAAAGCCGAAAAGAAAAAAGAAAAGTTCCCCTTGCTCTTTAAGCAGTGCTTGATTGTTTTGTGATCTTTTGCAATCTACCAGGTTGATTGCATACTTGATCTTGTGGTTTTCTGTGGTAAAACTGTGATTTCGTACTTAAAAGTAATACTCTTTAAGTTTAACGATGGTTGCTAAAAGGTCTGAATTCGAGTCGCTATTAAGCACTCTCTCTAGCAGCGACAGGTCTGACCACGATCTCTTCCATATCTCCGTCAGCGGAGAAGCTAGAAGGATAAATCTCCATTCTCTGAGAGAGCTAGCGAAGGACATAGAGAGATTTGACCCCGCAGTGTCAGAGAATAATATCGAGAGTTATATTCAGGACCTCAGGTATACCCTGCAGTACCTGCCAAACGCCACAGAACAGGAGAAAGTGTTTCTGGTCAGGAAAACTACCAGCAGAGCCGTACGTGAGTGGATGGCTAGGCGAATGAAAGAAGTCTGTAATGATTTTGAGGAGCTATGTCATGCACTTATCGAAGAATACAGTGCGTTTATTGACCCGACTGCTGCGATAGCCGCCGCTCTGAACATTAAGCACGAGAGCAGAGTCCCCTCGCGAATATTACGAGAGACTTAGACGAACTTATTTTGCAGGGCGAAATGATGAGGGTTGCGAAGAGAACACACATTTCAAGGGTTTATTCATTTCGAATCTCCACCCATCAGTCAGAAATATGATCTTAATGCATACAGATGCACAGACCATGAAAATGACTGATATTAAGAGATTCGTGCAGAAAGCCTGGGAGTATGATGTCCAAAGTCGCTCTGAGCAAAAAGCTGCTAAAGCGACTGTGTTCGCCGTCAGAGCCAGCAGGGTTAACTCCCTCCTGCTCGAAGGAGCACAGGCTCCTGAGCTGGCTAAGCCCCGTTCCAAAGCATGCACACAGGACCGCACCCAGCGTCCTAAGTGCCATGAGAACACCGGGGGAGGGAAAGGGCTAGATAAAGCTGAACAAAAGGATTCAGTAGCCGCCCGCCTGGCCAGGCTTGAACAAGCTTTATTAGGACAGGGACAACCGCTCCCAAAGGCTGCCGGAAGCGTGAATGAGCTGATACTCTCCACTGGAGGAGGCGGAGTCCCGCCCCCTCTCCCTCCCTCAGTCTATCTGATTGAGCAGAAGGGTTCCTGCCTGGATGAGGCCAGCCACTCCCAAGTGAGTGCTGACGCCACCCCTGAAGTCACAGAGCAGGCAGTAAAACACAGAGGAAAAGCAGGAAGCTTTTACCTCAAGGCTGCCATGGGAGATGTCTTACCCAGTGAGACACTGATTGACACTGAGGTTGAAAGGTGTTTGATGTCACACGGCAAGCTCAAACGGGTAGAAAAAGAAAAGGGTATGCGACTCAGAGTGGAACCTTTGGTGGATCGCCAGAAAGGCAAAGTGTGGAAACAGGTCAAGGCTCCTAAGCCTTCTGTACAGAAGGAAAGGGGGGCCAAGAGGCAGACTGTGCTCACACAGTGCCCACCGAACACAGAAGCCTATGTGAAGATTCCTTCTGTTCCCTCTGGACAAGAAATAAAAATATTTCCTTGTTCCCCGGATATACAGGGAAGTCGTGTCCCGGCTGAGGTCACAACAGCCTCCATGCCATAGGAGCGGTGCTCCGAGCAGCCGCCTGATCCACCAGGTAAAGCACACACCTTTTACATCCCTAAAGAGGAGCAGATCTCCCCACCTGGCGATGAAAAGGAGCTTTCCCTGTGCACCCTGGCACCCAAGAGGGGTCAGGAACACCACCCCGCAGGGGGGGAAGGGATCCAGATGGCAGGAGAGCAGGTTAGTGATGTAGCCCTCACCCTTAGCCCTGAGAGGTCCTCTATTAGTGAGGATCTGCTTGAGCAGCTGTCACGGGGCCACCGCCAGGTGCCCCTGGTGCAACATTCACAGGTTAGACAGGAGGTCCAGCTGGACGCTGAGACTACTGCGCTGTGGACACACCTGATCCCAGATGCCGATTCCCTCTGCTGTGACCCAGGGAACCTGCAGTCAGGTAACATTATTTCTCACAACTACCAGGTAGTGAGTGAGACTAACCTGATTGTTCCTGCCTCAACGGCAGGGTTGCCAACACACCCAGTCCCCCAGAAGGGACAGGGAATGAAAGCCGAGCCGGTTTTCTTACAGCCACCAGCTCAGTCTGTCAGTCTGAGTCTGACCAACAGTGGTTCAGCCAGACTGGAGCTGGATGGTCAAGTCACCCGCCTGCCAGTGCAGGACATCGCAAAGAGGGGAGTCAGAATCCCCGCCTGCACTGACATGGGCCTGGTGGGTGATAGTAAGTTCAAAGACAATGAACTAGCTATCCCAGTGCTGGGGCAGCTCCCTGAACCCCTAGCGAGGGAAGGGGGGAGCGAGCAGGTGTCCTACACCTACCCCCAGCGAACGATTGTAAACATGCCGATAGAGGGATTCCTCAATCAGGAAGTGTGCAGGGTGGACCTGAACAGTGAGAATGGGATAACAATCCCAGATCACTCAGGTGCTCCAGATGACCACTCAGCCGAGGGTCAGGCATGGTCCACCGCTGCACCGCCCCCTGCAGGTTTCCTAGAGCACAGGCATGATCAAAACGAAAAAGCAGATGCCCTGGAAAAGGAGGAGCAGCATCAGCAGCTGCGTCAGATCTCCCCAGATTTCCAAGATGTTGGTGCCCAAGATGCCACATGGCATACTGAGAAAGACACCATGTACATGCTGCGCCAGCTTAGAAAGGCAACAGTCACCCAGAAGGAGATGACTGGGATCAGCCACCCTAAAAGACTTTTGGGAGGACTGATTGCTGCCGCCACTGTTGTGCATTTGCTATTTCTGGTAGGTTTGTTTGCTACTGGCACTCTCACCCTGACTGCCCCAAGAAGGCAGGTTAAGGAGATGCCAGAGGGTAGTGACAGACTGTATCGACAGCAGCAAAAGTTGGAAAGCTTAGGGAAAACCCTACAGGCAACTTCCTATGCAACAGGGTTAAACCTTATTCCCCAACCAGTGGACATGATTGTTCGTGTTATACAGTGGGTATATGCTTGTGTGCAACAGGCCAGAATGTTGACACAAGACCTGTTAAGGGAGTTTAGTGCCACTGTAGCCAGTCTAACCACGGCACAATTCCCAACCCACTTGATTCCACTCTTCTCAGTAGAGGAGTATGTGACATTAACCCCATCGCTCATAGCTCACCCAGAAGGCAATCCAAGATTGAATTTGGTTCCAAATCTTGAGATGGGTATGGCTACCAAAGCTATCCATTGGCTGTGTCTAAACGATTCATCAATGAAGGGTGTAAAGCTACTAACGAGCAGAGGGAGGTTAATGAACCCCATGAAGAGCAGGTGGGAAGTAAATGGCTGGTCGGCACACCACGTTTAACTGACACTGTGACTTGTGACAGGCATGATGCAGCTACCTAATAAAACAGTTCCTGTAAGTTCCTGAGGAGGCCATAGTACAGCATGGTAACTTAACACTGTACGGTCTGGAACCAGACAACATAAGACCAAACTTGAGGTCGTGGATGCCTTCAGGTGCCACACTATTGAATTGGATAGGAATCCAAGAAACAGTAAGCCCTGAAGACGTACAGGTAGTTAGTTGCTTTAATGGAACAAACCTCCAAACCACCCTAGCAGATACCCAACACAGGTGTTGTGGTTTATCGGGGGGCTGGGAACAGGAACTGGTGTTATTGTAACACTACTGCCAGGTAGCTGGATCATGACTGACAGTGTACTCCGAATGATGTACTCTCACATCAAGATGTACTCTGGGTAGCATGAATGAGTCAAAGGTAGCATGTCAAAAGAAAGGAAGTGACTTCTCCCCAAATATCTACCACAGAGGTATCAGATATTGACAGTGAACTTCCTGATGCGTAATTCCTAGACTTAGATAATGTCTCCTACCGTGTTTATACATACTCCAGATGTTATTCATCCTGTTTGTATCCAATGCTGGTTCCGGTATGAATTCTCGAGGAGTAATGTAGACATTTAAGATTAATGTTCTAATGGCAAGGGACATCACTTAACTCTGTTTTGTTTTGAAGGCAACAATGCCTCAGGACCTCGTGACCTTCAAAAAGGGGGGATATGTAGCGGCGAGGCTTAATAATAAGGCAGAATTAAGTGTTTCTGAGCTTCCCAAATGAGGCCCCATTTCTCTGTTCATCTCTGTGGTGCAGCCACAGAGAGAGACCATTAGTGCAGGGTGATTTAAGGTCCTAGGACAGCTCCCAAAGGGGGATGCACTTAGCTAAGCCTGGCTATCATGATCAATGGTCATCCATTGGCGCCTATCTGTCTAGGGAGTGCCAGTTGGACATCTGGACTGCATTCCTAAGTGTCAAGAGTAAATGACTCATATCTCACCTTGATCAACCAATCAGGGACTGGCAGGGCTGAGTAACCCATGTGGGACTCTGATGCCCATGGAACTTTCAGCCAATCAACAAGCTGAAGTTCCTCCAGGTAAAAACAGGCAACACAGAGATTCAGATTCAGAAGATTCAGTGAAATTCAAAGGAGAATTCCAGGGCAGGACAGCCCAGGAGCAGAAGGCTCCCAAGGGCAGGACATTCTCGCAGCGCGCCTCCTGACCATCCTGAGACTCAGCCCGGACAACCACGGAACGGCCAGTGTGTCTGAGTGCCAGAACTTTCCTTTGTTCTAAGAGTCTAGAGTGGAGGTTGCCAGAGAGTAACCAGCAGCAGGCCTCGTGAACAGATCGGAACTGTGGACAGCTGAATCACTATTCAGAACTAGTCTTCATCAGGAACGAACCGGTCCTCTTCCTGACTTGCTGGGACCCACAGTCATCTTTTCTCCTGTGCACAAACTGTGCTAGTTAAAGCCAACACTAACTAGCCGGTCAGTGAGCATCAGCAGCGCACCGTCACAAGCCGCACAGCACAGCCTGGCACACAGCCAGAGAGCGCGGATTGGACAGCAACAGCCTGCAACTGTTTCTTTGTGCCCGCAGGAGATCTGAATCCCCAGAAATTGGATGAGTATTCAACTTCACTCCATTACTGCTCGAGAATTCAATTGTTATCCAAACCAGTTGATATCAATTTAATTCCTAAGAGTTATGTACTTGTTTTGAGTATCTAATGTAGAGGTTATAACCAAGTTCATTTACGAAACGGTCTAAATGAATGATATACTGAACGTATGTCCTCTTGATGTGTAACACTTCGTAACTGAATGAATATATATCTTTTGTATTCTGACAACCCTCTCGATAAGATCTGTTAGGTTTATATGCATATTCTATGTATTAATAAATGTATCCTCGTGTATTAGTACCTGTGTGTGTGCGTTGTTTGAGTTATGTCGCATGGTTGGATTCTAAAGCCATCAAAAGAATCAACTTTGTGATTTACTGCTACAATTAATAATTGTCTCAGTAAATGCCCAAACCCTACAGAACTGGTGCCTTCAGAGAGCCACTATGATTACATATTTGGCGTCCCTGAACCGGTTATTTTCCCTACAGGAGCATTACTGGGGAATATGGTATCGCTGCTAATATTTGCTGAAGTTGTCATATCTATCAGCCACAGATAATAATCAGAGTATATTGTTATACCAAGGTCCTGATGATAGATCTCTACATGGCTGAGGCCTGTGTTTGGGGTCTGGGGTGGAACTTTATTACAATATTTATTTGTAGGATTAATATTGTTTATGTATAATTGTAACCATCACTTGTACAAAGACATTAATCACATCTTGCTGTAACAGTGGAACTCACAATGTCATGGTAATGCATGCCTGTACTCCTAGAAAGGAAAGATCTGCCCTGACATTGTTTATGTATAAAAATAGGCAGCAAAGACGTATGCCATATTTTATTAGGGGGGAATGAAGAAGGATATAAGATGTGAAGAAGGCGTTAACTGATTCCTTTCTGCACAAGGAATGGACTTCTTGTGACAAGACATTCCAGGCTTAGAGTAATGGCAGGAAAGGGGGGCTAACTGATAAAGATTCCAGATGCCAGCTAGAAACACCCGTTCTCAAGGAAGGAAACCTAACACTGACCATTTGGCCAAAGTCTGTGAACTGTCCGAACACCATGACCTCCCCCCATTACCATAGTCCTGAGCTACGTCAGAAGCGGCAGAAAAGAGCTATATAAACTGGAAGTTTTGTACCCGCACTCTGAACAATACTTTGGTTTTATTGTTCCTTGCATGCAATAAAACTCATCTTTTTAAACTTCATCTTGGGATCCAGAACTTATTTGTCTGTTACAACAAGGGTAACAGCAGAAAGGACAACTGCTTTTTACTTTCGATTACTGGAGTATTGCTAAGAGACTATACTTTGCTACTTTTACTTGAGTAGCAAAACTGGAAACGTGCTTTTACTAAGTTACTTGTTTTTGGAAGTAGCAGTACTTTTACTCAAGTAACATTATTTGAATACTTTTCATACCCCTGGTCTGAACTGTTAGTGTGTTATTAAAAAGGAGGGGTACTTGAGGAAGTAGAGACTTATCCCGTCTGACCTTCACCTGAGGGCTATCCTTGAATCGAAGAAGCTGCACCCAGACACCAGACTGTATATGTGTAGTCAAGCATGCCTGTGCTTGAGGCTTTCAAACTTACACCGTCCACTCCAACAACATTGATAAGATTACAGCAGGAGAACAATTCAATGAGGAGAAAACCCAAGAAAATACAGGTGGTTCTGGAATTCAAGGGTGCAAAGAAACATGCCCTACACCAAATACGTTAGAAAACCAGAACTATTCATGAACCAGTCCTGCAATCGTTTATGCCTTTTGGAGAAAGCAGAGATCTTAGAGCAGTACTAAATGTGGAAACAATGCGTTTAATACTGAGGTGGAACTGAATCATCAATCAAAGCAAGATGATGCAGTTTTGAGAGACGTCTGTCAGGAACAGAGAAAAGGTGATGAGAATAACCATGAACTGGCACACGCCCAAGCTGGGGGATAAGTGTGAATTGTTCATCAACCCTCTTCACTTTTTCACCATTGTTAGCTTGAGTATGGGCTTGTACAGCTTTGTTTCTAGGTTTATATAGAAACTATAGCCATGATCCCCCAAGAACATTTCTATTTATTTACAGTGTAATGCCAGTATCAGTACTTGAAAAGCAGCATTAGAGATTAAAACTAAGATGAATTTGTTTTGCAGGCAGTTAGACAGTGGAGTACTTTTTTTCCGCAGGTCCTTCCTCCCAGCTGCAGTCAGGGTGTATAACACTGCCCTAGGCTAGGACTGCTACCCTTCATCTGCTCGTCTATGGACAGCATGTTGCACTCATGGACACTGCATTACTATACTGTTTATACTGTGGTACGTCCAATCTGTATATACCTACAGTATGCGCATTTTGCACATATTTTATTGTTTTACAGTGACTATTAGCATATTTTGCATACACCTATTTTTCCTCACTCTGTTTTCTTATTGTATTACTGTAGTTTTTAATTTTAGTGTATTCTGATGTCTGTCTTGCTTTCTTGGGCTGGGCTGCTATAACACCTCAATTTCCCTTTGGCATGGTGCAAATTACAGGAGAGCCAGGGGGGGTTTAGCTTTTCACTGAACGGTGGCTATTTATGTTTATGTTTTGGGCTTGCTCTTGCTTTAGAAATAGCTAAGCAAATTAATTTCATTACTTATCAAGGCCATGCTGGCGCTGTTACAGAAGTAGGCAACGTTTCATCTTTAGATTTGCACCTGACAAGCAGACAAGCTAACAAGTCACTCTTGGTTAAGTGTTCTCCCAAAAAAGGCGTGTAGTGAATCTGCAGAGAAATTTTCCAGTGGCATTTCTGTATGTGTTATTGAAAAGCGACAATAATGCCAAAGAGAAAACGGAACTTCACTTGCTAATTTTGGGTTCAACCATAAAACAGAACCAGTTGTGGAAAAAAAAATATAAACACTGTGATAGCTTATCACATAAAAGTGCCGTTGATATTGGAGAGATGAAGCAAAATGAAATTCTCCCAAACAAGGTACTTGAAATTAATGTTAATTTAATTCAAGAAACTGCAGTTTCATTCAGATCTGCCTATATGGCAGCCAAGGAAAGACTAGCTTATAAAAAGTTCACTCCTCAGTCTCCTCACTTTTTGTGTGTAACGCTGCTCTGTAGAGGTGAATAGGATCCGATGCAGATGCAGGAGTCGCAGGGAGGTAAGTAAGCGTACCGAGCAAATCCAGGAGCTGAGTCGTAGTCTGAAGGCGAAGGTAGGTCGAGATCCGGTAAAGGCACTGGTGGCGAACAATCCAAAACGTGAGGCAGATTCGTGCTCAAAAAGAGGGCTACAGGGTCAAATCCAAAACAGGCAAAGATAGCAAACAATCCAAGGGGCGAGACGAGATCCGAAGTCCGAAGGCAAAAGGTGAAGGCAGAATTCCAGGAAGGCAAGAGAGGGGTAAGAACGCTAGGCTGAGCAACAAGTAGAGGACTCAATACCGAGCAACGGGAATCAGGTAAGAATGGTATAAATAACCCGGCGTGACGCACGGTAGAGCAAATGCAGGTGTGTTAACTCGTGCGGCGGCGCTTGTTAGTAGTAATCCGCTGCTGGTGCGGATTAGCTCGCTTACGTGTTGATCTCAGCTGGCTGGTGGTCGTGACATTGTGTTGATCTGAATGGACCTCCTCTGGAGAGATTCAATCCTATGCCTTCCGTATTATCTGGGATTAAAGCAGGTCACCGCCTGTCCACTTCATGGGCAACAGGACGGACACCGAAGACAGCTGAGCCCAGATCTCTGTGGTCACTTCTATTGTAAAGGTCAGAGTTTTACTCTGGTCTCCACGGTGGATGATTTCACTGACTTTGTGTGAGCTCTCTCATTGGTGTTGCAGCCTTGGCCTGGAAAGTGTAGCCAGGGAGTCTAGCTGGATGGTAAGCAATCGTTACACCATTACACTATTCTGTGGTATCTGGGTCCGATTCAGAAGTCTTTTTTTCTTAACTATTGTGAGATGACCAGGGGAAAGGTCATTCAGGACAGGTATTTCAGGAACGACCTGCTCAATATACTTCACTTAGACCTGAGCAAGATGGCCACCAAGAAAAACCAGCTGACCTTATTCCGAAAAACAAGGAGACACAGGTGTGTCTCGTCAGGAAATAAAATATATATGCCCCGGAAACAGTGAACCAGCGCGGAAGCCAGTAGGTGAATGAGTTTTGGAAGAGATAGTGGAATTAGGTTGGTGTTGGTACAGATTGAAGAAATAAAGGATTATGGTTTACGGTTTTGTGATTTGGATACGACGCGGATTTGTGGTACTTTACGGATTTTGGAATTCAGAATGAATAAGGATTGAGAGAACAGATTGCGGAATGGCTTGGAAGACGAATGGACTGGAGAAACGGAGAAAAACTTCACGTAAATTAAAGAAGAATTTGAGTATTTTATATTGTGTTCGAATTGAGGAAAGAATAGTTGCCCAGATATTAGCTAGTCAGTATAGTACATGTTTATCTGTACCATTTGTCGGGACAGACAACATACTCCACTATAGCTTTGGTAAGGAGACAGACTGGCCAAAATCAAGAAGACTCTCACACCAAATAGTGAGGACGAAAAGAAATGGGAAGTCAACAAGAGACATTGTACAGCTTTTGGCTTCGGTGGACATCTTTGTGAAAGCACAGTGAGTCGACATTATAAAGGGGAGAGAAGGCAAAGAGAAACTAAGTTAACGATGCAAAGGTAAATAACTTTGTAACAATATTCTATTACATGTGAATACCACTACACATTTTTATAAATGTCGATTTTTTTTTGAAGTCCTATTGTGCATGCCATTGACAAACTGTCAGAGGGAAATGATGAGCTATCAGCGGTGCAAGTTCAAAGACAGCTGTGGGCTGACCTCTGTGCAAGCGTGAGTCCGACATCGATAAGAGTGCGCAGAGGGCTTGGATGGAGATATAAAAAAATCCAACACTTGCCCCATGATAAGGGTAAAAAAAAAAAGAGGAAAGACTCAAACGAGACAGGGAGAGGCATTTCATGATGTACTTTTCACTGATGAAACAACAGTGGCTCTGGAACAGTTTTCAACCATGTCATTTTGTAAAAAGGGGAGATATGTGAACAAGTCCAAGCCAAAATATCCACTAAAGGTTCACGTTGGGGGGCTATTTCTAGAAGAGGCCTGGGACCACTTCTTATTTTGGAAGGAATTATGAATCGTGAATTCTTCAAGGAAGTTGTGGTCAAACAGCATGCTGCCCCATATACCAGGGAGCACTTTGGATCATGGCACCGTTTCCTACAGGACAACGATCCAAAACACACAGCAGCAAAAGGTGAGGCTTGTAGCAGAGGGAGTGAACTGGATGAAAACTCCAGCTGAATCGCCAGATTTAAATCCAACAGAGATGGTATGGCATTCCCTGAAAGACTACATTTGGAAAACGGCTAAAACCAGCACAAAGCAAGAACCGATCAATGAGATTTACAAGTTCTGGGAGGAAGAACTGACAGAACAAAATTGCAACAATTTTATTAACAGGCTGTTTCATGTTCTTCCTAAGATTGTTGATAGGGGGGCATTCGGGAATGTGCGTTATGCAAGTCAGATTATGAATGAATAAAAGCATTTTATTAACGATTGTTGATAATAAGAGAAATAAGAGTCCTCATTCCCCCCCCCCCATTTCAATTTAAATTGCAAACGCGTTTTTAAGTGTCTTTGATTCACAAGACTGACAGTCTTTCACAGATCTTTGTCTTCTGCATAATAATGTCCGCCTCTCTGTCTAGCATATTTTATTTCATTGCACTTTGACAGATCATCTTATAATCAATTGTTGTCAGAATGTACCAGCTGTACAGAAATTATTTTCTTCAACTGTCTCTCTCCCCTCCCCCACCCCCCAAGTTCTATTGTGCGAGACACTGACAAAGTGATGGAGGAAAATGAGCTATCAGCAGCTGACCTCGCTGTGAACGGGAGTCCGAGATCGATAGGAAGAGTGTGCAGAGGGCTTGGATGGAGATATAAAAACCACAACATGTCATATAATAAGGGTAAAAAATAAAGAGGAAAGGTTCAAGCAAGCACTTCAATGGATTGAACAGGGAGAAACATATCATGATGGACTTTTCACTGATGAAACAGTGGCTCTAGAACAGTTTTCAATGGTGTCGATTTCATAAAAAGGGGCCGATATGAAAAAGCCAAAGCCAAAATGCACTGAAAGTTCACATTTGGGGGGCTATTTCTAGAAGAGGCCTTGGACCACTTCTTTTTTTTTGAAGGAATTATAGATCGTGAATTCTTTGAGGAAGTTGTGGTCAAACAGCATGCTGTCCCATACATCAGGGAGCACTTTGGATCAAGGCACCGTTTCTTTCAGGACAATAACTCAAAATTCACAGCTGCAAAGGCGAGGCTTAAAGCAGAGGGAGTGAACTGTTTGAAAACTCCAGCTGAATCCCCAGATTTAGGTCCAAGAGATGGATCCCCTGAATTCCCTGATGTATTCCCTGAAAGACTATTCAGAAAAACCCAGCACAAAGCAAGAACTGATCACTGCGATTTACAAGTTCTGGGAGGAAGAACTGACAGAACAAAGTTGCAACAATTTTATTAACAGGCTGTTCTGTGTTCTTCCCAAGATTGTCGAGCGCGGTGGGGGACATTCGGGTATGAGATTTCACAGATGCTTTTGTTCCATCTTGCATTGTCAGATTGTGAATCAATACAAGCATTTAATTAAAACACGCATTTGTGATTTTAATCCAAACGGGGGTAACAGGGACTATTATAAACGCCCAAAAATAAATACACAGTAATAGTGTTCTACATTGATTTTTTTAATTATGTGATAGACAAAAAACAGGGCATTGACTTTCTCTGCAAGCTAGTCGAAAAAGTAGGCGAATCAAAGCTCCAAGCCCAGTAGCAACAATTAATACAGTGTATTCTCCTGTCAAGGTATAAAATAGAACAATGCAGAGTACACAAGGTGGTGATGCATTGGGAATGTTTGCAAATGGTGCAAACATAAATAATTATGCAGTATATGCTTTTGGGAACACATTCGTTTTCGAGCAGGTAATTGCTCACTTCTGCTGCCGTAGAGCGTTTTGGAATCTACATGCTCATAGTTAGAGAATGAAGATGTCTCTGGAATAGGCTGACTGTATAAGTGATAAAGCAGAGGCTATGGAGGAAAAAAATCACTATGGAAGCACATCCACAACGGAAAGCAACTGGTTTGACATGTATAGTAAAATGTGACACCTCTGCAGCATCGGGTGCATTTCCTACAGTGTGAGCTCATTTGCAAGGCTACTTAAAAAGGTTGATCGAGTTAACAGTCCGGGTGTGGCGAGTTTCGACTGCCTCCTGCCAGTCTTGGGTGAAAGTAACCCGTCTTTCATTGGAAGGGTCGCATATTCTACTTGTACATGAGAATATAATATAAATACACCAAGGGATTTGGTTAAGTTGAGTTCCCATTACAAAAAAAAAATCTGCGAGCCTGCACTGGAACAGCCATAGTATGGAGACAGACTTCATGGGAGGAGACGTGGAGCTTCAGCTGCCTCAGATTGCAAAGTGTGAGGGGTAAGCAAATACAGCATTCATCTGAAATATGCGATTATAATGCATATTAAAAAGGTAATATTGCTGTATTGATTTATCCTTTCTATTAGAAATATTTCTTCACAGCCTGTTCTTCAGGAAAACACCGCACACACAAATGATCTTCACAGACTACCAGGACAGTCAAAAAAGATAGCAGTAAGACAGATGAAAACAAGTTTGTGATGTCTGGTCCACAACTGCTGAATACTACTGGATGACGTTATTTCTTACATGGATTCTGTTATTCTGCTACAGGCTGTGGGTCTCTGCTCTTGGCCACTGGCCAGGGTGCCAACGTGCAAAAGCAGCACCTGTGTGAAGACTTTTCTGCGGCAGTGGGAGCAGTACAACTCATTACTGGGAAGGGTTGGGAGGTTGAAGACGCTCCTAAAGATGCAGAAGTCAGAGACCGTATGTTCAGGCAGTCAACCATAAAAGCATGGGTTCAAAACGTAACCCGTGGCCTTTCATTAAGAATGGAAACTTGGGATGCATAGTATGCAGAGATCTGCTGTCAGAAAAAGCACTTGGGATGCATTTATCTGAGGAGTGGATTAATGGAGATGTAAGTAGCCCTTTGCAGAACCAGTTCCGGAAAACAAAATATTGCAACGCTACCGGGTTCACTTGGGCACCCTCGCCTGCTGCCGCATCAGGTCGGCCCCCCAACGTCGGGGACTCGAACCCGGGCCTACCGCGTCACTCAACAGGGACCCAGCCTGTTGAGCTAAAGAGAGATCGCACCTCAGCCCAGCAGCTAATACAGGGAAGGGCGGTGATGTCACCGCTCTGGTAAGCCAGCTCTCACACTCAATGGTGGCCGTATGCGAAACACCGTGATAGCTTATCACATAAAAGTGCCGTTGATACGAAGACGAAGCAAAAAGACGGTACTTGAAATGAATGCTAATTTAATTCAAGAAACCACAGCTTCATTCAGATCTGCCTATATGGTAGCCAAGGAAAGACTAGCTTATAAAAAGTTCACTCCTCACTCGCCTCACTTTTTGTGTTAATCTGAATGGACCTCCTCTGGAGAGATTCGATCCTATGCCTTTCGTATCATCTGGGATTAAAGCAGGCCATCGCCTGTCCAC
The DNA here is from genome assembly GCF_055471065.1 of Atractosteus spatula. NCBI lineage: Eukaryota > Metazoa > Chordata > Actinopteri > Semionotiformes > Lepisosteidae > Atractosteus > Atractosteus spatula. The sequence goes on along the minus strand of NW_028296763.1, from coordinate 942,995 downwards.
TTCATGGGCAACAGGATGGACACCAAAGACTGCTGAGCCCAGACCTCTGTGGTCACTTCTACTATAAAGGTCAGAGTTTTACTCTGGTCTCCACGGTGGATGATTTCACTGACTTTGTGTGAACCCTTGCCATCACAGCTCTCTCAGAGGTGTTGCAGCCTTGGCCTGGAACGTGTAGCCAGGGAGTCTAGCTGGATTGTAAGCAATCGTTACACCATTACACAATTCAGACTGGGAGATAATCTGTTAGCCTTATGGAGATGACATTGATGGTCTTACCCACTGCATCACTGACTACATAAACGTCTGTGTTAACAGTGCAGTGCTTCTCCAATAATAAACCCCGGGTCACCAGTGACCTGAAGGCCATCCTAAATAGGAAATAGAGGGCTTTTTGGGCAGGTGACAAGGAGGAGCTGAAGCGAGTGCAGAAAGAGCTGAAGGTGAGAGTTAGGGAGAGCAAGGTGGCTTATGGGAGGAAAATGGAGGACAGGCTGAGGGAGAGCAATGTGAGAGAAGCGTGGAATGCCATGAGGAAGATCTCCGGATACAAGCTGTCTGGCGGCCAACAGAGTGAGGGAGGCCTGGAAAGGGTCAATGAGCTGAATCTTTTCTTTAACAGATTCAATACAGGGTCTAATGTCCATTCACGTCACAGGCCTTCACCCCAGGCACCCTCTTCATATCCTCAGTCACCCCATCATGAGATCCCTCCTACTCCTACTCCATCTTCCCCTGCCCTCCTCGGCCTATCCATCACAGATGACCAGGTCAGAAGGGAGTTGAGGAGACTTCATGCAGGGAAGGCAGCGGGTCCTGACGGTGCCAGCTCCAGGGTGCTAAAGATCTGCGCGGACCAACTGGGGTCAGTGCTTCAGTACATCTTCAACCTCAGCCTGAGATTAGAAAGGGTTCCGGTGCTCTGGAAGACATCTTGCCTGGTGCCAGTACCCAGAAAGGGGCACCCTAAAGTCCTGAATGACTACAGACCAGTGGCACTGACATCACACCTTTCTTTCCGGTACAGATGACATTTATGTTTATGTTTCGAGCTTGCTCTTGCTATAGAAATAGCTAAGCAACTTAATACTATTACTTATCAAGGCATTGGTAGTGCTGTTACAAAAGTAGGCAACGTTTCATCTTTAGATTTGCACTGACAAGAAGACAAGCTAACAAATCACTCTTGTTTAAGTTTTTTCCAACAAAAGGCGCATAGTGAATCTGCAGAGAAAATTTCCAGTGACATTTCTGTATGTGTTATTGAAAAGCGACGATAATGCCCAAGAGAAAACAGGGAACTTCACTTGCTACTTTTGGGTTCAACAATAAAACCGTGGGTTCAAAACGTAACCCGTGGCCTTTCGTTAAGAATTGAAAGTTGGGATGCAGCATATGCAGAGATGCAAAGAGTCTTCTGCTGTCAGAAAAAGCACTTGGCATGCATTTATCTGAGGAGTGTTTCATGGAGATGTAAATAGCCCTTTGTAGAACCAGTTGCAGAACTCAGAGAAGCGCCGGTTCCCCCACTTCATGGGCAACAGGACGGACACCGAAGATAGCTGAGCCCAGATCTCTGTGGTCACTTCTATTGTAAAGGTCAGAGTTTTACTCTGGTCTCCACGGTGGATGATTTCACTGACTTTGTGTGAACTCTCTCATTGGTGTTGCAGCCTTGGCCTGGAAAGTGTAGCCAGGGAGTCTAGCTGGATGGTAAGCAATCGTTACACCATTACACTATTCTGTGGTATCTGGGTCTGATTCAGAAGTCTTTTTTTCTTAACTATTGTAAGATGACCAGGGGAAGGGTCATCCAGGACCGGTATTTCAGGAACGACCTGCTCAATATACTCGACTTAGACCTCAGCAAGATGGCCACCAAGAAAACCAGCTGACCTTATTCCGAAAAACAAGGAGACACAGGTGTCTCTCGTCAGAAAACAAAATATATATGCCCCGGAAACAGTGAACCAGCGCGGAAGCCAGCAGGTGAATGAGTTTTGGAGGAGATAGTGGAATCAGGTTGGTGTTGGTACAGATTGAAGAAATTAAGGATTATGGTTTACGGTTTTGTGATTTGGATACGACGTGGATTTGTGGTACTTTACAGACTTTAGAACTCGGACTGAATAAGGATTGAGAGAACGGATTGTGGACTGGCTTGTTAGACAAACGAACTGGAGAAATGGAGAAAAACTCCACAGAAATTAAAGAAGAGAAGTGTGGTGTGAGTACTTTTGTCTCGGTTACATAAACCTTTCCCCCAGAGGCGCCACATTTGGTGGAGGATGTGGGCAGCCGCTGATCGGGATTGAGAATTGTGGGAATAAAAAGCTGACTTTTTTTTTGCCTCTCTCGGTTTGTGAGAAAAATGTAAAAACTGATACAACAACTATCCCAAGCCACCCTCACCCAGTTCCAGGCTTTAAAAGGACAACAAGATGCTATACAGGCACAGCAGGAGGATAATAAAATTCATACTGAGACTAATCAACGAATTACAGAAGAACAGAATTTGGAGAGAGAGGAATTCCAAAGATTAGGAGAGGAAATTAGATGGTCCTCAGTAACAGGGAGAGATCCCAGTAAGAAGAAAATGAGCTTCAAAAGATGACAGAGTTAGATGATGTGGAAGCATATTTAACAACTTTTGAAAGAACAGCTGGCAGGAATGCATGGCCCAAAGAGCAATGGGCAGGGAGAGTATCACCTTATTTAATTGGGGAAGCCCAAAAGGCTTATTATTACTCGGACTGAATAAGGATTGAGAGAACGGATTGCGGACTGGCTTGGAAGACAAACGGACCAGAGAAGTCTCTACGGAAATTAAGGAAGAGAAGTGTGGCGTGAGTACTTTTGTCTCAGTTATATAAACCTTTCCCCCGGAGGCACCACACTATATAATCCAATGGTCACTTTGTATGTGTTAGTTGACTGGCCCTTCATGTGTGATGCCCCCCCCCCCAACCAGGGGTGAGCTCCCCCTAATGCCAAGATATAATTCACACCCTGCCCTTTGGGATCAATAAAGTCTTATCTATCTGTTGTAGTGGTCGCCGTTTCCACATCCTGGGTTTGACAGGGAGATGCCGAGTCAAGTAGAGTTGAGGAGTAGAGGAGTTTATGGCCATATGGACAAGAACAATGGACCTCGTATTCATGTGATCTCTCAGGATGTAAACAGTACAGCAGACGACACCACACAGTGTAGGCAGTGCATGGTGACAAACTGTAATAAATCAGACAACCAGAACAATATGTAGTAGTGAAAGAAAAAACATGGTACACCATGTAGAAAGTGTGTGGTGCAGATGTGTATTGAGTCTGAGGCTGTTACAAGTACAGACAGCACCAATTGTCCCCAATTATTCAATCTGCGTTCCACACCCTGTCCTTCACTATTCGAACTCTCTGCTCACTCCAAACCGATGCTCGGTATGAGGAATCTTTCTGCCTCCTGAGCTCTCAGTACTTATGACCTTCAACATCTTGCTCGTCTATCGGACCCCTGTCCAACTGGTACCTATTGACCATTTTTCTTTCTCAGATTGGTAGCCTAGCTCTCCTCTCTGGACTCCACTATGCCTGTACCGATCGACTACTCCCCTGCCTCGCCCTTCTCGGACTCGTTCACCTCGGACTCCATCAGAGACCTGCACAGGGTTTGTAAACCTCATCGTAACAGAGGAATCGCAGATAGCTGTTGAGGATAAGTACTGCAGTAGGATAGAAGCTGTTCTTGAGTCCAGTGAGCTGTGATTTAACAGTGCGGCACCGCTGGCCAGAACGCAGGGGGAGAACAGTCTGTGGCCAGTTTGAGGGATGGTGAGGATCCTCAATGATGGATTGGGCTCTAATTGGACATAAATGTTTGCAAGTATAAAATATTTATTTATGTATATAAAAAAGTAACAATGTTTCACATATCACTTTTTATCTGTGCATAGGAAACAGTAACACTGCTGTGGTTACATAAAGTGTAAATCATTCACAACGAACGTTTCAACAAATGGATCCATAATTATATGACTCACACAAGTCCTGTCAGAAATCAACCAACGTGTGCCAGATAAACGTTTGGTCTAATTTAAAAGTAATCTTTGACTATAGGCCTCCCAGAAATCTTGTGCTGCTGAGGAAACCAGGTAAACATTATCACCATAATTAAAGTCCACAAAAGAGCACAGACAGTGAAATGGTGCAATAGGTCTTCTTAACTGAAGCTTGAAAATAAAAATCTTTCTAAAACTATCAACAAGCTCTGGACAAGCTGAAGATCATGGAGGCAATATAAAGATTTTATCCAGCTTCACATTGAGCTACAGGAATGTCTACTATCAAAACTGAAACCCAGCTGTAAATGTATGATCATATTTTGTTATGACATTCTACTAGGAATTTGTCTCTGTGGTCCTGTTTGAGAGCAGTCTGTCACAGTAGCCGGGGGCTAGCCGTGGAGAGAGACTGGTGAGATGGGAGGACCCTATGCGTAATGGCAGGAACGGAGCAAACGAGAGGGTTCGGTCCGGGCTGATGGTATCAGGCGGAGTCGGAGCGAGACATGAGCCCTCAGGTAGCAGACATGGGGCGACCTGGTGAGGCGAGTCTCTCGACAACCGGTCCCAATGCCGAGCGAGGAGGAGAGGGAGACCCGGAATATAAAGCCCCAGACAACAAGACACACCGGAAGAACAAGGAAAGCACAAGGGAAACTAGGAACAGGCCCGAGCAGGAGCGCCCTCTAGATGTGCAGGGCGTGACACAGTCAGGGCTTCTAACGATGCGTCGGAGTGGAAAACCCCTGGCGTGTTTTTCTATCCAAGACCTCCCAAACCATCACCAGGCAGCCTTGCTTTCTCCAACACAGGTTTCCGTCCTGTGGCTTGGCTGGATGTGCTCACAGAACAGCCAAAACTCTGTTCTTTACTGTTATTACACATGTTCACAGCACCTTTATGTTTGTTCTCCTTTGTTATTTTCTGTTTGTGTACACAAGAAAGTGTATTAGCAATGTGTTCTATACATACGCTTGTTGTTATCAAGCTCATTAAGGAATGCTGTCGTTAGGATTTTCAATGTCAAACAAACTGAAATATGGAGACACTTTAACGTTCGTATATATGGGCTGAACTTTAATGAAAGCATATATATCTCAATTAGTACGAAGAAAAAAGGAAATATGTACCATCTTCTCTTTTTGATAAGTATTTCCTGGAGCTTTTCGCTCATCTGAAGAGACAACAGGCCACTGAACTAATTTCAACCAAAGTGAGTCCAGACCATAACCTAACCAGACCTGGAGCCTATGACGTTTTGGCGGGAGAGGGTGGGGTCCCCCGTCCTGGCCTTCCCAGATCCGATGCTGCCCTATGTGCTAGATACAAACGCCATTGATACGGGGGTGGGCGCAGGGCTAGCACAGGAGGGGCCACACGGGGAGAGGGTCGTCGCGCACTTTAGCCGGCCGCTCGATAAGGCCGAGAGGAATTATTGCGTCACCTGGAGGGAGCTGCTGGTTGTAGTCTCGGCGGTCCGCCACTTCAAGCCCCATCTGATCGGGATCCAGTTCAAACTGCGGACGGACCATGCGTCCCTCACCTGGCTGCTCAGTTTCAAGGAGCCGGAGGGTCAAATGTATTGAGATCCTGCAGGAGTACGACTTCACGGTCATCTACCATATGCTAGAGACTTCAATACATTCAGTAGTGCAGTTTTTAGCTTCATTTGATCTCTAGTGACTATTGGAAACTAGTAAATAATTACAGTAGAACCTGGCCTCAAGTCCTAGAAGTTACCATTTTTAACATCGCTATCAAGCAGAAAAGGGTTATTAAGGTGATGAGTAACCTTTTGAATTCAAGACAGTGGCTGCATTCATTTAGGGCTGCATCTTTTTAATGAACGCAAGTTGAGCTTACTGTGACGAAAATGTATTACAAACAAAAACTTGAGAATGTTTTGTGAAAACTGAAAGAATGTATTGTAAGATTACAAAACCGAATGTTACAGGATGACTAAATATTATAAAAATCATAGTTTTAATCAGAGGCTTACAACATAGAATTACTCCAATTACAACCCCCTCAGTAAAATACAGTATATTATGCCATTATCCAGCATAGAACTAAAGCACAAAGCAAATCCAAATGATCCATTCCCTTAGATAGGTGCATACAAAAAAAGCTTTCGTTTGTTCCCATAAGATATATTTAAGCTATAAAGAAGCAGAAAATAACGAGATAAAACTAAAGCTTTCTGTGCAGCAAGGTTAGTCTATGCAGGCAAAAATACTAAAAATCTGATGATAGTCTTAAAAAGATATGAAAAGGATTTGTAATATTCTTTTGAACAAAACCATTTCAAGTCTTCTCGGCACTTGGGAGACATCACTATTCAATATAAACCAAAATAATCTTTTTATTTGCATTTCTACAAAATTTTAACAGCGATATTTTATTTTTTTTAAATGTAGTTGATAGAAATTATGATTTAACAAATTTCACATCTTTCCACAGAATTCAAAATATTTTCAATTACGTTTATGTATTATTACCGAGTGAAATATTTGAATCAGTACCGGATATAAAACACATTAAAAACAAAAAATATCAAATTAAAGCCAATAACAACGTGTTTAATTTGTTAAAATTAACAAAGTGCCATCGTTATATATTTAATAAAGCAGGAACATTCCAAGTGTACAATTACAAACCGTAATAGTTTAATCACATTGACCACGCAATTCCTACCACGAGTAGCAATAACACAGTTCAAGCCAGTATTTCGACAAAAAATAAACTTTAGTTAAATTCACTTAAAAATATACTTTGCTTTTAGTATAAGTTAAGAAACCGAAAGTAGATTACAAACTGTGTTCGTGTTGTTTGAAATCTGCCGTGTTTAAAGAAAAATGTTCGCTTTGGATGTTAATGCTTTTAAAACTTTTAAAATCCCGTTTAACTGGAGGTCGCGTTTTTTTTAAATGTGGTTTTATGAAAGAACTGAAAAGACGAAAAAAATTAACTTCAAATGTACTTTACTTTTAGTATCGGTTAAGCACCAGGAAGTAGATTACAAAATTTGTTTGAAAGCTGCAGTATTTAAAGAAAAATATTCGCTTTGGATGTTAATGCTTCTAAAACTTAAAATCCCGTTTAACTGTAGGTCGCGTTTTTTTTTTTAAATGTGGTTTTGTAAAAGAACTGGGGAAAAAAGACAACCGTCACATATTTAGAGAGAGACGCTTCATTTCTGAGGCGAGGAAAAACCTTCCACAAATAAACTGGGAGCACTTCAGAAAAAAACCGTACGGAAATTCTCTAAATAAACGGTAAAATATTCCAAACTGAATTAAAAATACTTTTAAACAAATATCTGGATGTGCACTTAGAGTGAATTTAGTGGACGAATTAAAAATAAAAATTCGGATTCAAACAGAATCCAGAGTAAAAATACCGATTTGTCTCCAAGTAACCCAGTCGTATATAAACATACTTTAAATCGGAAAAAACAACACGCTAAACGTGTTTGTGTCCTTTCTCCTAATCATCCCATGTTGTATCACAGTGAATGTACTATGAGTCCTGCAAAAAACCCTCTGAAGTAGCGAATGATAACGTTTAATTTGCATTCTTGCAAAACCTACAGTATAGTACGTTTTTCCCGTCTTACAAAATTAAACGACCTTGGTGAAAAAGTGCATTTGATCGGACAAAATGAAAGTGAAAATCATTCAAGTTAAATATGAATTTTTATTACATTAAAAAATACACATTACAAAATAAAAATGTTTCCAAAAAAGTTATTTTAAAATTGGAACAAAATGTCCCATAAGAAATTGTACCATGGTATGGTACCCTGGTATTTTTGACAGTACCATAGTACATGTACCATGGAACTTATACAGTATACCATGGTATTCTTAAAGTGCAGTGTGGTATGTTGAAACCTATTTTATCCTATGATATTTTGACAGCAGTATGGTACAAGTGTGGTACTTTTAGGGGTACCACGGTACAGAACACTAGTTATTAAAATATGATTGATAGATAAATAGGCCCACTTTATTCATCCTGAAGAAGATAGCAGAGAAAATAGAAAGCTAACATAAAATGTACAGGCTATTTAAAATATTTTAGGTTTTGTAATGAAACACACGATTCATTAACCCAGTGGTTCTCAAACTGTGGAGTGCCGCCAGGTGGTACGCCAAATGACCCTGGAACTGTGTTGTGTGCGCTGAAAAATCGGGACGGGTTTTTCATATTTTCTATTTTAATGCGTGTCGAATACGCAGCCTACGTACTACGGTACAGTGCGCACTAGTACTTGAATGGACACAGCTAGAAATGTAATTCTATACCACTCTATAGGAATGCATGCTATGAAGTGACCAATTGTATTTAAAAAAAGCAAATAGGAAGGTGGGAGAATGTGCGTGATCTTGGAACACCGCCAATCTTGTAAGCATGGGAAAGCGTGATAGATAACAGAAAAATATTTAAGGACTGTTCTGGGTTAGTTTGAGAAAAATACATCAAGTATCTCTGTTTCGCATCCATGCGCATGAAATAAAAACTTCTGAATTGGACTTCTGACAGCCTTTAAAGGGGAAATGGGAAATATTTCTCCAACAGCTCCACATTCCTCAACAATTGATTGAAAATGAATACCTCGCAGAAATCAAGTGTTACGTCCTGGCTGAAAGGAATAGACACCAAGAGTAATGACGCCAGCTCCGACAGATCACACACAACTGTTGAGACTGAGGAGGATTATACATCGGCCACCGACACAAACTCTGCTGCTGCACCTGCTAGTGTCAGCAAGCGTCGGAAAATGGCTACAAGGCGGTAAGATCCAAATGATCTCAATTTGGGATTTACTTACACCGGGACAGAGGAAGAGCCAAGACCACAGTGTGTCGTGTGCTGTGAGAGTCTTAGCAATGAAAGCATGAAGCCAGCACATTTAAGACGGCACTTTACCACGAAACATGCGCTCTTGAAGGATAAGCCTGTTGATTTTTTTCAAAGGAAACTTAAAGATCTGAAGCAGCGTAAGTCCACCATAAGGAACAGTGCCACTCCAATTTCCAAATCCCAAGAAGCCTCTTACTATGCAAGCTTGCAGATTGCTAAAGCAGGTAAGACCCACACTATCGGTGAAGAACTTTGTTTACCGTTGGCAAAAGAGCTGATACTTATGTGTGGAGAAAAAAATGCTAAACAGCTCGACCTGGTGGCCCTTTTGAATGACACAGTCACTTGTAGAATTATTGATATGGCAGATGTCAAAAGTACGCTGACAGAGCGCGTTAAGATGAGCAGATGCTTTACACTGCAATTAGATGAGTCTGTAGATGTCGTCAATTTGGCAAATGTGCTTGTTTACGTTAGATATGAGTTTGAGGGCATGTCACATGAGGACTTTCTGTTCTGCAAGCCGCTACCAACAAGAACTACAGGAGAGCACATACAGTGCCTTGCGAAAGTATTCGGCCCCCTTGAACTTTTCAACCTTTTGCCACATTTCAGGCTTCAAACATAAAGATATAAATTTTTTATTTTATGTGAAGAATCACCAACAAGTGGGACACAATTGTGAAGTGGAACGAAATCTATTGGATTTTTGAAACTTTTTTAACTAATAAAAAAATGAAAAGTGGGGCGTGCAAAATTATTCGGCCCCTTTACTTTCAGTGGAGCAAACTCAGTCCAGAAGTTAGAGATTTGCTCCTTTTCCTTACCACTCCTCTTCCCGCAGTATCTAATTGATGCTCCCTTTATTCTTTTTTTTGGTGTTTTCCCACCACTCCATTGCTGAATCAAATAGGGTCCTTCTTGATTCCCATTTTTTTTCTAATTGGTCTTTATTTGTATTTTAAATTAGTCTTTTACTAAAAATTCTGTATTTCACTTCCAGAAACTGGGTCCGAGCTAACCTTATCACTCTTGAATTCTACTTTAACTAAATCATGATCCGAAAACCATGCTGGGACTATTGTTGTCTGCCTTACCTTAAAACTTTGTGACAGCAGGATGTAGTCCAGTCTCTTTTCTGAGCCTCGGCTATTGCTCCAAAGTGGGCACCCTCTTCCTCCACTGCTCTGCCTTACACTATCTAGGTCATAGTTTTGGAAAAGGGAGCAAATCCTCCTAGTTCCTTCTGTCCTACTACTATCAAGGTCCTCATTTAAGTCTCTCCCGAGTATGATCTTCCTATTTGTCAAAAATAAAGACTCTATCCCTGTAAAGAAGTCTCTCCTTAATCTTTTCTGTGCCGGACACATTTATTAGTCTTAGATTCTCGCTCCCCACCTGTCCATCCACTACTAGTATTCTTCCGGGTGTCACAACAAAGGAGTTTGCTAGTTTAAAACATTAATTTCTAATAAGAATGCCTACTCCTGCAGAATGTACTCCACTCCTATACTCCACTCTGAGATGCCCTCCCCCCATTCTTTGGTAAAACGCCTGCTGTCTTCCACACCCTAAACAAGAACTTCCTGTTGGAAGAGAAAGTCAGCTTTCAAATTCTTAAGGAAATCAAAGACTGCAATCCTCTTACTATATCTTCTTAGCCCTCTTACGTTTATGGTACACACCGAAAGGTTATCCATTAGGACTAAGAAGGCTATTTTAAGTCACTGTTCCCTTCTATTTCTGAGAAAGGCTCCAGAGTTGGACACTCCACAGAGCTAACCGAACTCATGTTCATGAAAGATGGAATACACAGGATTGCAAGAGAGTGTGTCTCCAAACTTGTTTCTTTGACTACTTTTCTAGAAGGTTCTTCCAGCCCCTCCTTCCTCCCCCTCCTTTTCCCCTTCCTTTATCTGGGTTACTGACAGAATCCCATATTCTATAGATCTCTGGAGAGTTGTTCCCAACTCAAACAGCATGGCTTATCCTTCTCAAAAGTCCCTCTGGACATTCCAACCTTCACGGTTCCGACTCCGACTTCAAAACGAAGTGCACTAAATACTTCAAATGTCCCTCACGGGAAAGTGAGTGCCCAGCCTTCAGCTGGAGCGATTCCGGCTTGATGGAAAAGGTCTTCCTGGTGTTCCGCTGCTCCTGCTGCCCCCTGACGTCTAGTCTTCTCTCCCCACGTCCTCCTGTCGCCTTCGGGCCTTTTTGGTAAATCGTACAGCCGCGGTTAGGCCACATACTGCATGAAATTGGCCAAAAAGGCAGAGAAGCGATGCCCCAAAAGGCGCCAGCCTCCTTGGCTTAGGCCCCTCCCACCAGCAGCAGCTGTGCCGAGCGAGCAGCAGGCAAAAGTGGACCGTCAGCACCTGCGGGCAAAGGCAAGGGGCAGCTCCCTCTTGGGAGGGGGACATGCACTGCACCACACCACACCTGCCTCCCTAAAAAAAAGATTATACATCTACGTTTTTTGGGGGGAAACGCATGGGAGCTGAAAAGGGGGCCTGCCTGCTTGCAGAGAAAGTTGAGAGTAAGAAAGTGCACAGAGGGAGGACGGGAAAGGAGACAGAGACAGGGAGAGAGAGACACAGACGGATGAGAGATGAGACTCGAGTAGAAGGAACTCCAGTCCACCTCTCTTGCTTGCTGGCTGGCTACATCTGTCTTTTCGCCGCTGAGAGAAGGTAGTGCACCGTTCCCAGAGGCGCTGCAATACCGGGCCGAGGACGGCGCAAGCTCCTGATCCAGCTCCCTGTTCCAAAAACGGTTTAATATGTAGTCCTCCGATGGGGGATGTATCAAGATATTAAACTGATAAGAACATTCTTTTTTTACAAAATATACCTTATTTCCATACTACAATTCAAAAAAAGGAAACATTATCACAAATAATAAACATAGCATAACTTTTCACTTGCTGTAACCCATTAATCCCTGTACAGGGTCCATAGTCCTTTCCAGCGCTCCTTTGCCGTAGGGAAACCCCATTTGGCAACGTCACGCTTCATCCTCCTCCTGAGGTCCGCCAGGATCCTCTCCTCCAGCTCCCTCGCTCCCCACTTGATGTTGTGCCGGATGAGATTGTTCCTCGCGTCCCACAGGCCTTTCTTTGTGAGGGACAGCAGCAGCCACATCAGGAACTGCGTCCCCTTGTCTATTCCGGTAGGTGCCAGCCCCAGCAGAATGTACTGGTAACTGAGCACCGCACCCGTTCCCAGGAGTTGCATTATGTTGTCCATTCTGCCCCACACCGCCTTGGCGAAGGGGCAGCTCCAGAACACGTGCTCCTGAGTCTCCTCGACGAAACACGTGTCCCGGGGGCAATGCGGATTCCTGGTGATCGAGTGTCTGTAGAGGACCTCTCTGGTAGCCAGTCTCTTGTGTACGGCCATCCAGTTGAGGTCCTTCAGTTCGTTGTCCAGTTCTTTCGTCGGCGACCAGATGCCCCCTCACCTCTTTGTACAGAGCTCTGTGGTTGGTGCAGAGCTCCGGCTGTCTCGTGGCCTCGTACCTCCTGCTCCACTTGACAGCGTGGGTGTAGAACTTCGGTCGCCTCTCTGCCTTGGGCCCAGTGTTTGACCACTGGACCAAGTGCCTCATCGGGACGGAGAGCCACAGCCTGACAATGTACTGGTACTTGTGGCCGATGGGCTCCCGCAGCGCCCGACAGAGGTTGCAGAAGAAGATGCAGTCGAGTTTCAGGGGAAAATGTGGGACATCTCTACCCCCTTCCTCGACTAGCTGGCACATCCTGTTCCTTGTGATGTACTCGTACTTGCCGCCCCAGATGAACCCGAAGATTATCCCTTGCAGCGCTCATCTGAGTCTGTCCGGCAGTGGGTACACCACTGCCAGGTAAACCAAAGCCAGCAGGATGTCATCACTTTCCCCGTGTAGGACAGCGACCACGTTTTCCACAGACCCAGCTTCGCATTCACCTTGGCGATCCTCTCGGTCCAGTTGCTGGTCTCATTGTTCTGGCTCTAAAAGGAAACACCCAGTATTTTGAGGAGCTCTGTGCAGAGCTCGAGACCCTACGGCGCCGTCATCCTGTCCTTCCAGGGCCTGAAGAAGATAAGAACAGTTTTTTTTTACAAAAGTTTTATTCAAAACACAACAAAATCATCACGTCAGTCACACCTCACCATACAGTCTCAAGAGGGCAAATAACATTTTCACAATTCAACAATCAATACATGAAATCACAAATCAAAAAGATTCTTCCATTTTTCCTTTGCGGCAAAGTAACCCCACCTCCAAACATCCCTTAGAACCCTCCCTCGCACCGTCCCCTTAACCCTCTCCACCACCCGTTTCACAGACCACACAACATTCCGCTTGGCTAGCTCTTCTCTTGAATCCCACACCACCTGTTTTACTAGACTAACAAACAACCAACCCAAAATCCCACTGTACATGGAACATGGGTACACCTAAACCCCCATCGAACTACATCAAAGGACAGAACAAAGGAAGAAGGCGAATTCAGCAAAATATCATGACAATTCTCCCATACTTCTTGAACAAAATTACACTCCCAGAAAGCGTGCTGCACAGTCTCCTCCCCTGAGAACCCCTCTGTTGGACAGTTTTTAATCTTAGATAACTTATGCCTATACAACACTTGCCGTAATGGCAACCTGTCATGGACTATTCGCCAGTTCAAGTCCATCAATCCATGGTCCAAACCTTTAGGCTGCACTCGGGCTCACACATCCCAACGGTGCCCAACACTGCCAGGTTAACCTTTTTAGCCCCCATTACCAAACTATACAGCTGCTTGTGACTTTCGCGAACGTCCCTGTCCTCAAAGGGAAAAAGCTCCCTCCTCATCTCCCGTGCTCTCCCATAATGGACTCAAGCAGGAGCAGCATGTGGCCTTACATTCATCCACCCATACACAGACCTCATACATGCCTCAAACCACAAACACACAAAACTCTTAAACCACCCCTCAACCCCACCACCAAGGACTTTACACAGCCCTGAAAAGAAACTACAATCTAGTTTCAGCAGCAAATCTGGAACGCCCCACCCTCCCTCACTAACATCCATGTACATAATATCCCTCTCAATGTATTCATACTTCCCTCCCCACGTAAACTCAAAAACCATCCGGGTCAGCAGTCTCCTGAATGTCTTCGGCAGTGGATACACATAAGCCAGATACACCAAGGCAGGCAGTACATCAGCCTTCAACACAACCACCTTCCCCACAAAGGATAACCTGGAGGGGAGTAGTTACCTATACCAGCATTGCTCAAGAACTCTTCTATGTTGGCCGCATCCTGTGGTGGGCCTTCGTAACTACTTGTGCTACTCGGGGAGCTAGGAGACCAGGCGAGGCTTTTGCTGACCTCCGTTCCACCCCCTAACTCTCCTATATCCCCCCAATTCCCACTCCCTGGGGCTGGGGATTCCAAGTTAGCGCCTTCTCCTTACACACCCCCTCACCTTCTACTACCTTGGATATTAACCTGGGAGGCGAGAGCGACTCCCCTCCAGCTTTCTCCTTCAACTTCCACTTCCATTTTTTCTTTTTTCCTATCACCAGTTCAAAACCATCTCCCTCCCCTCCTTCCTCTTCTACTATACTGCCATCTTCACTCATTTCAGCCTCTCACTGACTCCCACTCCCTTCACTCTCCTCCTCCCTTAACCCCTCCTTTCCACTGACTTCCACCCCATTCCCCCTCTGCCCCTTACAAGTTCACTTGCCTCCTCCCCGTCCCTTCCACCTACAGCTATGCCTTCCCCTACCTCACTCCCCTATCCTCCACTAACATCTTGACTTCCTCCCCTCTAACTCTACCTGACTCACCCCTTTCTGGCTTACCAGCCTCCTCCCTTACATTTCTCCCAACCACACTCTCTTTCTTGCCCCCGCCCCACCAGTCTTTCCCGCACCCCCAGCATCCTGTCTTCTGTCCTCCTCCTCTTCTTCTGCCTCTTCATCAACTGGGAATTGCTCCAAATACCTATTATGAAGAACTATTACCTGTTCCGGTTGTCGGTCCCAACAGTCCTTAAACAGGTGCTCAGCTTCATTACATAAGGAACACCTTGGCCCTTATCACACAGTCCCTTATCTCGTGCTCCTCCCCCCTGCATCTCCAGCAAATCATCTTATTACATTCTGCCGCCAAATGGCCACCACATCTTCAGCACAATCTCGGCTGTCCTGCATAAAATAGAAACACCTGATTGGATCCCAAAAAGTTTGCCGGTGGATGTCTAAAACCACCCCTCGACATGTCATCCGTCTGGAATCTGTACTGCCAATGGCCAGTCCAGATCCCCAGACCGTCTTGCACCCTCTGTGCCTCACTCAGGATGTCTACGTACCGATGCAAGAAGGCATATAAATCCGTTTCTGGCACAAGAGGCTAGAAAAAGCCGTAAAGATGCATAACTTTTGCATAAAGCCACATTAAAAAGCCGTAAAGATGCATAACTTTGCACACAAAACACCTCCTTCAGATCCAGAACTTGCTTCAATACATGCTGGGAGTAGTCCTCCCTCCCCAACATCAAACCAACATCTCCCAGCCATCTAAACTGGAGCGTGTTCTTCAGTCCAGGCCTGAGGCCAGCGTCCATGTCCAGCAAAAACAAAAAAAGAAAACCCCAAAGATAGCAAGAAACTCACCTGGCACTCTGAACAAGCGCCCGTCCTTCTCCGGGAGTCCTTGGAAGCGTCCAAACCCAAAAAGAAGAAAAGAATAATCCAAGCAGAAGAAGCAAATCCAACAGAAGAAAATCTTTTGGCACAGGCCGACTGCCCTGGAGCCTGGAACTTGCGCAGCTGCCGGCCTCCCTGCAGCCAGAGGCCTGCCACCTGGACTCCGCTCCCCCTCTCTCCTGCCTGCCTGCCAGTCCCAGGTGGGGTCCCTGCTCTTTGATCTTCTGTCAACGGCCCGACAAAGACCACAGCCACGGGGGGTGCCAGCCACCCGGCCTCCTTAGCTTAGGCCCCTCCCACCGGCAGCAGCTGTGCCCAACCAGCTGCAAGCGAAAGCGGACCGCCAGCACCTGCGGGCAGAGGCAAGGGGCAGCTCTCTCTCTCGGGAGGGACGGGGACGCGCGCGCACACACACCTTACCTAGCTTCATGCTTAGTAAAGCATCACCAAGTTCTTTCAGGCTGATTGGTACCTCCAGGTGCTCCTGGGCCTTTTTGGGTATCTGTGCCACGATGTTATCTAATAACGTTGTCCCCATGAGTTCATCTACTGGCTTTTGGGAAAAGAGAAGCTTATAATAGTTCCTCACTGCTTCCAACATCTCATCGCTACCAGGTACTATCCTCCCCCCTTGGGTCTGGATCCCTGCCATCACTCTCCGCCTTTGCCTCTGTCGTATTTGGCAGAAGAAGAAGCTGGAGCATGTTTCATGTGCTTGTAAGTACTTCACATGAGCTCTAAACAGGTACTTTTTTGCCTTTTGTTCATAATAACCTCGTAGTTTAGCTTTTGCCATTGAAATAGCCTCCAAACTCACCACCGTGCCCTTATTACACTGAGAATATAAGCTATTCAGTTCTTCCTGCAGTTTCCTACCCTTCTGCCATTCTCGCTTGAGTCTTACTAAGAAGTAAGCTCTCAACTCCCCCCTAATCTTCTTCTTCAACTGCTCCCACCAGTCAATCAGGGAAATACCTTGCTTTCTCTCCTTCCACCACTTACACAGTTTAGATCTCATTAGACTGACATACTCTGCTTCCTTCAGGGTCTCGGTGTTCAGTTTCCACACCCCACGTCCAAACTGATTGTTTAAATGTGGAACGTGAATCTCCACCTGGGCATGGTCTGAAAACCCAACTGGCTGCACCACCGCCTTCTCAGCAAGTGCCGCCTGTGAAGCAAAAACATAGTCAAGGCGTTTTGCAGTGCCCTGAGCGCTCCTCTACGTGGCCCCGGCTTTCCCCTTTGCTGTCCGAAAGGCACAGTCAAAAAGGCCAAACTGAGATAAAAGGAGGTTAAGTTGACTCGCCCTTCTTGTCCTGGAGATCGACATTAAAATCCCCTCCTATAACAATCCACTTGTTAGTCAGGCAGACAGGGTCTTTAAAGAAGTCTGCCCGTAAAGTGCCATTGCCGGGGCACACACACACACACTGGAAGCTACTAACACCAAAACAAATATCGAAAACCAACACTCTCCCAGGCACTACATTCTCACATCTTTCTACCATACAATCGTTATTACCTAGTAAGATTTCCTACGCCAGAGGAATGGACTCCACCAATATTCCACCGTGAGTCTCCTCTATCCCACTCCCGTGTAAACTGTAGAACATCACTCTCATCTTTTAAGTGGACCTCCTGCAGCAGACAGATGTCAAAGCACATAGTTTTCAGGTAAGTGAACACCGCCGTCCTCTTAAACGTGTTCCTTAACGCACGTACATTTAATGTTAGGATCTTCAGCATTAGGGTTATAACAAGGACTCTGAGTACTGGCATAGGAACGGCATCAGCTCCATATAAGCCTGACGCACAGCCACCCCTCTTTGCCTCCGTAAAAACAGACTTTCTATCCTCCCACCCATTCACAACCCACTGTCACCCCCATGAGCGCCTTCATTCCACGGTGAAAACTTGACGCCCGGGTTGGGTACTGCATGTTCCCATTCTTCCATGCACAGTGTTCTAGGAACTACACAGGAGATTCCAAAGTCTTCCCCACCATGTTAGCATGTCTTTGGACCCCGTTCTCAAACATTTCCTTAAATTCACCTTTATCCTTTATTAACTAGATCCACCAGTAACACCTTCTTATTGATTGCCTCCATCCGATTGAGCCCCTCTAGTGTTGTAATTTCCCCACCAAAATGCCCACACTGCACCGCAATCCCTGCCCGAGATACCAGTTACTCATCAAAGTGCAACCACTAAATTCAGTCTTAGGCCAAACTAACTTATTGGCCTTTTCGTCCCATTTACAGTAAGCCTTGAACCTCAAGGGTACCTCCGCAAATATACAGACCTCAGACTATTCTCTCTGCCGGATAACCTGTGGCTGCATACATTCTTCCAGGGCCTCTGCCGAACCCAGCGTCTCTTCAGTTTCTGGAATGCAAGATCTAGAAGACACTTCCAGCCCTGACATGGGTTCCTGCTACACTCTCAGACCCCTGTGATGAGCCATCGGTCTGGGCCAGCGAATCTTCAGCCATCTCCTCCAAAAATTCCAAGGGCCCTTTGCCCGGTTTCTTCACTAAAGAAGACGTGTGACCTGCCGCCTTCCTTTTCCCAGTCTTCTTGATGATAGTGGTGTCCATGTCCTCCTCGTCTTCCATATTATCTGCCCAATTACACTCTTTTCTCCACAGGGTCAAGACTTGGTTCTTCCACCATCGCCCGCAAACACTCCAGTGAGTCGTGCGTGACTCCCATGTCTTCCCTCTCTGCACCATCCAGATCTGAAGCTTCTGTTTGGCCGTGGTGATCTTCCTCAAAGGTGAGTTCTGCCGTCGTCTGCCTGCAGCTCGTCTCGTTACGCACCTGTCACTCTCTCCTGGTTCCATCTCTTCCACGATGGTGTCACCGGCACAGACACCGGCTTCTCGATTGGCACAGCTGCAGGGTCCTTCACGTGATGAGCCGAGGACGTGCTTGCTGTAGGTATGCTGCCGGTGACAGCAGCAACTTGTAGAGATGCCCAGAGCCCCCACACAAATTGCATTTGGGCTCAGATCTGCATGTCAGTGCACTGTGACCTACTTCATCGCATTTCCTGCACACCTGGACCTTGCAGTCCGAAGCATAATGACCTCTCTGCCCATAACGCCTACATTCAAAATGTTGCTCTGGGTAATACAGGTAATACAGGTAATACAGGTAGCCTCTTTTTACCCCAGTTGTGAAGGACACAGGGTGGTGTAAAAGCCTGTCCTCTGCTTTGGGGTCAGCTCTGAAGCGAACCATGTACTTTCTCTTCCTGTTCCATATTTTCTTCCTGTCAAGTATCTTTACCCCAGTATCCTGCACATCCAAAAACCTTTTTAGGAAGTTCACAATGTCATCTTTGAACATGAACATGTCATAGGGGCTAAACATATGGACCCATAAGGGCCTCAGCTCACGAGCAAACAGTGGCTCGAGTAAAAAATTTACAAAAGGCTCTTCTTGTCTACGTGCAGTCAGTATGGACCACACCTTCACACACGGGTCAGGAGATGACAGTGAAAGATCAAAAATGTTCTTACCCAGGAAGCTCTGGAGGCAATAAACATCTTCCGGTTGCAAGGGCAGGTACTTGAAGATAATGTTGTCCTCAAAGGCATCCCTCTCAAAGTCCTTTTCGAAAGCTTCTTTCCGTAGCACGAAACATACCATGTACCTTGGCTTTGCATTCTTGATGGCCGAAGTCTTCTCCATTTTCAGCAGTATGGCCAGAATCCTCTCCCCCACAAAAAAGTCTAGAAACTCAAGCTGTGGTCAGGCCACACACTTGGGATCTTCGCCAAAAGAGTGAGAAGCGATGCCCGATACTGTTGTAGACAAACATGTGGGGGTCCCTTTTCCAGACCGTGGCATTGGCTGCCTTCTCTGGGATCCAGAGGTGGCCACCACAGCTGGCTAGTGGCATTCCTGCATCAGGCAGCCGCCTGGACTCCACTCCCACTGTTGCCCAGCTTCCAGCCTGATATGCGGGCCTTGATCTTCTGTCAATGACCTGACAATGACCGCAGCCCCAGGGGGTGACTACTTCATTAGCTAAGGCTCCTCCCACAAGCAGCAGCATCTACTGACCTGCAGGCAGAAACAGAGCAGCAGGTAAGGAAATGACAAACTGGCTTTCAGGTCACACATATTTACCTCCCTACCAGACAAAGGACAGAGAAAGGAAAAAGGAAGAGCATCAGTCCCCTTTGCTTGCGTGGTCTGTCACTGGACCTTGAGAGAAGATAGTGCACCATTCATGAAAACATAATACCTTGTCTATGCATAGCAAGCTCCTGATCAATTTCCCTGTTCCAAAAATCTGTTTAATATGTGGTTACCCATATGGGGGACATTTTGGATATTAAACTGAAAAGAAAAGATTTAAAAAAATGTTTATTCCAAACAGTCAATTACAAAAATACAGAACAAAAATACAACCATCCAACTACAGACCCTACAACCTAATCCCCATCCATCTTTCCCTTGCAGCAAAATGACCCCATCAATGTACATCCTGGTACACCCTAAACTGCACCTCCCCCCACCCCCAACTCACTGCTTCACCAAGTCAACCTAGCTCTACAACTCTTGAATAAATTATATGTAAAGACGTAAAGTGTAAAAACCTGCGTACATTCTTTCAATGTTACAAAGCAGACAGAAACATGAAATAGACAGTTTAACAGACTACAAATCATGAACAACAAACTTTATTATTTGAAAACACATTACCTAAAATATGAATTATCACTTAATGGCATTTATAACTATGTGAATGTATATGAACTAATGATCTGTTAATCATTATTTAATTCAGGTGGGTAGCTGCGTCAGCATGCGTAGGCTGCAAAGGAACAAGTAATAGGTTTATTCCATGCTGAAAAAAAGAAGAAAGAGAAGAAGGCTCCACGGCCGAAACGTTGTGTTCTCTTTCTTCTTTTTTTCAGCATGGAATAAACCTCTTACTTGTTCCTTTGCATCATTATATAATGTTTGTTAATGACTCATTAATGAAAGTTATTATAAAGTGTTGCTGATATTTTTAACTGCCAAAATTCTTTAGTTGTGTGGTTCAATGTTAATATTACTTATCATTTGACATGAAATCGGCATCGGCACTTGTATGTATTCTTAGAAAAGGATACAACATTATAGTTTTTTATGAAGTTTATAGACTGCGTATAGTTAGAACAAGCACAAACATTTCCAAAATATCTACCGTAAGTTACAGAGGTGAAGACTTTGATGCACAAAATGTTTATGGAGGTGGTGGAATACTGTGTGTGCTTAGAGATTTAGCCATCACTACCATCTACTGTATGTACATTAGGTATATGTTATGCATGAGACTATATGAGACCAAATGACTTTAAAGCCACTATAGTACAGCATGTGTGAAATATATATTTTTAATATCAATATTTAGTTAGATTGTTTCCTGATTACTTGTTGCTAAAATTTGCATTACTTTAGGTATATATTATGCTATACTTCCGTTTTTATTTTCAGAATCAAAAAATTTCCCTTTAGTTGTACAATTTCATATTAATATTCCAAGGGGATTTAAACATGCACAGTAGAGAAAAAGACTAAATGAAGTAATCGTTTCACTAACACCTAACGTACCACAAGTGACATCTATCGATCGTCTTTGGCCAGTGAACCACACTTCCCTGCCGTACTGCAGTGCTGTGTGGTACCACTAATGCAGTAATAAGGAGTGGCTGCAACTGTACAAGCTTTTGAGTTACAGCTCTGTAGAATGTAGGCCTCTGAGATTTTTTTGTATGCAGTGTAACGTTGTATGATGTGTAAATTTATGCATTGTTTAGTTGCGTTATTTTAAAATAAATCTGTTTGTTTGCCCTAGTTTGCCTCTGGTTTTATTGCACATCTGCCTGACCTGCACTAGAGAACATCATGAACTCGCATGACAGCAGGAGCCTCAGGCTGGAATCAAACCCCAGAGCAAAAGAGCTGAGCGACATGGTTCCAGAGGGTCTTCATGAATATTAAATATTCGGTACAAGCAGCAAAGGAAATTAAGAAGATGTAGATGGAATTCAAGACTGGACAAACACCTGGCAGATAACTTTTAATATTGCATAAGTCTGCATACAGGAAGCAGAATCACACCATACAGAAACATACTTCTATATACTTCTCATACCCTTAAGTAACAAAAAAAACAGTGGTGCAACCACTAAATTCAGTTTGTCAACTGTACGTGCTGACACTTTGAGAATCAGAGACTTGTGATGTCAGACACATTCAGATACACTTTAATAAGTCATCTTTTGTGTGAATAACTGTGCAGTCTGCTGCAGGGCAACACCTAACCCTGCCGTACACTGTGCTGATCTGAAAAGGAATAGAGACCTATAAACTGGATAAAGTGATCATACTGGTCTGAATGCCACTGTGTGCTGTGCTGGTAAAAATATAAAACTATTCTAGAACCGTTTGAGGACTTTTTAAAACAATTAGCTCACTTTAATCACTGACACCTTCTCTGTCCATCATAGTAATTGGCTGCCTACACTTCTTTTACATAGTGCTGTAACAGAGAGAACTTGAAATGTTCAAGAGACTGATTTTGCTTTGGCACCTACTTGCAAAGATTGAGCTTGAAAGTCTTTTATTATACAAGATGTGCAAGAAGCCAAGATCTCTGAGCTGTATTGAAGTGTGTTCAGGTCCTGAGCCACACTCAGCTCTGCAGCAAGACCAGAACTGACATCCAAACTTAATGTCCACAAAGGGAGATACTCAGCCTGCTCTTAAAGCCCTCCCACAGCTGAAGCTCTTTAACACATAAACTTTGTTCAGCTGTGATCTCCTAGTAACACCTACCTCTCAAAGAGGGATTCCACACCCTGGATGATATTACAATATGTTATTTATTATTGTTGTTATTGACTTGATAAAAATTGACCATTTAAAGCTCTAATTATGGAGGAAGCAGCTCCGAAGCTTTGCTTATTCTTAAAAATGGGATAAAATGTCTGGCAGTGTTTCTGGCCTGTAGTGTCTCAGTCTTGCTCACAGTCTCACATTGGTCACTGATCTCTGATGAGGACCAGCTGATAGCCTGTCACAATTATCTCTTGCTGGAAGTAGAGCTTAAAACCCTTTACAAACCCTTTTTGTCAAACCCATGTTTTTGTTTCATTTTAGCCTCTGTTGGTGGATTTTGAAAAAGACCTGTTCATTCTGGATTGCAAAATAATTGTAATACTTTAATGAACAGTTTGTACAATCAAAAACCTTGATTAGTAATGATTTAACACAGGAAGTCTATTGGGTCTCTGTAGGTTTTTTTAACTGCCGCACATTCTTCATCCCATCCACCCTCCTCTGTGCATCTTTTCTTTTATTATCACTGAATATTTCTTCAAGCAATTCAATGTACCTGCACATCACCTGCATTTCTCTTATTTTTTTTTACTCTTGTTTACTGTTCCAGTGCCATTGATGGATGTTTTTTTCTCTTTGGTCTTTCATCAGGATCTCAGCCTGTCTGGCACACAGAGAGATTGGGAATCTTTTGTTTTCCTCTACAACTATTCTATTTGTTCTATCTTCATAAGCACCAAGATAATCCTTGCTGCCTCTCCTTCAGTTTGAAGATAATTGGATGTAATTGACATGGTCATCAGCATAGGACTGATTGTGAACTTGTTCTGGTGCAGTTAGCTAAAAAGAATTGGAGATAATTGTCTGAGCATAGACACTGTACTTTGTTAGAGACCAGGATCTTTGCTGATAATAACTACTGTGATATCCTATAGTGTCATAGTGCTGTAAGGCCTGTGACCCCAATGAAAATAAAATGTTTCACCAAATTATCCATTTGAAGTGAAACTGAGCAAATAGAGGCATCTATTAGCTATATGCTGAGGCTGTACTCAAACCAAGCAATTTAAAGCATCTTTAACATTGAGGAGAAGTTAAAATTAATTATAGGAATGTAAACATTAAATAGAACTAACCTTTCACAACTCTAGAAAATATTCTCACCCAGAAAGGTTTTTCCCTGATAGATACACTTTATACATCTGTTTCAGTGCTCAGAGCTGGCTGCACCACTCTGATCCACATTAATACTGTAGCTGTTAGTTTTGCCTGCAGCTCAACACTTTGACTTTATACATCGTAAACAACAATCAGAAATTTCTTAAACAATTATGGTTTCTAACACTGTGAAACAGTCAGAGCTCATTTGTATTCACATTCCTTAATTTAGGCGAATTAATTGTTTCATTAAAATTGTGTGTGAGTCCTGTAGCAATGTTCTCCTAATAGGCTGCTGTGCCAGTGAGGAAGATGAGAAGCAGGGGCAAGAGGAAGACTGGACAAGTGTATCTTGTCTCTTAAACACCCACATCCAGGATTAATAAAAAAGCTGCAAATTTACAGACTAGAAAATTAAAACACAGATATAAATGAACACGGCATCACTAATACTCTTACTGCACTACCTGTTACTAACTGACAGATTGCATATCTAGTACCTGTTAGTGTCACAGAGGCAATTTCCAACTGGAATGGATTCCATCAAACATTTTGTAATATCTCTGGAAGTATAGATAGTAGAGATCTAGTCTAGCTCTTAAATTGAAGCTAACCCCTTGGGCATCAAATGTAAACCCAGTAACATGTCTTACTGTGCCCACTCACCAGACAGAAATATCCAGAAGAAAAAGACAAAACAAGAAGAAACAGGATTTTTTTATAATAATATAATAATAATAAACTTTATTTTTTATAGCACCTTTAAAGGTGGCTTCTCAAAGCACTTTACAGGATGACAATAACAATAAATAAGAAGAATACAACAATACATAAGAAGAATACACAAGATAAGACACAATTACAATTACAACAATACAACAATAACAATAGAGGAGACCGTGGAGGGTGGTATTAAGAAGAGCAGAGGGGTGAAGAATGGAACCAGTTCAGTAAAGGCTTTTCTGAAGAAGAAGGTTTTGAGTCTGGATTTGAAGGAGTTTAGAGAAGGTGACTCTCTGATATCCTTGGGCAAAGAGTTCCAGAGCTTGGGGGCATAACAGGAGAAGGCCCTGTCACCCCTAGAGTGTAGAGGGGCTTGGGGGACAGTAAGGAGGGCAGAATTTGAAGAGCGGAGGTTGCGAGGTGGGGAGTAGGGCGATAATAGTTCAGACAGCTATTGAGGTGCCAAGCCATGTAGAGCCTTGTAGGTGAGCATGAGGATTTTAAAGTCTACGTGGAATTTGACCAGAAGCCAGTGCAAGGACTCCAGGATTTTTCTTCTTCAAAGATCAATTTTTCACGTTGTGCCCTGAAAAAAAAGATGAAAATGCTTGTAGATCTTGCCCTGTGTGTCTCCCAGCCTGGATACAAAATTGAGACAAATTTAACAAATGTATACAATTCAACATATTTTTTGTAAAGACAGGACCTGGAATGGTATTGTTCACATACCAGGAAATTTTGTAAAAAGTACCGAAAAATAATAAAAAACTCAAATAGCTATTTCAATTACTTTAGAAAGCCTCCAGAAACTGCTGGAGAGGATGAACTGCAATTCATTGTTTTCAGGGAGTAGCAAAAATTCCTACCTAGGCCTAAGTTCCTACCTTCCCTTCTGGTCAAAACAAAATGAATGACATAAATTTGATGCTGTTAGACCAGCTTTGTCAGAGTTTTCTTCCTTCCCCTGTGTCTTCCCTTCTCCTTCAGGTCAGGAGGTGTCGGTCCATTTTTGTTTTCAGGTTGGTAGGTGTTGCTGCTGCTTGTGGGCGGGGTCTATGCTAATGAGTTAACCTCCCCCATAGCTGTGGTCATTGTCAGGCCATTGACAGAAGATCAGGGTCCCCGCCAGTACATCTGGCTGGCAGCAGGTGACAGCAGGAGTGGAGGCCAGGTTTCCACCTGCTGTAGGGAAGCCACCAGGAGGGCCTTTGCAGGGCTCCAGAGGTAACGGCCTATACTGCAGTCCACCAGCTGGATGCCTGCTGCTCATTCGCGAGTAGGTCATTGTTTTGTAGAGGATTTTTTGCACGTCTGAGTCTTTCAGGCTAGGTGGATGTACTTTTTGGCCGTAAGAAAGGAGGTGGTGAAGGATAGATGTGGAGAGATGGGATAGAGATCAACCGTGAATGGGCCTGCTGGAAGGAGAACCTTTGTGGATGAAGTGCTTCTCAGGACACTTGGTTTGGAGCTGGAGGATGTCTACTGTGTTCAAGATTTTCCAGGTAAAAAGATCTTTGACTTTGTTTGCTGCTCAGTGTTCAAGAATTGAGCCTTTGTTTGCAAGAGAGCTTAGGCCTCTGACAGTACATCTGTTCAGCCCGTATGTGTTGGAAGAAGATATTTTTGAAAGATTAGTTGATGTACAAAGAACTGTATGATAGGATTTTTGTATTATCGGGGGCAGCCACTTGTGTGCAGAGGGACATCTTGTTGTAGATTGCACTGCAGAGGTGTGTAGTAGATGTGGCACAATAGGTCACTTGGTGTCTGCCTGTGCAGAGGAAATCAAATGTAATTTGTGTGTAAAGACTGTTCACAGAGGGCAAAAGGCTTTGCAGCTGTAAGCAGTAGGGGCATTGGCAGACCACAGTCGTGTGAGGCCGTCTTGTCTGCACATGTTTCTGCAACGGAGTAAAAAAAGATGGAGGCACCTGAAGGTTTTTTGAGGGAGTGTGAATGGGTGAAGGAGAATTTCTTACCCAGGAAGAATTAAGAGTCTTGAGGAAATATAATGGAGTATAAGAGAAATGGAAGAAAGGTTTCAGGTTTGTTGTCTGGAAAGAGGGAAGAATTTTGCAGGACGAACTGAATAAGGTATATCACATGTAATGAAGGTCTTTGTATAGATACGGAAATAGTTTCAGCTTTAAATATAAAATTAAGGTTCTTTTATGGTGGGGAGGGACAAGGAATATTTTTTTTTCAAGCCTGCTTGGCGTTCTTGCAGCAGAATGGAACTTTCTACACCTTCTTTTTCAGTCAAAAAATGCAAAAACAAAGGAGAAGGATGATGGGAGTTCAGAATAAGGACGGTGTTGTGGTCACGGAGAAGGTAATGTTGGAAGCAGCAACTGTTTTCTACCAGGACCTTTTTTCTAAAAAGTAGATGAGGAACTGAAGGAGTTTTCTGGAAAACATGACGTAGATCCCAGAGGAGCACAAAAGAGACTTGAGAAACCTTTTAATTTAGAGGAGCTGAGAGCGGCTCTGGTAGGAATAAATTTGGGTAAAGTGCTGGGTATTGATGGGCTGCCTACAGAGTTTTCAGGTTTTCTGGGACATACTGGGACTGATTATTGCAAAATATGTGGGCATATTCTTTGTAAAAGACAAATGGGTGACCCTGTGTGAAGGTTTATTAACCTTGCCTCTTAAAAAAGGACAGACAACTTACTTGAGAAACTGGAGACCTTTGACAATGCTTTGTACAGATTATAAAATAATAGCTAAAGTGTTGGGTAACTGTTTGAAAGAAGTAAGACTTGCAGGGTCAAAGGAAGAAAGATCAGTTGAACTTCACATTTGCTGAGGGATGTGATGCGTGGGCAGAGCAAAGGAATATTCCTTTAATGTTGGTAAAACATTTGATAAGGTCTCGCAAGGTTTTTTGTGGTGAGTGATGGAGCGAAGGGGGTTTGAATGTAACGTTTTATGCGGGCGTTGGTAGAGGAGTGAATGTGTTTGCCTTAGCAGTTCACAAGCATGGACGGTGTACTGGTACCAGGGAGTGGAGGGAGTGTGTAGAGAAGGCATTCTATGCGGATGATGTCAGCTTGCAAAAAACGTTGGAGGTCTTTTGAGTTTTGTCTTGCACATCTGGAGCCACATTGAGTAGAAATTAGTATGGTGAAGTTCTTTGGGTTATGGAAAGGACAGACGGATGCACTATTGAGACTGGAGAACTGTGAAGGTTCAATACGAGTTCTGGGTTCTCTGTGGGTCAAGGAGCAGCTCAATATAACTGGTTATGGAGATTAGAAAAGATGTGGGTTAGTTTGGGGTTATGGGAGAATAAGCATTTGTCCTTTGCTGGGAACCTTCTAATATTAAAGGTGGATATCCTACTGATATTGATTGATTTGGTTGCTGTGTATCCAAGCTTGCAAGATACCGTAGGTATTTGACAAGAGATTTCCCCACCCAAATTAAATACGAATACAGATCCAGTCATTCAAAATGTGTAGTATGCCGCATTAAAATGTGTTAGGCATGGCTGATCACAATGCGGGTTATGATAATAGTATCCGGAATAACCTTGTAAAACAGGCAGGTGGAACTAATAAAGCTTAACCTTTCATGTACAGCGTTTGAGCTGTCGCCAGAAAATGCCTGGTTTCAAATCCCGATCACTGCTGAGGGACAATCTTTTTCCAGTTAAGAATTTAAATCACATACTCGTTAGACTTTTAGTAATGTTAAACTGTGTATTGCAGCATGTTAATCATTAAACATTAAAAAGTCAGAATATTTTATAAAAGCAGGATTCCTCAGTTGGACAAAAGTACACAACCTTCCAGCTTCATCATAAATATTGTATGCCTCAGTCTTTATGGAAGATATAACTAATTAATAATGAAGAACCTTGGACAGGCTGTAAGCTCAAAGTATTACTGTGCTCCACTTTCTTTGTAACTGTCTGTATCGGTTTAAATGTTGTGACAGTAAATACTTTATGTAAAAAAAACTAACACCACACTCTGGTTAAACCAGGTTGTTTTGCACAGACTGTTAAACCAGAGGAAGAGAGGGCCTCTTTCTTCAAAGCATTTCATTGATCCTATCGCATTATTTTCCATTCGTACGAAGTAAGTAAGTTTTGATCTCCAATTCATCATGCCGATAATGGTTTCCTGGGGATTGCAAGACAAGGCCCTTTTCCCTCTGGACCCATTGAAATGTATGGATGTGGTCCGCTCCCAGTAAATTTCATAAGTCACAAGATTACGAAACACAAGAGTGGTGTAGCAGTCGGCTCTGGCTTTCCCATCTATGCCGATGCACTGCACGAACATTCTCCTTCTCTTGACTGATGGGCAACAGTTGGATATCTGGGAGAACAGTACGTTGGATTGGCACCTGTGAATTCTGCAAGAAATAACGTCATCCAGTAGTATTCAGCAGTTGTTGACCAGACGTCAAAATAAAGCAGTAAGACGGATGAAAATAAGTTTTTTACTGTCCTGGTAGTCTTCGAAGCTTGTTTTGTGTGTGGCGTTTTCCTGATGAACAGGCTGCAAAGAAATATTTCTAATAGAATGTATAAATCAATACAGATTACCTTGTAATATGCACTATAATCAGCTATTTCAGATGAATCCCGCTGTATTTGCTCACCCCTCGCACTTTGCAATCCGAGGCAGCTGAAGCTCCCTGTCCCTTCCCGTGAAGTCTGTCTCCATACTATGGCTGTTCTAGTGCAGGCTCGCAGATTTTTTTTTTGTAATGGGAACTCAACTTAACCAAATCCCTTGGTGTATTTATATTATATTCTCATGTACGAGTAGAATAGGTGAACCTTCCAATAAAAGATGGGTTACTTTCGCCCAAGACTGGCAGGTGGCAGTCGAAACTCGCCACACCCAGACTGTTAATTAGATCAACCTTTTTTAGTAGCCTTGCAAATGAGCTCACACGGTAGGATATGCACTTGTTGCTCCAGAAGTGTCACATTTTACTATACATGTCAAACCAGTTGCTTTCTGTTGCAGATGTGCTTCCGTAGTGATTTTGTTTCCATAGCCTCTGCTTTATCATTTATACAGTCAGCCTATTCTAGAGACCTTTTCATTGTCTAACTATGAGCATGTAGATTCCAAAATGTTCTACTGCAGCAGAAGTGAGCAATTACCTGCTCAAAAACGAATGTGTTCCCAAAAGCATATACTGCATAATTATCGCAGCATTTGCAAATATTCCTGATGCATAACCACATTGTATACTCTGCATTGCTCTATTTTATACCTTGACAGGAGAATACACGGTATTAATTATTGTTGCTGCTGGGCTTGGAGCTTTGATCCGCCTACTTTTTCGACTAGCTTGCAGAGAAAGTCATTGCCCTGTGTTTTGTCTATCACTTAGTAAAAAGGTCAAGGTAGAACACATTTATTACTATGTATGTATTTTTGGGCTTTTATAATACAGTCCCTGTTGCCCCCATTTGGATTAAAATAGCAAATGCGTGTTTTAATTAAATGCTTGTATTGATTCACAATCTGACAATGCAAGATGGAGCAAAAGCATCTGTGAAATCTTTCCTGAATGTCCCCCACTACGCTCAACAATTTTAGGAAGAACACGGAACGGCCTGGTAATAAAATTGTTGCAACTTTGGTCTGTCAGTTCTTCCTCCCAGAACTTGTAAATCGCATTGATCAGTTCTTGCTTTGTGCTGGGTTTTTCTGAATAGTCTTTCAGGGAATACCATACTATCTCTTGGATTTAAATCTGGGGATTCAGCTGGAGTTTTCACCCAGTTCACTCCTTCTGCTACAAGCCTCGCCCTTGCTGCTGTGTGTTTCGGATCGTTGTCTTGAAAGAGACGGTGCCTTGATCCAAAGTGCTCCCTGATGCATGGGGCGGCATGCTGTTTCGCCACGACTTCCTCGAAGAATTTTCTAATGACATAAAGTGGAAAGATTACAGATTTTTATCGTCTTCTAATGTTGTTACGTTATACATTTTAGAAACGTTTCATCTATACAAACACCACAAAACTATTCTCGATTGTATTTCTGAATGTTGTTACACTTAGTTCACTGTTTTGAATACATCTAATTAAGAAAGTTAGGTGTTAACATAAACTATTAGTAATCAATAATATTGAATTTAGCACTGTAATAAGTTGTTGCACTTTCCCTCGCATCTTGTAAAAATATATTTTCATTGTTATAATATACATTAAATCTGACTATCATATAATAAGTTAAATACAAAACTAAAGAAAAAACAGGGTAAAATATAATTCAAAATATTTTGCTAACAATGTTAAGTGTTTATAAATAATAAAATGTATTAACTAAGGAGTAGGATGGCACAGTTGTTAGTACGCTTTTTGTTTTGTTTCTTTTTCATAAATACAACAGTAGTACCTGATGTCTCAGTGGCTTTCAAAATTAAATTATGCATGCAAACCTGTGAACTGGCCTGTGGCCTGTGATACTGGCCATGTAATACTCTGCAATGTGGAATAATAGTTTACTTTAAAGGATAGAAAGCACAGAAAACAGGCAGTTAGATTGATCAGATTAGTATTGAAAGCCATTTAGCGAAGAGGGAATGAGAAGAGTGACAAACTAGTATACTTTAGATCTTTTTTTCTGAACCAGGGAAAATCTGATCATTTTTCTCTAAAACAATAATAAAAAACTTTATTTTATATATCACCTTTTAAAAGTGGCATCTCAAAGCAATACAGTAGATGTAAAAACAGTTAAAAGGAGAGATGGAGACACACACCGGTTTTCATTAACAAATTTTTTTTTTTACATTCTTCGTCTAACAGGAATGTTCACAAACGTGAGACTCTTAAACGGACTCACATTCCCGAATGTCCCCCGCCCTGGTCAACAATCCTAGGAAGAACACGAAACAGCCTGTTAATAAAATTGTTGCAATTTTGTTCGGTCAGTTCTTCCTCCCAGAATTTATAGATCGCATCGATCAGTTCCTGCTTTGTGACGGGCTTAGCAGTTTTCCGAACGTAGTCTTTCACCGAATGCCAAACCATCTCTAACGGATTTAGATCTGGGGATTCGGCTGGAGTTTTCACCCAGTTCCCTCCTTCTGCTACAAGCCTCACCCTTGCTGCTGTGTGTTTCGGATCATTGTCTTGAAAGAGAAGGTGCCTTGATCCAAAGTGCTCCCTGATGTATAGGGCGGTATGCTGTTTCACCACGACTTTCTCGAAGAATTCACGATCCATAATTCCTTCGAAAATAAGAAGTGGTCCCGGGCCTCTTCTAGATATACCCCCCCAGACGTGAACCTTCAGTGGGTGTTTGGGCTTTGGCTTGTCCACATATCTCCCCTTTTTATAAAATGACATTGTTGAAAACTCTTCCAGAGCCACTGTTTCGTCTGTGAAAAGTACATCATGAAATTCCTCCCCCGTTCAATCCATTGGAGCACTTGTTTGAGTCTTTCCTTTTTTTTACCCTTATCATGGGGCATGTGTTGGTTTTTCTGTATCTCCATCCAAGCCTTCTGCGCACTCTTCTTATCGATGTCGGACTAACGCTCACACCAAGGTCAGCCCATTGCCAGCCCATTGCCATCTTTGAACTTGCATCGCTGGTAGCTCATTTTCATCCGTCAGTCTGTCGATGGCTTGCACAATAGGACTTGGGGGGGGGGGGGGAGAGATCAACAGTTTGTTTTAAAAACAATGTGCGTAGTTGTATTTACATGCAAGAAAAGTATTTTTAGAAAGTTATTTACCTTTGAATTGTCCTCGGTTTAGATTCCCTTTGCCTCCTCTCCCCTTTATAATGTCGTCTCGCTGTGCTTTCACAAACGAAGATGTCCATCGAAGCCAAATGCTGTACAATGTCTTGTGTTGACTTCCCATTTCTTTTCATCTTCATTATTTGGTGTGAGAGTCTTCATGATTTTGGCCATAGTCCGTCTCCTTACCAAAGCTATACAGTAGTGCAGCTTGTTGTCTGTACCTGTATGCAGTAGGAATAGGAATAATAGGATAATAGGAATGCCCTACACATACAGAATCAACAGACATTGTACAGCGTGTATTACTGTGTTGCAGTACATGAATATAATTATATCATTATTCATTTCTTAACATACGCGATTCCATATTATATTAGCATTTTACATGCTATTTCACATGTTAGTTAAAGACTTCTATGCTTAAAATGTTTCGTGAGAAATGGAATACTGGTGTGTATTTTTTTTCTTTAAAGTACCGATTCCTGGAATCTGACGGGCTGACACCCTTCTGAAGTGGTACCATAATATCTGTTATGCAGAAAAGAAAGCATAGATAAAAAGCTTGGATTCTCATGTATCTGATACAAGTATCTTTTAATACAGTCTTTGCTGTGCTCTTGAGGATCCTTGTGATATTTTGAGCTCTGGTTGAATGATAGTGTCGCAGTTTAAATTTTCGTAGTTAGAAATTATGAAATGCTCTGTTAAAAGCAAGGGAGTTTTTATGTCCGTTACAGTAAAAGAAAATGCCTGACAAAGTAGGGCTTGGACAGATTCCAAGTGCTTCTACAAATGTGCTAAAAAAATTGGGGAAAAAGTCATTCCTTTATCGTATTGGCTAGCTAATGTCCTGTCCTCGTTAGTTAGATCAACGAAATGCTGTGGTGTTTGTCAAAGTCTTTTTGTTTAAAATGATGGTTAGAAAGAATGTGGACCAGCGTAATACTTTGAGTTTACAGCTTGTCCAAAGTCATTCATTATTAATACTATTAGTAATATCTTCGGGTAAAGGCTTTGATGCATAAGATTTCTGCATAATTAAAATATTTATGATAAAGGTAGGTTGTGTACTTTTGCCCAACTGAGCAATCTTGCTTTCATAAAATATACCAACTTTTTAATGACTGATGATTAACATGCTGTAATACACAGTTTAAATTTAAAAGCTCAAATGCTGTACATGAGAGGTTAAGCTTTATTGGCTTCTCCTGGCGGTTTTACATGGTGATTCCAAATACTTTCTGGCATGACGTCAAATGACGCGATACTGCGTTTTGATGCGACGCCCACCGCGGTATACCGCGAAATACCACACCCATTTTGAATGGCTGCATCTGTAAGTGGTCCCAGGCCTCTTCTAGATATATCTCCCCAGATGTGAACCTTCAGTGGATGTTTGACCTTTTGCTTGTTCACATATCTCCCCTTTTTACAAAATGGCATGGTTGAAAACTGTTCCAGAGCCACTGTTGCATCAGTGAAAAGTACATCATGAAATGCCTCTCCCTGTTCAATCCATTGAAGCAAGTGTTTGAGCCTTTCCTCTTTTTCTTACCCTTATCATGGGCATGTTGTTTTTTTTTATATCTCCATTCAAGCCCTCTGCGCACTCTTATCGATGTCGGACTCATGCTTGCACAGAGGTCGGCCCACAGCCGTCTTTGAACTTGTACCGCTGATAGCTCATTTTCCTCTGTTAGTTTGTCAATGGCTCACACAATAGGACTTAAAAAAAAAGAAATCAACATTTTATAAATATAGTGTAGTTGTATTCACATGTAATAGAATATTGTTACAAAGTTATTTATCTTTGCATCGTTATCTTAGTTTCTCTTTGCCTTTTACAAAGATGTCCACCGAAGCCAAATGCTGTACAATGTCTCTTGTTGACTTCCCATTTCTTTTCGTCTTCATTATTTGGTGTGAGAGTCTTCTTGATTTTGGCCATAGTCTGTCTCCTTACCAAAGCTATAGTGCAGTATGTCGTCTGTCCCAACAAATGGTACAGATAAACATGTACTATACTGACTAGCTAATATCTGGGCAACTTTTCTTTCCTCAACTCAAACACAATATAAAATACTCACATTTAAAACAATACGCCAGGCAGTGTGATAGACACATTAGCAAGTTAATGCAATTATATTGAAAAGCCGGGCGTGATTTCTCTCCCAGCCTCAGCAGCAGACAGCAGATAATTGTTTTCTTCTCTGTTTAGCCTGTCTGTCTGTGCTCATTGAAAAGCCGGGTTGATTTTTTTTTTTTTAGCATAGTTAACATGGCTTAACAATAAGTCACTTTGCTCTTACAAGTGGCTATCTAAACCCTGTTTTCCAGCTTTTAAAGTCATGCAATGTGATTTCAGACATCTGCTCTTCTTGTGTCAGTTACAAGTTATGCACAATACTAGCAAAAACCTGCCAAGGCACCCACACGCAGTAAAGCGGTGACCCCCCAAAACCCAAAGCATAACAGCATCATAAATCCCAAATTTATTGCACACAGTGTCCCATTTCACCCACCCCTTCAGAAAATGAAACAATCGCAGTTCTCGAAGACTGAAAAGCATTGCTGGAAGTAGTGCTGGCAAGCAAAATGAAAGCAAAATTTAAAGCCAGGCTGACCTGGACCGTGGCTGGCCATGGAGAAGGGGCTATGGGCTACTCTCCCACAGGAACGGATGGCTCTACCAGGACATCGATCTCTCCTGGGGGGTCTAGGGCCATTTGTAGCTCATGGCCGTCGTGACCCATCAGAAAGGAAAGTGCCAGGACCGAGCAGCTCTGTGACCTGTGAAGGAGAACTCCAAAAGACTGGAGTTTGTGCTGCAGATGGGCCTTCAAATCTGGACCCAATCCTGGACTGTGTTCCCACGCGGCTTCACCCTGTGTGACCTGTCATACTGCCTTTTTCGTGTGATGCTGGCATTTTGTCACCCTGTTGTGGGTGCGCACTGGAGGGGTTGGAGCTGGTACACCTGGAACCTGTCCAGGGGCATTTGTAGCTCACGGCCGAGCATGATGAAGGCTGGTGAGCTGCCAGTCGGGGCGTGCTCTGTGGCCCTGTTGGGGAGGAGAGTGCTGAGCGCATGGCTGAGAAGGAACAGCCCTCGGACAGGTGGGCTCTGTGGACAGCATGATGTTTGACCACAACTTCCTCAAAGAATTCACAATCCATTATTCCTTCAAAAATAAGAAATGGCCCCGGGCCTCTTCTAGAAATAGCCCCCCAAACGTGAACCTTCAGTGGATATTTTGGCTTTGGCTTATTCATATCTGCCCTTTTTTATGAAATCTACACCATTGAAAACTGTTCCAGAGCCACTGTTTCATCAGTGAAAAGTCCATCATGAAATGCTTCTCCCTGTTCTATCCATTGAAACACTTGCTTGAGCCTTTTATTTTTTACCCTTATCATATGGCATGTTGGGTTTTTTATCTCCATCCAAGCCCTTTGCACGCTTTTATCGATGTCAGACTCGCGTTCACACCAAGGTCAGCCCACAGCCGTCTTTGAGCTGGCGATAGGTCATTTTCCTCCATCACTTTGTCAATGGCTCGCACAATAGAACTTGGGGGTGGGGGGGAGAGAGAGAGTCGAAAATAATTTCTGTACAGCTGGTACATTCTGACAATTGATTATAAGACTATCTGTCAAAGCGCAATGAAATAAAATATGCTGGACAGAGAGGCGGACATTATTATGCAGAAGACAAAAATAACAATTTATGTTGCACTGTCAGATTATGACATTTAATTAAAAACGCATTTGCAATTTAAATCGAAATAGGGCTAACGGGGACTCTTATTTCTCTCTTCTCTTTCTTATCAACACTTGTTCATAAAATGCTTTTATTCATTCATGATTTGACTCGCATAACTCACATTCCAGAATGCCCAACTGCTCAACAGTCCTAGGAAGAACACAGAATAGCCTGTTAATAAAATTGTTGCAATTTTGTTCGGTCAGTTCTTCCTCCCAAAACTTGTAGATCGCAGTGATCAGTTCTTGCTTTGTGCTGGGTTTAGCAGTTTTCTGAACATAGTCTTTAAGCGAATGCCATACCATCTCTATTGGATTTAAATCTGGGGATTCGGCTGGAGTTTTCACCCAGTTCCTTCCTTCTGCTATAAGCCTCGCCCTTGCTGCTGTGTGTTTTGGATCGTTGTCTTGAAAGAAACGGTGCCTTGATCCAAAGTGCTCCCTGATGTACGGGACAGCATGATGTTTGACCACAACTTCCTCGAAGAATTCACAAATCCATTATTCCTTCGAAAATAAGTGGTCCCGGGCCTCTTCTAGGTATACCCACCCCCCCCAGATGTGAACCATCAGTGGGTGTTTGGGCTTTGGCTTGTTCACCTTTTTACAAAATGACATGGTTGAAAACTGTTCCAAAGCCACTGTTTCATCAGTGAAAAGTACATCATGAAATGGCTTTCCTCTTTGTTTCTTACCCTTATGGGGCATGTGTTGTGTTTTTTTTTTATATCTCTATCCAAGCCCTCTGCACACTCTTATCGATGTCAGACTCGCGCTCGCACCGAGGTCAGCCCACAGCCGTCTTTGAACTTGCACTGCTGATAGCTCATCATTTTCCTCCGTCAGTCTGTCAATGGCTCGCACAATAGGACTTGGGGGGGGGAAGACCAACAGTGTGTAGTTGTATTCACATGTAATAGAATATTGTTAAAGTTATTTACCTTTGCATCATCCTTGGTTTAGATTCTCTTTGCCTCCTCTCCCCTTTTTAATGTCGTTTCATTGTGCTTTCACAAAGATGTCCATGGAAGCCAAATTCTGTACAATGTCTCGTGTTGACTTCCTGTTTCTTTTCATCTTCATTATTTGGTGTGAGAGTCTTCATGATTTTGGCCATAGTCCGTCTCCTTACCTGCAAAAGCAAAAGCAAAATTATTTTTCAAGCAAGATAATGCAGGATGCTTTCTAACATCAGGCAATGTTTTTTTTTATCTAACATTGATAAATTAAAAACATTCCTAATAGCAATTATTTACCTGCATAAACTTATAAAGGTTTTAAGTACTAAAACACTTCAAACAGTTTTAATTCAATTCAATTCAACTTTATTGTCATTAAACTTACACAGGTGCATAGTATAATGAAAAGTGTTTCTCATTAGTCACTCAGGTGCAGTATATAAATAGGACAGAAGATGAGACAATAGACAGTTACACAATAGCAATAACAGTAACAACATGTAATAACATAACATAAATAACATGTAATCGAAAACTGTGCAAAATTCCGCAAACAGAGAAAATTTAACAGGACAAAAACAGTGCAAGGTAATTCTTGGAACAGTGCAAAAAAAAAAGGATAGTATGGTTAAAAGAAGTATGGTTAATTAATAAATATTAAATATTATTATGCCTGTTACAATTTTACTGGGCTATCGAGGGGACAGTACAATTTTGGCTTACATGTGTGTGTGTGGTGGTGTAGGAGTACAGTGGTTGTGGGTACAGGAGGATGTTAGGAGAGCTCATAATAAGGTGGAAGGGAGTGGGGGCGTCACCAACTTGACAGCTCTGGGGAAGAAGCTATTTTGGAGTCTAGTTGTATGTGACTGGAGTGACCGGAACCTTCTGCCAGATGGTAGGGGAACAAACAAGTTATGACCAGGGTGAGTGGGGTCAGACATAATTTTGGTGGCTTTTTTCAGACTCCTGGTGTTGTATATTTCCTGGATGGATGGTAAGGCACTGCCGATGATGTGTTGGGCAGTTTTGACCACCCGCTGTAGTGCCTTACGGTCGGATGCGGTGCAGTTGCCGTACCAGACTGTGATGCAGCTGGTCAGTATGCTCTCCACCGCACATCTGTAGAAGTTGGTGAGGATCAGTGGGTGTAGGTGTATTTTCTTCAGCCTTCTCAGGAAGTACAGCCGCTGTTGTGCCTTCTTGATGAGACTGGAGGTGTTCAGTGTCCATGTAAGGTCCTTAGAGATGTGAACGCCTAGGAATTTGAAGTTATTCACCATCTCCACTGCAGACCCTTCTATGTAGATGGGGGAGTGAACTTTTCCTTGTCTTCTGAAGTCAACAATCAGCTCTTTGGTTTTGCTGATGTTGAGACATAGGTTGTTGGTTCGGCACCAGTCTGCGAGTTGTTTTATCTCCTCCTTTTAAACACTTAATTTGTCTGAATGCTTCTAAAAACGCAAAGGAATAAATTATCCAATGCAAATTAGCATTAACTTTCAGAACAAATGCAGATCTAGATACTCGCCTATTTCATGTTATACTTCTCGGCTCGTGAGTAGCAAAAAATCATTTCTAGAACAACATTTTGTGCACTGCCAGCATGTATTCAGAGAATAGTTTTGGGTTTCTGGCACATACTAACTTACAATTTTTATTATCAACAAGTTGTAAATATGATGTTTACATTGGCATTATTAATTTTTCACTTGAGTGTATGGAGGATTGTCAGCTGTCACTGAGAGCAGACCCCCCCCTTAGGATGCGCAAAGGCTATTTTAAATTTTTATAAAGAAATATATTGTAACGCACAAACATTTACTGTCGAACTTTAAATCAACAATAGATTTAAAGACAATCTGTCAAAATGCAATGGAATACAATATTGTTGTTTTTATCCTGTAAAGCACTTTGAAAAGCCACCTTTAAAGGTGCTATATGAAGGTGCTGATTCCTATGGAAGGTTTTTTTTCTTTTTTTCAGCATTGAATAAACCTATTACTTGATTCTTATGGTTTGTGTGAGAAGCCAGGGTATTTGCTTGTTCCCTCCTCCCACCCCTCTCTGTGTACAGTAGAGCCTTCTGTCCTGACTGGAGGAGCTCACTGAGCTGTTTCTGGAAAGGGAGAGGGGTGCGGAACCAGGGAACTATTTACATGGTAAACGGGTGATCTCCGCTGCCTGTACGCCCCTTTCACTGTGTGATAGCTGCAATAGTCAGCAGTCTTCTGAAACCCTGCCCTGAGCACTCCTGTCCTGTCCGTCATAGCGCACCCCAGGCGGCCACTCTTCAGCTGTGCCCGGGGCGGATACGGCACAATACAAAAAGTAAGATAAACTCTACAGACAGTCACAACAGTGACTGTCAGGAGAGAGGTCACAGCGACTCAGACACCCGTTGAATGGAAAGGGACAGTTTAATTTTCTGGACAGCAGGCACAGCACCCCACTGGAGGGAGGGAGAGGGAGATTTCAATCAAAAGTAACAATGATTACAATGCACAAATATACTGACATTTTCAAATGAACACAAACCAAGGAAAATGACTAAAAACTATGAAAATAAGGACTGAAACAAAGGAAAAATAGAATACACTAGGCCCTTTTTCAAATGATTCTCTCCTAAATATCCATAAGAATTTTCCATTTTTCTTTAGCTGTGTGTTACTGCAATTTCTTTTGGGCAGCTGCTACCATACATTTGATGTCCCACACAATTCTGCTCCAAACCCCTCCCATGTTCACTATCGCCCCTTTCCAGACCACCATATTTCTAGCTGATCAGAAGCCACACAGCTGATCAGAAACCATATCATGAAGGCCATTCCCTTCGTTCTCCCTCTCCCCTTAACCCCAAACATTATGGTTGCCAGATTGATCTTGAAACCAGTCTCTAAGGCATCCAAAAAGGGCACACACCTCTCCCACACTTGTTGTGCAAACACACAAAACCAGAAAACATGTTCAATCATTTCAGTAAAGTGACAGTCCGCTCGCGGGCATCCAGTCTGTCTGGTCAGATTGTTTGTGCATGACATCCCGCACACTGGAAAAATCTTCAAAGATGACCAGAGCCTTATGCAGGCTATGGTCTGAAGTCAACAGTAATGTACAGATGCAGCCATTCAAAACAAGCGGGCGATACCGCATTATTTTGCGGTGTGCTTGACACAGTCTACCGCGAGTTACCGTAAATTCTCGTATAGTACCGCAATTAAAATAATAGTATCCGGAATTTCCGCAAGGTGGAGCTAATAAAGCTCAACCTCTCATGTTTGAGCTGTCGCCATCAAAGTCTTTAACAAAGATATTACTATAGCATTAATAACGAATGACCTTGAACAAGCTGTAAACTTAAAGTATTGCCCTGGTCAACACTCTTTTTCTCATTGACCATCTTTGTAAAAGTAACACCGCAGCATTTCGCAATCACGCATTTGTTTCCAATCATGCAAAGTACAGTAATTTTTGAGAATCTCAGATTCACCATGCCTTTCACATGCTCATAAAAGAGATTGATTTAGGAACATAAACATATTACTGTATGCAAACTGTACTGTATACAGTATGTATATGTATATTTAATGTCTTAACTGTGCCCGTTTAAGTATTGAATATTTATATGGAATTTTACCACTGAAGGGAAATCTTAGTAGCCGTACATAAAAAGAATAGGAGCATACTGAAACGCGTGTGAAGGCCATACACGATATTAATTTGGAACATAAACATACAGTATATGGCTGGTCTCGGTACTTTAAAGAAAACATACACACCAGTATTCCATTTCTCCCTAAACATTTTAAGCATCGAAGTCTTTAACTAACGTGATACCGGAGTCAACAAGCATACTTTTAGAATTTGATTAAAAGGGAATATAATATGGAATCGCGTATCTAAAGAAATTAATAACGATATAATTATATTCATGTGGCTCAGAGATTAAATAAAACTTCACTCGCACCAAACAAATTTATATTTCTAAATATCACAACATGATCGAATTTAGGTCATTTTAATAACAATGAATAGTCACCTATGCGTTGCGATTTAAATCAATATAAATGTTTAAATTGTGTTTAAATCGCCTTTATTTAAAACCCATAAATAAAGCTGATACTGTTTAGACTTTTAATTATTTTAAACTGTATTACAGCAGCACAATGCACAATGCAACGTAAATCGCTGTCTTTGTCTTCTGCGTAATAATGTTCACCTCTCTGTCCAGCAAATTAACAATAGTAATAATAATGAACTTTATTGTATATGGTGCCTTTAAAGGTGGCTCCTCAAAGCGCTTTACAGGATAAAAACATTAACAATAATACTGTTAGGCTGGGCAAACGATTTTTTTTTAAGAAATACAAAATGAGATATAATGATGTGTTCCGGCTTAGACATTAACGAAGAGCATAACGAAGGTCATAAAGGTCATAAACGACCATATTATGTAAACTGTATGTTGCTGTTATTGGTATTTTAAAGAAAAAATACTGTAAAATCCTGGGTTCGGTACAATGTTTCAGGCATTCATGTGAAGGACAACAGAGCTTTCACTGGCTCAAAAAGACAAAAAGAAGAACGGACACAGCACGAGCCTGCATCCTCTCCTCAGCCGTCCACACCACACTTTTCCCTGGGTCAGAGATTAAATAAAACTTCACTCGCACCAAACAAATTACCACACACTGAACACTGAACATGTTCACCCAAATACGTCTCACAATACTTTTATGGTACATTACTTTGCTAAAATGTATTTAAAAATAAAAACGATTACAAACGCCAGCAGAGAGAGAGACGCACACACAGTTCTTCATTGTCAAAAAGTAATTGTTTTTTACTATGTCAGCACCCAGACAAACGCAAACGCCTTATTAATGAAATGCTTTTATTCATTCTTAATCGAACTCACAAGTTGTCATCTGCTGTTGAAGCTCTGTGAGACTAGACTCACTCATGGCTAGACTTGACTCGGCTCTGGCTTTCCCATCTATACCGATGCACTGCAAGTACAACCCCCCTCTCTGCGGGAGTGCTGGCTGTGACGAATTAAACCGGTTTCACAGGTATTTTCAAAGTAGAAGGGGGCGAGATTTCCAGCGAAAGACAACTCCCTCAAAAACCCAGTAAGTACAGTACTTACTAGTTAAGAAAGCAAGGCTCCTCAATGAAATCGCTTTAACATGCTAATGCGTTGGTGTAACAGTCCGGGCGTGGCAAGCTTCTAATGTCAACCCGACTACGGAGAGACAGGAACTCTTCTTTCATTGGAAGACAATGAACATATTCTAGCCCTGAATGAATTAAAAGCAAACATGGTTTACGTGAAAGACATTTTTCCAAGAAAGTTTAGCCTTTGTCACTAATGAAACCAATAAATAAAGACATAAATATAGAAGTGTTAAGATTTTTAAAATACATGACTTTGCTAAAATTTATTTAAAATTAAAAACGATTACAAACGCCAGGGGAGGGAGAGAACAGGGGAGGGATGTTGGTTTTGCATAAGGGGCGGGGCTATGGAAATTAGGTCTGTTTGGGAATGTGGAGTTACATGTTCTGGCTGTTTGTGAATTATCGTTGTTGAGTATGGAGTGCTGAGGTATTGATTTTGTGCAATGCTTTATGTTGACAATTGAGGTGGATTTTGTTTATGATAAAGAGGATAAACTGGGATGGGAGGAGGGTTTGGTTTTGCATAAGGGGCGGGATTATGATAATTGGAGGAATTTGAGAGAGTTTAATGGTTTGATATATTTGATTTTGTATTGTGGTTGTTATCTATGTTTTTGGTTGGTATTATGTTTATATGGTTGCTTTTGTTGGTTGGTCATTATTATGGTTATTATGTTTATTGTGTCATTTTTGATTATTGGTGTAATAATCAAAAGAGAGAGAGAGCGAGCACCTTCTGTTTACTTTTGTAGCCAAAGGGCCTTGCAGATCAGATTCCCTTCCCCCTACGGAAAGACAGACACATGTTTTCACAGTTTAGAAGCCTAAATAAAAAAAAGCATTTTCAGAGAGCAATTACGCTGTGTTTATGTAGAATAAGTGATTAGGTTTATGAGTAATCTAATTACTTATTCGTTTAAAACGCTATATAAAATAAAGTTTATTATTAATTTGCTGGACAGAGTGGTGAACATTATTATGCATAAGACAAAGATAACGATTTACGTTAAAAGACATTTAATTAAACACGAGTTTGTGATTTAAATGGGAATGGGGGTGACGGGAACTCTTAATCTAAATAAAAATAAAATAAATAAAACAGGTTTCGATAGTTAATAACCACTTTTTATGCACGAAACACGGGTGATTTTTCTTCCTCCTGATCAGTTTAGAAATCTGTGTACGCTGTAAGGTTTTTATTTCTTAATTAAACTTTTAAAATACACGTTTCGAATAGAAAGAAATCCTCTTCCTGGTACAGTATGTATAGCAGACCAGCAGGTCTTTTTTTCCCCAATCAGAGGGGTGTCAGATGGTGTCAGCCAATCACCATTCTGAAGCCGTACCGTAATCTCTGGTATGGGGAGACCCCAGAATTCTGTCCCATAGTTTAGATAGAGGATAGATACTTTTATTGATCCCGTGAGGGAAATAAAGTAAATCATTTTCATTTTAGGAAATTATTAAACGCTCGGTTAAAAGCAAAGGAGATTGTCTGTTATAGTGGACATAAAAACAAGAGTTTGCTGCGGTGTTATTGGAAACCCAAATTTAACAAAAAATCGCTGGCATTATATCCTAGAAGACACAGACCGGCGCCAGACCGGGAGAATGCCCGCAGCGTAAAAGAAAATGCCTGATGAACTAGGGATTGGACAGTTTCCAAGTGCTTGTACAATCCATGGAAATGTTCAAATAAATGTGCAAAAGAAATAAACAAAATAATCATTCATTTCTTTATCATATTGGCTAGCTAATGTCCTCTCTTTGCTAGTTAGTGGCTGTTTCTGCGTTGGGTAGCAATGGGTGACTGTTCTCAGGTGGAAGACGTAAACAGCTTAATTTTCGTGTTAAATAATTTTTTTAAATTAAAATTCATTCTATACAGCAATCGCATATTTGGGTACCGTTTCATAAAACTTGCATGCTTAAAATGTTTAGGGAGAAATGGAAGACTGGTGTGTATTTTTTCTTTAAACT
Organism: Atractosteus spatula; assembly: GCF_055471065.1. NCBI lineage: Eukaryota > Metazoa > Chordata > Actinopteri > Semionotiformes > Lepisosteidae > Atractosteus > Atractosteus spatula. The sequence goes on along the minus strand of NW_028296763.1, from coordinate 899,049 downwards.
ACCAAGACCAGCCATACACAGTACAGTTTACATACAGTAATGTTTATGTTCCTAAATTAATATCGTTTATGACCTTCAGATGCGTTATGCCTCCTCTTTTTATGCTCAGCTACTAAAATTTCCCTTTTGTGGTAAAATTCCATATAAATATTCAATACTAAGCGGATTAAAATGTGCACAGTAAAGAGATTAAATGATTAAATCTTTTTACTACCGACCAATGCACCACGAGTGCCCCTGGCTTGTGGATAGTTTACCATACCGCGGGTTTGTACCGTGCATTTTGAATGGCTGCATCTGTATATTGCACAAAAACGGTTGTAAACAGGATAAAGAAAAAGAACAGATGTAGGAGTTTACTGTTCAGTCCAGAAACAGGTCACTGTCAATGTTGCCTCTGTCCAGATGCAAGGTGGATGCGTTGTATACTCTTATGGCAGAAGGCAAGAATGACCTTCTGTAGCACTCCCTGTCGCACTGTGGATGGATCAGCCTATTGTTGAACATGCTCTTAATTTCTACAAGCATGTCATAGAGGGGATGGAAGACATTGTCCATGATGGCCTCTAGTTGACAAAGCTTGCTCTTCTGATGAGCTTGTTCAGCCTGTTAGAATCCACTGCTCTAATCCCAGAGCCCCAGCACACCACTGTGTAGAAAATGGCACTCGCTACCACCGACTGACAGAACATATGTAGCGTCTTACTACACACATTGAAGGACCTGAGCCTCCTCAAGAAGTAGAGTCGGCTCTGTCCCTTCTTGTAGATGGCCTCGATGTTCTTAGACCATTCCAGTCTATCGTCGATAAGCACTCCCAGGTATTTGTACGAGTCCACTATCTCCACGCCACTCCCATGGATGTAGACAGGAGTAGGTTTGACCTTTTTCCTCCTGAAATCTACCACCAGTTCCTTTGTCTTTGTAACATTCAGTTCCAAGTGGTTTACCCCACACCACTCCACAAAGCTGCTGACCAGTCCTCTGTACTCCTCCTCCTGCTCACCCTTGATACATCCCACAATTGCAGAGTCATCTGAGAACTTCTGCAGGTGGTTCTTGCATCACACCAAATTGGCAAGAGGAGGCCAGTGCCCACAGGTCCGCAACAAACTGATGCACAGACTCGCCCACCTGCTGTTTGCGCTGTCTGAAGAGAATCGTGTGGAGGATGAGACTCTGGGGGTGACGAGCTGCGCTTTCAGAAGATACACTGAAGCTGTGGAAGTTCCACAGCTTCAGCGTATGTTACAACAGAGCTGAGAGAGTGGAAAATGTGCTGTCCCTCTGTCCCTAGGCAGTGTACGAGGATCGCTTTTTTTTTCCGGGCAACCGGCACGTTTCTGAGGTCAAGTGCAGCCCAGTAAGTCTCAAGAGTCCAGCCAGCGAGTCCAGGGCAGTGGCGAGGAATGGGGGAGGTGGTGGGAGTGGAAGCTCTATCCTCGTTGCCAATGTTACACCACAGACAACCAGGAACTGAGGTGGACAGATATCACAGGCGTCTGCTCTTTATTGTGCATAACTCGTAACTGACGCAGCATGGCAAAAACCCGCCAAGGCACCCAAGTGGCATAAAGCGGTAACCCCCAAAACCCAAAGAGCAACAGTGTCGTAAACCCCAAACGGATGCTGTGTGCAACAAATTGCATTTTTAGAAACCTTATCTTGAATAAAGCCAGTCCCATGTGTAAGCGAGCTCAAAATGCGAAAAGGCATTAGGCTACATTTTTATGCATCAGTTGAAAGATAATATGGAATGGAATGATGGGCAACTGATTTTCAATTTTAAAGGATCAAAAATAAGAAACTAACTCATGCCTGCCTAAATTAGATATTGCATGACTTTCAAATCCATTTAAAACGGGTGACGTTTCTTCCACGCAATCAGCTTAGTCTTTGTGTAAGGTTTTTTATTTATTTAAACATTTTAGTTTTGTAAACGCGCATACAGAAAAAAATCCCCTTTTTTTACAGGCGTTAAGTAGAGCAGCAGGTTGCTGACAAAATAGTGCATCTCGCACTTTATTCAACATTGTTAACACCTGGCTTTCTTATTCAGATGTAAATAAACTATTAATAATCAATAATAACTTGCATTGTAATTTGCACTTCTTCCACATCTTGTAAAAACATTAATTTACAGACTTTTTTCAAATACATTAAATTCAACTATCAGAAAATAAGTAAAATGAATTCAGTCTTAATTTCAAATTATTTTATCTTCAATTTTTTGTCTGTCTCTTCCTACTCTCTCTCACTGGCTTAGATTTGGACACAGAATGATTAAAATGGGAGGGAATGTTTCGTGCCAGTCAGCGCATTATCATTTTGTGCTACAGGGAAGGCCTGTCATTTATTTCAGTCTCCTTCACTCTGCCCAAACCACCCATTCAAAAGGGTGCAGTGTGTTTAGAACACTCTCCTTAACCGAGCTGCTCATTTAAATAAAGTTTTCTTATATAAGCTTATTTTTTTAGACAATTCAGGTGGGGAGCTGCATAGGCTGCAAAGCAACAAGTAATAGGTGTATTCCATGCTGAAAAGAGGAGAAAGAAAATGCAATGTTTTGGCCGTGGAGCCTTCTTCAGATGCGAGAAAAACAAGGCAGTAAGCAAAGGTAATGTAGCATAGGAAAACCAAAAGCTGGGAGAGAGGAGGTGGGAGCAGGGGACAGACGGAGTGGCCAATCAGATGTAGTGTGAAGTCGGGATAGGTGAAGAGAGGTGTGAAGTGAAACCTACGATGAATAGAGAGAACTTAAAAGAATGAGTCTGAGAGAAGGGGAAAGGTGTGATCCTAGCTGCAGGATAACTTTAGTTTGTCTTTCTGTGGGAGTTGGGGGGGGGATCCATCTTAGACAATAGAGATTAGTGTGATCATGGCCGTCGGATGAAATGAGAAACAATAGGCTTGGAGAAATCTTTCATCTTCACAGCCCTCATATGCTTTCCCCACTTTTGGTTGGGCATTTACTGCAAGAGATACAGTAAGGTTGCTGGAGGTACAAGATGTCATCCGAGTGATCCGGAATCATCCTGAAGGGCTTTGAATGAGTGTGGTGTTAGATATGTACTTGCAGGTGATGCAGAGACCTCTGTTGCAAAGGAAAGTGCCTGGTGTGGATGGCCGCTGAGAGCAGTTAAGGGAGCTGTGAACAAGGTTACACTGTTTTGTAATCCCAGCAATGGAGGCATCATCCTGTCGGATGGAAAAGTTAATAGTCCTGGGGATAGAAAGTGTGGTGGGGACGCACCAAAGGAATGCAGTTGTTATGGTGGGAGTTTCGGCTCCGTAACAGTGCTCCTAGGGGTGTTTTTTGCTTGGGCAACGGCCCTGTCCATAACGCTGCTATGGTATCCTCTGTTGATGGTGGGGAGGAATACATTTTGTGAGGCTGGTTCTGGAAATCGATGTTGCTACAGAGTCATCGAAGCCAAAGGAACTATGAAAAAGGGAGGGTTTTTAGTGTTTGGGGTGAAATGAGCTATATGGGAGATGGTGTGAAGCAGTGGGTTTGTAATGGACCGAACTAGAGAGTTGGGGGTAGTTGATGTCTAGAAATGGAAGAGTAGTGGAAAGTATGTTAACTGTTTATTTGAGGGATGAGTGGAAGTTGGTGAAGTGATGCAGAAAGTGCTCAAGCTGGTTGTTGGAGCATGTGGCGGCACCACTGCAGTCATCAATGTATCGCTTGTAGAGGTCAGGGACAAAGCCAGTATAGGAAGTGAAGAAGCATTCTACCCAGCTGACAAAAAATATTAGCATAGCTGGGTCCCATTCTGGTGCCCATGGCGACTCCACTATCCTGTTGGTAAAAAAGGTTATTGAATGAGAATGCATTCAGTGTGAGAACCAATTCTGTGAGACGTACCAGCTTTAGTTTTATCTAATTATTTTCTGCTTCTTGCTTTCAGCAACAGGGGAAGCAGAACTGGGCATTTGTTGACAACATACTGAAAGTTAACTACCCAGGTAGACATTTGTTTTGATGGAGGGAGTAAAGAAAAAATATTTAAGAGATCTGTAAAAAAGATTTGCTATCCAAGGTCTTGGCTGTAAATTGTACTTAAAACTTAAAATCCAAGATTTGATTAAAAAAACTTCACTTTGTTATAGGATTGGATTATATTAGCAGTGTTTACTTTTCAGTGCCCAGTCAGGGGGTGGTGTGGGTTGGCAGTGGGACAGCCTTTCCCCTGCAGGCTTCTGTCAATCAATCAATCAAGGTTTATTTATCAAATGCACAACAATACAGCATGCAGCAGTAGTTGCAGGTGTAACGAATATGCCCCTGAGTATACCAGGGATCTCAGCCTCCCGGGCTGGGGGAGGTCTCCTTTAGCTCAGCTGGCAAGTTCGCCGTTGTGTGACGCCGGAGACCGGGGTTCGAGCCCAGGCAGGGCAGGAGCACCGAGGGTAGAAACCCCAAGAACTGTTACAATGCAATACACCAGAGTAACGGAGACACATGATGCTTACAGTACTCAATTGAACACATACCCCTGCACAGTAGAATGTTAATAAGATCCTATTGGTTATAAATCCATTTCTTTTCAGGGCAACTAAAATATTGCTCACCTCTACAGTTCAGAAGGTATGGCCTGAGAGGTTTGTGATGATGACATCACCAACTACTGTACCGAAGTCTCTTAAAGTGACAGAACAGCCATCAGCAAAGGTCTCCAGCCCGGCTGCAGAACCAACATAACAAACATGAACAGTGCAACACAAATAAAACTGTTTACACAAAGCGAGTCAGGATGTGGTGAAGGTTCATATTTTTTCTACATGTCCACATCTTCGTGTTTATTTTTGATATTATACAGATGGCTTCAGTAAAGAACTGCCAGACCCAGACTGTTGTCCGGCTGTTCAGTTTTCACGTCGATCTAACAGATGTCCGAATAAGAGCCCAAAGCAGAAGACTTATGTGCAGCTACCCGCACACAGAGAACGTCAGTTCTGTGTGTGTTCACTGCCAGAAATGGCAGTGAAATGCCATTTCTCAAAATCACAACTTTAAGGTTACATAATAATAGATAATAATGCAATAGAAATTGAATAAAATAAACTCAGACAAAACTCAATATGAATAGAGCTGCGATGTGACCAGGGTGTATGCAATACATTATGTCCAAGTAGTGCAGTGTGCCAATACAATGAAAACTGTGTGTCCATGTAGCCATTACGGGTGATTTGCTGAAGGAGCTGCAGGTTGGCTGTTTAGCAGTCTTATTGCCTGGAGGTAGAAGCTGTCCCGTAATCTGTTGGACTTGGACCGAATGCTTCGGTACCATTTACCGGACGGTAGGAGAGAAAACAGTTTGTGACTGGGATGACTGGGGTCCTTGAGAATGGACCTGGCCTTCTTCAGACATCTAGCTGAGCAGATATCCTGGATGTTTGGTAGCTCACAGCCGGTAATGAGCTGCGCTGACTTCACCACCCACTGCAGTACTTTGCGATCCTGGGCAGAGCAGTTCCCGTACCTGGCAGTAATGCAAACAGTCAGGATGCTCTCAATAGTGTACCTGTAGAAGCTGGCCTGGATGTGATGGCACGCCGAATGTCTGTAGCCTGTGGAGAAAGGATAGGCGCTGCTGTGCTGTTTTGACCATGTTGTTGGTGTGGTGGGTCCAGGTTAAGTCCTCTGTGATGTGTACTTGAGTAAAAGACGAAGTACTTAAAATAATTCAGTTAAGTACAGATCTCAGAGAAGTATACCCAAGTGCTGAAGCGAAGCAGCTCTACTGGTTACTTCACACCCATGGGTGGTGGTGTGGGTTTTGTATCCAGTGTCTGATTTACAGGGACTGTGGGTGACTGCCCAAAAATGAGTCTAAACTGTCTCATTGTGTTCTGTATATGACAACAAACTTATGAACCACTCATGAAAATGTGTCGTTTTTATTAAGATAAAGACATTTCCAGCTTCATTACTTAAGAGCCATGTGGTTTTTGTTTTGTCTTCCAGAGTGGTTTTTGTTTGTAAGCCATAGCTTTGGTGATCAAGGTTTTACACTGACCAAAAACTCCAACATATGTGTAGCCTGGCAAAGCATAACCAGCACAGGACACAGATATATTTTTGGGGTTCTTTATTTCCAGGTAAGTATGGTGCCTGATCTGTTTTGTTAGTTTGGGAAATGATAAAAAACAAAAGAAATGACATAGAATGATATATTCAGCTACACAAAATACGGTAGTGGCTCTTCCTACCATGAGGGGGAACATTTAAAAAAAACAAATTTTAGTTTGACGGTTTCAACATTCTTGGTTCTCCATCTAACCGTTACAAAATCACATCTACACTGAACAAGAAAATGAATTACATTGCAGTTTAAATTGAAATAACTCGCCACGCAACGCGAGTAAAAATAGGCCGCTCACAGGCTGCGCAGGTCACCTCTCGGCTCCACCCTCACTGAGAACTACATTACAACGGAAAATTGAATAATACTCTTACAATGGCATACACTTGGCAAACGGTGCTGTACCCATTTCACAACTAAACATAAGTCTCGGTAAAGTATAAGGAACACAAAATAAAAGGAACATAGAAAAAACATTACTTACAAATGAGTAAACAGGTTTTCCTAGCCAGAGTAGATGTCTAGAAATTCAGGCTACGGCTTCAGTCCACTCGGTCAAAATCTAACATCTATTTTACTAATCTTGTCTATGAAATACACCTTTATACTCGTTAATACTTTTGATTTGAGACCTCATTTAGAGTGTAAATAGGAAAACAACAGTATTTACCGTTACAACTCTCTGCAGCAGTTTGTTGTTTTTGAAATTAACTGGCAGGAACTAAGAGACACCGCTATCTAAGAGGCAGCGCCATCTACTGGACGTGGCATAACAGACAGCTATTCACCACCAGGTCACACATAGATACTTTATTGATCCCGTGAGGGAAATTGCAGTGCAACAGCAGCTTAACACAGCAACAGTGTAATTAATGATACAATAATAATACAATACAATCAGTACAGTGAGAAGTGTACTAAGAAGAATTACTGACAGTCCAGAACACACAAAGAACAATCCAGAACAGTACAGTACACAAAAAAGTCGTATTGCACAATATTAATATAAATATAAATGTATTGCACAGGTCCCTGGCATATATTGCCCATAAACGGTTGTAAACGGGAAAAAGAAAAAGAACAGATGTATCAGTTTATTGTTCAGTCCAGAAACAGCTCACTGTCAGTGTTGCCTCTGCCAATTGTACATCTACATGAACTCAAGCCTCTCCCAGACCCTTAGAGGACTTCAGCTCACTGAGGCGTCCTCTCAGCTGCAGCAGGTGAAGACCACGGCCTGGATGGGCCACCTGCACACCGGACACACCTTGCTGGCGCAGGAGTAGCAGGCCATGAGGTGGCCAGAGCAGCTGTGGGCGAAGAGGCCGTCCTTGGGGCAGATCTGGCAGATGACGCAGAGTTCAGGGACACGTGGGGTGAGACGCGTGGCCAGGCGGCTCTCAGGAAGCTGCTCCTGACTGAAAGTCTGGTTTCCCCTCCCACTCATCACTGCGCCACGCTGCCACAGCCCTGAGCAGAGCTCCTGCTCTCCCGCCCTCCCTCTCCTCACTGTGGGTCCCTGAGCAGAGCTCCTGCTCTCCAGCCCCTCCCTCTCCTCACTGTCTCCTCACTGCACAGCCCTGAGCAGAGCTCCTGCTCTCCTGCCCCTCCCTCTCCTCACTGTCTCCTCACTGCACAGCCCTGAGCAGAGCTCCTGCTCTCCAGCCCCTCCCTCTCCTCACTGCGTGGAGCTCCTGCTGTCCTGCCCTCCCTCTCCTCACTGCGCGGCCCTGAGCGGAGCTCCCACTCTCCCGCTCTCCCTCTCCTCACTGCGCGGCCCTGAGCGGAGCTCCCGCTCTCCAGCCCCTCCCTCTCCTCACTGCGCGGCCCTGAGCAGAGCTCCCGCTCTCCTGCCCCTGCCTCTCCTCACTGTCTCCTCACTGCGCGGCCCTGAGCAGAGCTCCCGCTCTCCTGCCCCTCCCTCTCCTCACTGTCTCCTCACTGCACAGCCCTGAGCAGAGCTCCCGCTCTCCTGCCCCTCCCCTCCTCACTGTCTCCTCACTGCGCGGCCCTGAGCGGCCCTGAGCAGAGCTCCCGCTCTCCAGCCCCTCCCTCTCCTCACTGTCTCCTCACTGCACACCCTGAGCAGAGCTCCCGCTCTCCTGCCCCTCCCTCTCCTCACTGTCTCCTCACTGCACAGCCCTGAGCAGAGCTCCCGCTCTCCTGCCCCTGCCTCTCCTCACTGTCTCCTCACTGTGGGTCCCTGAGCAGAGCTCCTGCTCTCCTGCCCCTCCCTCTCCTCACTGTCTCCTCACTGCACAGCCCTGAGCAGAGCTCCCGCTCTCCTGCCCCTGCCTCTTCTCACTGTCTCCTCACTGCACAGCCCTGAGCAGAGCTCCCGCTCTCCAGCCCCTCCCTCTCCTCACTGCGCGGCCCTGAGCAGAGCTCCCGCTCTCCAGCCCCTCCCTCTCCTCACTGTCTCCTCACTGTGGGTCCCTGAGCAGAGCTCCTGCTCTCCTGCCCCTCCCTCTCCTCACTGTCTCCTCACTGCACAGCCCTGAGCAGAGCTCCTGCTCTCCAGCCCCTGCCTCTCCTCACTGTCTCCTCACTGTGCGGCCCTGAGCAGAGCTCCCGCTCTCCTGCCCCTCCCTCTCCTCACTGTGCGGCCCTGAGCAGAGCTCCTGCTCTCCTGCCCCTCCCTCTCCTCACTGCGTTGCCCTGAGCGGAGCTCCTGCTCTCCTGCCCCTCCCTCTCCTCACTGTAGGTTTCCCGGTGGGTTTGGGAAGGATATATAATTCATATTAATTAGTGTACCATAAGTTAATCATACAATTACAATAAGTTTGGTTATATGTGATGTTTTTTTTTTGTGGTTCTTTAGGTCGACCCTCGTCAGACGAACCAGGAGGAGCCTGTCTCATGTGGGCTTTACTTTTTTAATGTGCTCTCCTGGTCTGAGTCGTTTATCTGATTCCACAACACAACGCAGAGGAAGGGCAGTGATGGTGGTGAATCTGCACAATTGAGATGAATATAAAACAGGATCCAGATAGATTCTCTGAAGCAAAGATAATGTACTGTACCTAATGAATCCTTGGATAGATGGCCCTAAAGGGTTAACCCCTTGGGCATCAAATGTAAACCAAGTTTCTAACATGTCTTACTGTGTCCACTCACCAGACAGAAATATCCAGATGAAAAAGACAAAACAAGAAGAAACAGATTTTTTTTCTTGTTCAAAGATCAATTTTTCACGTTGTGTCCTGAAAAAAGAAGATGAAAATGCTTGTAGATCTTGCCCTGTGTGTCTCCCAGCCTGGATACAAAATTGAGACAAATTGAACTAATATATAAAATTCAACGTATTTTTTAAGACAGGGCCTGGAATTGTATTGTTCACATACCAGGAAATTTTGTAAAAAGTACTGAAAAATAATAAAAAGCTCTAATAGCTATTTCAATTAGTTTAGAAAGCCTCCAGAAACTGCTAGAGAGGATGAACTGCAATTCATTGTTTTCAGGCAGTAGCAAAAATTCCTACCTAGGCCTAAGTTCTTACCTTCCCTTCTGGTCGGAAACAAAATGAATGACATCAATTTGATGCTATTAGACCAGCTTTGTCAGTTTCCTTCCTTCCCCTGTGTCTTCCCTTCTCCTTCAGGTCAGTAGGTGTCGGTCCATTTTTGTTCTCAGGTTGGTAGGTGTTGCTGCTGCTTGTGGGTGGGTCTATGCTAATGAGTTAACCTCCCCCATAGCTGTGGTCATTGTCAGGCCATTGACAGAAGATCAGGACCCCCGCCAGTGCATCTGGCTGGTAGCAGGTGACAGCAGGAGTGGAGGCAAAGTGGCCCCCTGCTGTAGGGAAGCCACCAGCTGTGCCTTTGCAGGGCTCCAGAGGTAACAGCCTATACTGCAGTCCACTAGTGAGATGCCTGCACCTCGTTCCAGTGACGGCTTTATTGACTTGTTTTTTTTTTTTGTTGCTTGTCTGAGTCTTTTTTTGGCTATAAATAGGGATTACTGGATGAAGAACAACCATGAATAATGGGTTTATTAAAAGAAGTACCTTTTTGGATGAAGTGCATTTCAGGCACTTGGTTTGGAGCTGGAGGACGTCTACTGCCTTCAGCATTTTCCAGGTAAAAAGATCTTTGACTTTGCCTTGGTGTCTGCTGTTCAGTATTCAAGAACAGGGACTGCTATCAAAGTAAAAAAGCATGGACTTTTTTTTTTTTCATTGAGCCTTTATTTGCAAGAGAGTTTAGGCCTCTGACAGCACATCTGTTTAACCTTGGAAGAAGATACCTTTTTAAAAGATAAGTTGATGTACAAGGAACTGTATCATAGGCTCCAATAGAGGCTTTTTGTATTACCTGGGGCAGCTACTTGTGCAGAGGGACATCTTGTTGTAGATTGCACTGCAGAGGTGTGTAGCAGATACAGATGCAGCCATTCAAAATGGGTGGGGTATTTCATGGTGGGCGTGTTGCATCAAAACGTAGTATCATGCGGTGTATCGCGTCATTTGACGTCATACCGGAAAGTGTCCGGAATCATCTTGTAAAACCGCCAGGAGGAGCCAATAAAGCTTAACCTCTCATGTACAGCATTTGAGCTTTTAAATTTAAACTGTATTACAGCATGTTAATCATCAGTCATTAAAAAGTTGGTATATTTTATGAAAGCAAGATTGCTCAGTTGGGCAAAAGTACACAACCTACCTTTATCATAAATATTTTAATTATGCAGAAATATTTTATGCATCAAAGCCTTTACCGAACATATTACTCATATTATTAATAATGAATGACCTTGGACAAGCTGTAACCTCAAAGTATTACGCTGGTCCACATTATTTGTTACCGTCATTTTAAATGAAATGACTATTTTTTCATCGACAAAAAGTAACAACACAGCATTTCGTTGATTTAACTAACAAGTACGGGACATTAGCTAGCCAATATGATAAAGGAATAAATAACTTTTTTTGTTTATTTCTTTAGCACATTTATTTGAAAATTTCCATCGATTGTACAAGCACTGAAAAACTGTCCAATCCCTAGTTCGTCGGGCATTTTCTTTTAGTATAACAGACATAAAAACTCCCTTGCTTTTAACAGAGCGTTTCATAATTTCTAACGAAAATTATTTAAACTGCGACACTTATCATTCAACCAGAGCTCAAAATATCACAAGGATCCTCAAGAGCACAACAAAGACTGTTTTAAAAGATACTTGTACCAGATACATGAGAATCCAAACTTTTTTATCCACGTCTTTAAAATTTATCACACAGTAACAAGTCAAATTTCAGGGGCATCCGTATACCAGAGATTATGGTACCGCTTCAGAAGGGTGTCAGCCAGTCAGATTCCAGGCCTGGAATTATCTGTTTTATAATCGAGAATATGTAAGCAATATGTAAATTAATCATGATATTAATTTAAGGATCTAAATTTCCAAATCTCTGTATCTATATAGCTGGTAGTATTACTGTATTTCACTTTCTTTGTAAACACGTTTTGTTAACACCCGAATCGCAGGTGGATTCTGTTTTTTGGTCCGTTATGGTCTGTAGCTCAAATCCTGCTTAACTAAAGATTAGACACAGGAAGAGTATCATTGGACAATATTGTGAGGCTCTGGCGGAATTTCTCTGTAAACTGAAGAGTTATAGAGGAGACAGGTTGTGTATCGCTTCTTTTGACACTCCAATGTTATGATTCCAATGTTAATGCGACACGGAAGATAATGTGGTGTATTGGTCGTTAGTAAAAAGATTTAATCATTTAATCTCTTTACTGTGCACATTTTAATCCACTTTGTATTGAATATTTATATGAAATTTTACCACTAAAGGGAAATTTTAGTAGCTAAGCATAAAACGCAGAGGAGCATAATGAAGGTCATAAAGGTCATAACTGATATTAATTTAGGAACATAAACATATTATGTAAACTGTATGTTGCTGTTATTGGTATTTTAAAGAAAAAAATACACACCAATACTCAATTTCTCCTAAAGTATATTGACATTTTTTATATTTCAAAATAACATATGCTCATACTGTATGTACAGTACACAGCGGTACCGCAGGTTGAACTGTAGGGCGCAAATCCACTCGAACCCAAAAGCCCAACATATTAATGTGCATTTGCCTGACGCTGCGTGGTTTTCATCACTCTCTGCGGGAGTAGTTTTTAATTCAGTTTGAATTATAACTGTACGTACTGTCTTCGTATTTGGCCAGGGCTTTAAAGAGAGGGCGCGCCAAAATTTTTCGGTGCCGTCGTCTGCGCTTTAAAGGTACCCCTGTCGCGGAAGAATTTGACCTTGGAACGTTCACCCAGCGTAATTGTTTCATTGCACTTTGACAGATCAGTTGTTGTCAGAATATCCCCACCTCCAAACAAGAACAAAATTGCAACGATTTTATTAACTGGCTGTTTTAGTAACCTAAAGTATATATCTAAAGTAATAATTTAACAATATATGTAATTTTTTTAAGATATGTTTATGTTGTGAATGTCTGTAGATTGTATCTTATTTTTAGTTTTTGTTTCACGTTAATTTTATAAGGGGATCTTGATTAAAATACTTTTATTTTTTCACAATCTGGTAATGCCAGACAGAATTCACATTCGCTGCAGCCAAATGGCCTTGCAGATCAGATACTGTATCAAGGAACAAAACAATTATCGCGCCCCTCAAACATTTGCCATGGGATCTCCCCATTATAACGGCTCGGTCTCGCCAGCGCAGGCTGGAGCAAGGGTGGCGGGCTGGACCCTGCTGGTCTGGCATCTCTTTCCTGCCACATGGCCTGAGGTGACCCGGGAAAGGGCCCCCCTTCCGCTGAGTAGGTCACTGTGGGGTAGCCCTGATAAGGGCTGTGGCCACTGGCGGTGAAATATCTGAAACGGTTCCAGATGGCGGCCTGGGCAAATGGCTGGTCTCAGGTGGAGATGGTGGGCCACCTCACCGCCGTCCTGGAGGGGAAGCCCTGCCAGGTGCTGCTGGATGTACCCGGGGACCAGTGGTACAACTACGCGGCGTTGGCATCGGCCTTCCGGAGGCGTTTTGGCAGGAGAGGGGAGGCGCCAGGACTGCTCCGGGCAAGGTTGGCCCAACGCTACTGCCTAGCGGGAGAGCCACTGGGTCCAGTCGCCGCAGACGTGGCCTACTTAGCCTGCCAGGGTTACCATACTCTCCCGGAGGAGGCCCACCGGGAGATAACGCTCAAGGTGTTTCTCTGGGCCCTGGTGCCGACTGAGGTGCAGCGGCACATGATGCTGGCCGCGCCAATCCTCTTGGAGCAGGCCCTGGCTCTGGCTGAGCAGGTTGATGCCATATTCGAGGAGACTGGTGGGCACCAACAGAGGGGCTCACGGGGAATCAGATGGGGAGGAGGAGACGGCCAGCGCGGCGACACCAGGGGAGCGACGACGGCTGGTCATCTGCCACCGCTGTGGGGAGAGGGGACACATCGCCCAAGAGTGCCAGGCGCTGGATCCCCGGGGACTCCAGAGGCTGTTGGGGAAACAGGAGTGGGGTGGCCTAAAGGGGGGAAGGCCGCCCTTGAGCGACGCTACCCCCGCTCCGGAAAGCCAGAAGGAGCGCTTCACCCCGCCTGCTGTGGGAAGGGTTGGCCACAGCCGGGGCTTATTTCTTCCCTGCCTCATCGAGGGCAGATCATGCCAGGCCCTTGTCGACACCGGTTCGACCATCACCCTGCCCTGGCCTGGTGTCCTGCCGGGAACCGAGGCAGCCGGACCTCCAGGGCGCTTACCGTGCACTTTGGGGCTGCGAGGGTGAAACACCCCTTTTACCTTGCCCCAGTCCGTGAGGACTGTATCCTGGGGTTGGACTGGTTGCAGCAAATTTGAAACCCAAATTTAACAAAAAATCGCTGCCATTATATCCTAGAAGACACAGACCGGCGCCAGACCGGGAGAATGCCCGCAGCGTAAAAGAAAATGCCTGATGAACTAGGGATTGGACAGTTTCAAAGTGCTTGTACAATCGATGGAAATGTTCAAATAAATGTGCAAAAGAAATAAACAAAATAATCATTTATTTCTTTATCATATTGTCTAGCTAATGTCCTCTCTTTGCTAGTTAGTGGCTGTGTTTCTGCGTTGGGTAGCAACGGGTGACTATGTTCTCAGGCGGAAGACGTAAACAGCTTAATTTTCGTGTTAAATAATTTTTTTTTAAATTAATTCTATACAGCAATCGCATATTTGGGTACCGTTTCATAAAACTTTCATGCTTAAAATGTTTAGGGAGAAATGGAAGACTGGTGTGTATTTTTTCTTAAAACTACCAAGACCAGCCATACACAGTACGGTTTACATACAGTAATGTTTATGTTCCTAAATTAATATCATTTATGACCTTCAGATGCTTTATGCTCCTCTTCTTTTTATGCTCAGCTACTAAAATTTCCCTTTAGTGGTAAAATTCCATATAAATATTCAATACAAAGCGGATTAAAATGTGCACAGTAAAGAGATTAAATGATAAAATCTGGTCACTACCGACCAATGCACCACGAGTGCCCCTGTCGGTCATTTTGGCCAGCCAATCACTTACCGTGGTGCCCTGCGGTGGCTTGTGGGTAGTTTCCCGTACCGCGGGTTTGTACCGTGCATTTTGAATGGCTGCATCTGTATGTAGTTTGCTGATTTGTTAATAATTAGACATTTGTCTCAAACTGCAGCACAGTGAAGAGGACTCTGGCAGTGTGATTGAAAATGACAACATTCAGGTGGGTATATTTCAATCCTAAAAAAAGAAAAAGCTTTGAACTGAGTTTCACTAACTACATAGCCTAATCACAATATAAGTCGTGTTTTAGTGGAGAAGATTTTGATATGACTAACAAATTTGTTTAATATTGCAGCTAAGTGGTAAAGAATCTGATGAGACCCCAAATGAGAAGGAGGATTTTCATAATGATGATTTACAGGTGTGTAAATTACAATCCCAAAATAACAAAAAAAAGTTTCTCTAAGTACATACCCCAAGTCACAATGCAAGTCATGGCATTATTAGAAAAAATGCTGGCATGATTGATAAATGTGTTGAACATCGCAGCTAATTGGAGAAGAATCTGATGAGACCCCAACTGCTGAGGATGATTTTCATAATGACAACATACAGGTGTATTCTGAAATAACAAAGGATCTCAAGTGGGACAATTATATCATTGTCATCTAAACCTCCATCATAGTTCAGTTTGGGCTGGCAGCTACCAGTAATGCAGTATACCTTGTTAGGTGTTTTGTGTGGCTCCATCTGGACATTTCTATTATACTTGTCTTTTTAGTTTGGTCTATAGACTGTTCTCTGCATGCAAGGATATAAAAGTCCGTCATGTCCCAACAGGAACACCTGTTTGATGCCTCTTTCAATCCAGACAAAAAGATCTACACTGTCTGATCTTTCACTGTCTGAAAGATGACAACAGTCTGATCTATCTGACTGTTGTGGGAAATCCTTCATCCAAGGAGCAGGACACAGTCTTTGTGGATTCAGATGTTTTATTGAGCTCAATAATGACATCAACGCGCGTTGGGTCTGCCCCGCAGGACAGACAAACTGCAAGGGTTTCCCAGCTCTTATATACAGTATGATCTCAGGAAGTTGTTTGGTTTCACAGCTTCATGTGTATTCGTCTTGCCCTTTGTTATGTAGCATGAGTTGACGGGTTGGTCCTGTCCTTTGATGTGTAGCTGTAATTGTTGGAGCTGCTTAAGATATGTTAAGACAGCTGACACATTACACAATGTGCTTGAATTAAATTGTTGTGTTGAATACAGATAAATTATATATATATTTTCCATCAATAATATATATAAGTATGTTTTATGTTCTACTTCAGTCCCTCCTGTTAACCACCTGGCGATAGCCCCGGTAGGTTACCTATTACCCTCCATGCACACATCAGCAGAGCCCGTCGACTCATTTGACCTGACGTTTTGGGTATTTGTACTCCTCTTACAGCCTTAGCCATTCCCTATTGGAAGGACCTGAGCTTGGGAGTTTTAGATTTGATTTCCTGAACTCTGTTGAAGAACTGGTGGTGTGGGTGAGGGGTCAGTGGTAAAACCCTAGTTCCTCGTATCTGACTAGAAGGCCAATTACTATTTCATGAATAGAAATCTCACAGTTTGGTAAATAATAAATAATGATGCTAGTCACAGGAACTAGCACTGAGGCTCCTGATGTGGCAACTGCCCAATGTCTCACCAATTGTGTCAAGAGCTATATACACACCAATCATCACAGTCTGCCAACCTCATCACTATTCCGTGCTCCAGACTGACCTTTAATTTCCTCTTCTTTAATGATTGTCCTGCCTGTTAATTACTGGATACTGCAGGCTAAACCACCTCTCCTAGTTCTCCATCTTCAGTCAGCTCTGCACTCCACCAGGGTTTAAATGACAATAACCCTCTAGTGTGAAGGAGCCTGACACTTGTGGGCAGAACGTGGATGCCAGTGGCACCAAGCAGCACAGACTTTGCAGGCACACCATGCCTCGATACCATGAAAAACAGGGTTGGCGACCTCTGCACAGCCCTTAAAGAGGTAGTGATTGGCTCAGAAGAGGTTATATCAGAACTGGTATTATTTAACATATAAGCAGTGCCACAAGAGAATGTAATCTAATGGACTGACTCAGTGCATTACTTACTGAGTGGTCATCTGTGCTATTACACAGGCTATATTTTATAACCTCTATGGTTCTTGTGATAAACTCTGCTTTCCTAGATAAGCTTAATTACTAAAATATTACACAGAGCTATCTGAGGAAGGGTTTACCAGTAAAGGATTCATAATGGCTTCCACATTTCCACACCATTGCACAAATCACCACCAATTCACTACTAAATTAACTTCTTTAAATTATCATGTTTAACTTAGTCCAATTGGTTTCACACTCTCCAAAAGCTTGACTTGTCATTGCTCAAATGCAATGTAATCCATTTACTTCGGAATTAATGTAAAACTCAATTTCAGACACTAGACTAAACTTCAACATATAACACTTTCCTTGGTATCTTATAACAAAGAATATCATCAGGCGCCTCTGCAATAACAGGATATTGCACAGGCCTCCGATGTGCACAAAATAAAATACAACACTTATACCTATATTTACCATCTGTCAGGTTATCCCCCCCCCCCTCATAGTTCAGTCCAGTTTCCCAGATAAATGGGGCATCTCTGTCCGTCCTGAACATTGGGATCCACAGTTCAGAAAAGAACAATAAATCCTTTAACTTGAGGTCGTTGGGGTGATAACGTGGTGGTCCACTAGGTCAAGTCCATCTCGGAACCCAAAAGGCCAGGTTATTTTGTCAATCCGGTCCCTCCTGTTGGGAGTTGAACACACCCAGGCCTCAAGCAGATTAATCAGAGTTGCGTTTTACGACTGATAAGGTAACGGAAGCAAGGCCTTCACTCTTCGAGCGCTCAGATATTATAACACCTGTAATGAGATTTTTTAGAAAGCAGCTACTGGCCCTCCTGCTGAAGAAATAGAATGTTAATAACAGTTTTTTATCAATTTTCCTCTCTACTTTCACCTTTTTCTCACAAGATGTCCAACAAACACGGGTCGTTATTCATTAAGACTTCACGTTGATCTGGATAGAAATCCTTCCAAATGGACTAGACGCATGCTTTTCCCTTGTCCTATCTGAAGAAATTAGGATTGGTCGCCATTTACCTTTCAGCTCTGATCAGCCAGGGCCTACTGCTTTGTGCTCCTTCCGTGAGGTCACAGGGCTCGTGGCATCAAATTCCATCACTTAACAGGCCTGATTTTTATGACTGTCAACTCCTCGGAGTTCCTGTATCTTTCTGCTCAGAATCTCTCCAGATTCCCTTCTCTCCAGGTGTTACACCCTGCTGCTTCCATTCCGTTTCCTCTCTGGGTGAAGCTCTCTGTTGGATGTCTTGAATATTTAAATTTCCTATTTGGGAAGACCCTGTCACTTCAGATACCAAAAGGGCCATTACCTTAGCTTATCCCTTCACGACCTTAATTATATAGACATTCGTCTGTTACTCCCAAACTTGTATATTCCAATAAGATTCAATACATACTATGGCTATTTCATCCAGAAGGAATCTATATGATGTCAAAAATTCCTTAATCTCATTCTTGTTACAAAGTGGTGCCTTTATCTACCTTTTTTAAATGATGACAAAGAGTGAGACCTAAAGGTGTTACATCAGAACAGCTTTGTTCTCCCACTGGATTGCCTTAGGGCTCTGTGTTGTCCCACACCCTATAAATTCTGCATTCAATCAACTGTAGAATCCCTTTTGAGAACGCATTGTTAAATTTGCTGTGACTCTGTCATTGTCAGTCTTCTCCTAGACATAGACGACTACAGCTTTCAGACATCTAAGTCAAACATATAGTGAGGAAGACCACATAGTCATAACTGCCAAGACCACCCTGTACACAGTGCTGCAAACACCCTTACTCATGCCTCCATCACACCTCAACAAGATTACTGTTATAAGTTTACAGTGGGTCTCTCTATTCACCTTCTAAATAAACTATATGGTTAAAACTCCACTGTGTGACTCCTAACACATTTAAGGCACTGTGACCACATCGCCCCAACTGTGGCATCTCTGCACTGGCTCTCCATTATTCAGCACATTGACTTAAATTTGTTAACTTTTACCCTCGGCTGTCTCGCATTCTGAACCCTGCAATGCTTTACATTTTAATTACTAACTGTAAAATAAGCAGGGCCCAACTCTCTGCTAAGGCACATCTTTTAATAGTTTCTTTAGTATTTTTTTTCAGGACATGAATTTAGCCACCTTGTTCCACCGCTCTGAAGCTCACTCCCTGCCTATCTGAGAACTATAAACTCTTTATGAGGTCTTACTTCTAAAGTGAAAACCAGGGGTCCTAATCTTATTTTCATCTGTTCCCCTTTTGTTTTTTACTGCTTTATCTATCTCAGCTTTGCAGGGGATCTGGAGCTCATCCCTGTCCAAGACCCTGAATGAGACACCAGTCCACCACAAGGCACACACAGATATGGGGCTCTGTACACACTCACACCTAGGTCAAACTTTCCCTTTTTTTTAGATTCCATTTGACCCACCCGCATGTCTTTGGACTGCGGGAGGAATCCAGAGCGTAGGAACAGAACCCACACAAATACGGGGAGAAGACATGCACACAGCACGCCATTAATTGAACCCAAGGCTAAGCTGTATGAGGCACAAATGCTAATTACTGTGAGATTGTGCTCTCCTCGTGTATTTCAGCTTTGTTTCAACTAAATTTGTATAGCTAATTTTTATACAAATACTATCTGACTTATTTATATATCTGAGTCATTTAGGTCTACCTGTACTCTGTTGGTATTTGTATTTATACATTTTAGATGTTCTTATATTTTTCTGTTCACCTGAGTTGCTTCTTGATTTATTTTAATCAAGTCCGCTAATGTCTAGCCAGTCCGGCTGGCTAAAAACATTCACATAGTCTTATTTGAAACACGCAGTCACACACTGAGCTTTTTCACCTACACACGCGCACACACACACAGGCCGGCACACAAATTAATAAAAACACACGTACACATCTATAGTGTTTTTACATTAAATTTGGAAATTGTTGGATCATGTGTCGTATTTCACGAACATTTTAGCGTAAACGCGGTATACATTTTACTTTTACATGTATCTGTTTTAACAGCTCTGTAACTTTTAAAACACAGCATCACATATTCCATTGTGGGTTTTTTTTTTCCAACAAGCAATGTTTGTTACTTCCAATCCAGTTGATCCATTTTTTATCGTCCTTTTGAGCACACGTTCTGTGCTATTGTGCGCTGTAGTATTCTTTCTCGCCTCACCGGGGTTACGTGGTGGAAGGCGGAAGGTTATTCTTCACATTTTATATCCCATATCCAAACTTACACTTCTTGTCCTCATCACACCACACATTCTTCTCCGCCATCGCTACCTCTCGCAGCCCCTCACTACCTTCTTTTTTTACCCGTTTTATTAGTCGCACAACCCCTTCTTTTAACTTTGCTGTTAAAGATGTTTGACTTCTTTTCTTGATTTAGCAAAGCTAAACAACATTCTTATGGATTCCCTTTCCATATTCTCATAACCCAACAACACTACTATTGCCACTCTGTTCATAATTCAAGCCCAATACACAACTCATTTTTTCATGTTCCCTTTACCATCTTTTCTTTAGTCCTTAAAATATTCCTCTAGTGGTCTAGAACCGACCCTGTTTTATCTGGACTAGATACTATCTCCAGATCTCTCAGTGCTGCCAGCCGAGCTGCCGGCACACTTACAAGTACCCTTGTGAAGCAGTCAATCAGTGAATATGAGTCTGGTGTTAGCATACAGGACCAACTCCTTGCTTAACTCTCAGCTCAGCAGTCACTGGTGATTAAACTGCTAGCACAACTGGTCTATAATCATATTATTAATATAATATTAACTTTAGCTTCCTTAGGGGGTGCCCGCCCGGACTCAGAGGGAATCTTGCTGGCACAATACCGTCGCTCAGCTCACCTTGTTCCGTTTAGGGACTTTGACTCGCCCCAGGGGGAAAGCGTCCTGGTTTAGAGACCTGCCCCGAGCTCAGAGGAACCACGTCTTGTCTTGGTTTCGAAACCAAGCTCAGAGGAATCGTGTCTTGTCTCGGTTTAGGGATTTTTACCCTGAATCTCACAGAGACGTGTCCTTACTCTTTTCCCTATAAATGATTCTTTATATTCTCCGTTTCCGGTCCTTCCCTTACGGCAACCTAATTGGGTGGTAACGTACACAATATACTCACCCTGTGTGCCGTCTGGGAATTACCGGAGACCTGGAGAATCCTTGCCGACTACGCCAAATTGTTGTGGGAAATCCTTCATCCAAGGAGCAGGACAGTCTTTGTGGATTCAGTTGTTTTATTGAGCTCAATAATGACATCAACGCGCGTTGGGTCTGCCCCGCAGGACAGACAAACTGCAAGGGTTTCCCAGCTCTTATATACAGTATGATCTCAGGAAGTTGTTTTGTTTCACAGCTTCATGTGTATTCGTCTTGCCCTTTGTTATGTAGCATAAAACAGACCTAAAACCTAAACCTAAACAGACATAAAACAGAGCACTTTAAACTTTGCAGTCTGTCTGAGCCATCTTCTATGTGTGATTTATCACACTGCAGTATTTAATTTTTCTATTAATATATTTTACTCATGTATATTTTGACCTAAAAAAGACTTGAATTTGTTTAATGTTTCTGCATTTGGCAAGTGTTTGTTGTGTTCTTAAAGAGTTGTTTCATTTACCAATTAACTGTCTGGTTTCTTCAACTTTCACTCAGGAGAAAAAATCTGCCTTTAAACTTGAAAGAAATAATGATTTGACATTTATCATGATAATTATCGATATCGACTGATATGAACATTTTAATCGTGATAATGTTTTTGGCCATGTCGCCCAGCCCTAAGCTGACATGTGGCTGGCTTAACTGATCCCAGAGAGGAATAATGGCCAAGCTGACATGAGTGTAAAAGGTCCAAGCCCCCTCGTTTTGGTACCATCATTTGATATAATCAGAGGCTTTGTACCAGATTACATGCACTCTGTATGTCTTGGGCCTGTCAGACAGTCTGTCAACCTCTGGTTTGATTCCAGCTATGCCAATTCACCCTTCCATCTGACACCTTCCACACGAACAGAAATAGATCAAAATAAGTGTGGAATCCATCCTCCAAATGAGGTTCGTAGAAACCCAAGGCCTCTTTCAGACAGAAATCTTTGGAAAGCATCTGAATGGTGAGCTTTTCTTCTCCTGTATTCACCCATCATCTTAAGAAATTCTTTGCCCAGGCAATGTGGTAACAACTGGATGCTTCTTGCCTGTACACTACATATACTTTTGTCCCAAACGGTCACTGATGAAGAGCTCAGTTGTGCTGAGTTGTGCCTTATACAGTTTGTAGCTCAGGTTACAGATCTTTATGGCATTAAACACTGCTCATATAACTGTCACTTACTAACACATCTCACACAAAGTGTCAGGGACTGGGGCCTCCTGTGGGCCAATTCAGCATTTGCATACGAGGATTTTTCAGTGCAACACAAGCTGTAGCAAAAAGTGCTTAGATTTGGAGAGTCAGTCCTACAAACTGCAAATGAGGATGTTAGGTGTTTTTTAGGTGGTTCTTGAGATGTTAAAAGTCATGATAACTTCTTATAATTATTATTAAAATAGCACATTTTTATTAAAATTTTATGTACAAATGAAATAGTCTGAAATGGAAGGGTCTTATTTTTTTTAAACAGATTTAAAATATATATTTTTATTTTAAGAACATAATTGTTATTTATGCTATATATGTAAGTGTATACTTATTTATTTTTCTGCTACTTATATTTCCATGTTCGTTTGTGTGACAGAGGCATCTCTGTCACCGTCCGCAGACAGTACATTACACGACACTCATTATCCATCTTAAGTTATACGCAATCTCGCATACACTTTCCTGTCGGCTAGCTAGCTCATGAGGGTGCACACTCGGGGCTTGGCTAGCAGTTTCCTATTTTCATACATGCAATACATTATCACCTTTTATTTCAAAATCAGTTTCTGTTACCTGAAGAGACACAAACTCTTTCTCTTTATTTGTACTTATCTGTGTGAGAGAGTGCTCTGTCTGTTTGTCTGTCTCTTCCGTGTTGCCGTCCGACTTCCGGGTATGGTGGCCTCAGGGTTCCAAACCCAATACCCGTTTTCAGCCCGGCTTTATAATGTCAACATGGAGTGGTGCATGTGCACATCTTCCGGTAAAGGAAGTACCATTTTACAGGAGGTTAAAAATAACCCTGAATACATTTAACTTGGTATCTTTCTTTTGTACATTCTGTTTACACTATTCTTTAAAAGAAAGAAGGAATTCCCATGTTAGGGAAATTAGTTTATCTGGGGTGAAATGCAGCTCCATAATTTTGTAACAGTGGTACAGTCCAAGGGGGCAGGGCTATATGGTACCTATTTAGGAGGGGGGGGGAGATCTAACGGGGCTTAGTCTCACTATCGCTACAGTGTGGAGCTGATAGGACCAACGTGTGGTAGAACTCCTGATCTCTTTCTTAGAGAAAGGGTTTGTTTTGTGTGTGTGTGTGTGTGTGTACTAGTTCCATTTTGTTGTTTTTTTTTGTTTTGTTATATATAATTGTTTGTGGGGAGCATTGTCATAATATACTAATTGCAGCTGAGCCATCATTCGGTTTTAAAAGGACTCACTTGGGCACCCCTCCTGCCCTCCCAGTGACATTTGGTGGCAGCGGTGGGATGGCTATCTGCAAGACAGTGCGTCCCTGGAAAAAACGGGCAGCACTGTGTTCACAAGGAAAGGCACTGCCACAGCTCAAAGCAGATGAGCCTTGGGACACGGTGGCCTTATCAGAGGAAGAAGAATGCTGTGAAGAGCTAGAAGCTAGTCCTAGAGTCACCTCTCAACAAGTAACAGGTGTGAGACATGCGTCCAAGACAAAACCTCAAGGGGAGATGGTGAGCCTTCTCCGAGACTTTCTGTCTGGGCAACAAAAGAGAGAGGAGGGATTGTTTGAAGAATTACGTGGACTTAAAACCTCCCTTCAGGAGATCTTAATTGTACCCATTATTGTACCGGCATCGCAGGTTTAGGGAGTGACACCTGGAAACATGGAGACAGCAGAAAGTCCACGGCTTGCTCTTCCTACACCAGTACCACGACAACACAGTGACATCAACCCCCATGTCTGCTACACGTGCTTCAGCAGAGGGCATGTTCCGTAAAGAGCCTAAGATGCCCCCCTACCAGCAAGGTGAGGACATTGAAAACTATCTCCTGCGATTTGAGCGCATGGCCAGAACCCGGAAGTGGCCAGAGGAGGAGTGGCCCTGTCGGCTAGTGCCTCTGCTTACAGACAAGGCCTTGGAGGCTTACAGTACCATGGATGAGGACCGATAGTGTCCTCAAGCAAGAGGAGCAGAGTCAGGAGCTGGCGGGCAGCTTCCAGGAGTCGAGGTTCCTGCTGCGAACCCAAGAGACTCGAGCACCTGACCCCAGGCAGAGCCCTCGGCTTCCCAAGAGAGGCCCAGGAGAAGAAGGCACTGCGCCGGGGGGAGAGAGCGGAGAAAGTTGCCTCCCCGGGACGTTCCTCGTCTCAAAAACCGGCGCTGCAGCGGCACCTGCAGGATGAGATCCAGGGGCTTCGATAGAGAAGTCCTCCAGCGTTGCATGGAACCCAGCTGCATGTTAGTCTTCTGCGTTGGGCTCTTATTCGGACATCCGTTAGACCGACATGAAAACTGAACAGCCGGACAACAGCCTGGGTCTGGCAGTTCTTTACTGAAGCCATCTGTATAATAGCAAAAATAAACACGAAGATGTGGACATGTAGAAAAAATATGAATCTTCACCACATCCTGACTCGCTCTGTGTAAACAGTTTTATTTGTGTTGCACTGTTCATGTTTATGTTTGTTCTGCAGCCGGGCTGAAGACCTTTGCTGATGGCTGTTTTGTCACTTTAAGAGACTTCGGTACAGTAGCTGGTGATGTCATTATCGCAAACCTCTCCGTCCATACCTTCTGAACTGTAGAGGTGAGCAATATTTTAGTTGCCCTGAAAAGAAATGGATTTATAACCAATAGGATCTTATTAACATTCTACTGTGCAGGGGTATGTGTTCAATTGAGTACTGTAAGCATTACGTGACTCCGTTACTCTGGTGTATTGCATAGTAACGGTTCTTGGGGTTTCTACCCTCGGTGCTCCTGCCCTGCCTGGGCTCGAACCCGGGTCTCCGGCGTCACACAACACAACGGCTCAGTGCCGGCTGAGCTAAAGGAGAACTCCCCCAGCTCGGGAGGCTGAGATCCCTGGTATACACAGGGGCATATTCCTTACACCGGCAACTACTGCTGCATGCTGTATTGTTGTGCATTTGATAAATAAACCTTGATTGATTGATTGACAGAAGCCTGTAGGGGAAAGGCTGTCCCACTGCCAACCCACACCACCCCCTGACTGGGCACTGAAAAGTAAACACTGCTAATATAATCCAATCCTATAACAAAGTGAAGTTTTTTTAATCAAATCTTGGATTTTAAGTTTTAAATACAAATTACAGCCAAGACCTTGGATAACAAATCTTTTTTACAGATCTCTTAAATTTTTTTTCTTTACTCCCTCTATCAAAATAAATGTCTACCTGGGTAGTTAACTTTCAGTATGTTGTCAACAAATGCCCAGTTCTGCTTCCCCTGTTGCTGAAAGCAAGAAGCAGAAAATAATTAGATAAAACTAAAGCTTTCTGTGCAGCAAGGTCTGATGTCTATGCAGGCAGAAATACTGCAAATCTGATGTTAGTGTGAAAGAGATATGAAAAAGCATCTGTAATATTCTTTTGTACAAAACCCTGTTTCAAGTCCTCTCTGCACTTGGGAGCCATCACTACTCAATATAAAGCAAAGTAATCTTTTTATTGCATTTCTTTAAAGAAATAATGATTTTTACAGCAATATTTAACAATATATTAAGTTATTTACTCTTTGTATATTTACTAAAACAGGAACATTCCAACAATGTATAATTAAGAAATCACTATTAATTATAAAAACGTAACAGTTTAATCAAATTAACCATATCTCTATAACCTGTTTGCCCGGATCGTGGTCACTGGTGACCACGCCTGTCTCCCCAGATGCCACTTTTTTTAAAAATAAAAACGCAAGATAAACAACGTTTTTTTTTAAACCGCTCCACAAATTTTCTCACATGCACGTATTCTCCAATATGATCACAGCAAAACCATAAAGTGTGTTTCCACAGATATGACAGTATAATGCAATAAACCAATAAATTAATGAACTAGCAGAATCCCAATAAAAACACCCGGCCAGCACAGCATGTCAATATCATACATTTTTACCAACAAAACCGCAAAAGCAAAAACCAGCACATACAGTGCCTTGCGAAAGTATTCGGCCCCCTTGAACTTTTCAACCTTTTGCCACATTTCAGGCTTCAAACATAAAGATATAAATTTTTTATTTTATGTGAAGAATCACCAACAAGTGGGACACAATTGTGAAGTGGAACGAAATCTATTGGATTTTTGAAACTTTTTTAACTAATAAAAAAATGAAAAGTGGGGCGTGCAAAATTATTCGGCCCCTTTACTTTCAGTGCAGCAAACTCACTCCAGAAGTTCAGCGAGGATCTCTGAATGATCCAATGTTGTCCTAAATGACTGATGGTGATAAATAGAATCCACCTGTGTGTAATCAAGTCTCTGTATAAATGCACCTGCTCTGTGATAGTCTCAAGGTTCTGTTGAAAGCGCAGAGAGCATCATGAAGACCAAGGAACACACCAGGCAGGTCCGTAATACTGTTGTGGAGAAGTTTAAAGCCGGATTTGGATACAAAAAGATTTCCCAAGCTTCAAACATCCCAAGGAGCACTGTGCAAGCGATCATCTTGAAATGGAAGGAGTATCAGACCACTGCAAATCTACCAAGACCTGGCCGTCCCTCTAAACTTTCAGCTCAGACAAGGAGAAGACTGATCAGAGATGCAGCCAAGAGGCCCATGATCACTCTGGATGAACTGCAGAGAACTACAGCTGAGGTGGGAGAGTCTGTCCATAGGACAACAATCAGTCTTACACTGCACAAATCTGGCCTTTATGGAAGAGTGGCAAGAAGAAAGCCATTTCTCAAAGATATCCATAAAAAGTCTCGTCTAAAGTTTGCCACAAGCCACCTGGGAGACACCCCAAACATGTGGAAGAAGGTGCTCTGGTCAGATGAAACCAAAATCGAACTTTTTGGCCACAATGCAAAACGATATGTTTGGCGTAAAAGCAACACAGCTCATCACCCTCAACACACCATCCCCACTGTCAAACATGGTGGTGGCAGCATCATGGTTTGGGCCTGCTTTTCTTCAGCAGGGACAGGGAAGATGGTTACAATTGAGGGGAAGATGGATGCAGCCAAATACAGGACCATTCTGGATGAAAACCTGTTGGAGTCTGCAAAAGACCTGAGACTGGGACAGAGATTTATCTTCCAACAAGACAATGATCCCAAACATACAGCAAAATCTACAAAGGAATGGTTCACAAATAAACGTATCCAGGTGTTTGAATGGCCAAGTCAAAGTCCAGACCTGAATCCAATCGACAATCTGTGGAAAGAGCTGAAAACTGCTGTTCACAAACGCTCTCCATCCAACCTCACTGAGCTCGAGCTGTTTTGCAAGGAAGAATGGGCAAGAATTTCAGTCTCTCGATGTGCAAAACTGATAGAGACATACCCCAAGCGACTTGCAGCTGTAATCGCAGCAAAAGGTGGCTCTACAAAGTATTAACGCAAGGGGGCCGAATCATTTTGCACGCCCCACTTTTCATTTTTTTATTAGTTAAAAAAGTTTCAAAAATCCAATAGATTTCGTTCCACTTCACAATTGTGTCCCACTTGTTGGTGATTCTTCACATAAAATAAAAAAATTATATCTTTATGTTTGAAGCCTGAAATGTGGCAAAAGGTTGAAAAGTTCAAGGGGGCCGAATACTTTCGCAAGGCACTGTAACTATCAAGGAAGCCACAAGAGAGAGTTCTCACCTGAGTAAGGTCTTTATTTCAATATTGCAATATTGGGAGCCCGGCTGCCACTTCGCAAAGTGCAATCAGAGACTCAATTTGTTACAAGCAGTACAGGGTTTTTATAAGACGTTGCGCTGTAAAAAAGTTCAGGACTTGGTCCCTTCTAAAACTTCCCCTTTCTCTAAGAGAAAACAGATTACATCATAGAGCGAGAGAAGAAAAACTAGATTTGTTATTCAAAGCTCATCAGTTACTTTCAGCTAATTCTAATGACCCAGACAGCATATATTGTTTTGGTACATTGTCTTCTAAACTAACCTAAACAGTGTACTTTGTTGACGAACTGTTTTCTAAAATTCTGCACGTACTGTAGCACAGCAGTTACATCCTTGAAATATATTATCTAAAAGCACCAATATATTTTTTTCAAAGCTCTCTACATTTTTAAGAATCAATTTACTAATTCGATTTCCACTTCATCACGCATTGACAACCAAATACAAGAAAATGACTGCATCTCAAATAAATACAAGCTATACACCTATAAGGTACTGTAGATGTAGGCCTACCTAATTAAGTGACCAGTGAGTGTAGGTTCAAGGTAGGTGTTTCTAATAAAGTGGTAGGTTAAGTTCATGTTAAGTGTTTTTTGGAACTTGGCATACCTCAGTGGACTCATTGTTAAACACTTAGTACGATGTCCTTTTCTGAATTTCTTCGACGTCTCCTCTGTACTTGTCAGCCTTTTCCTTATTTCAATGTGTTCAGCCTTGTCATCTGTAGGAGATGACACTCTGTAACTCACTTAACCCTATACAATGAACCTTAGACTACTACTAAGGGGTCGCAGTCTAAAGTTAGAAGAAAGATTTAACTTTGTTAACATAATCTAAAATCTAGTGTATGGATACACTGTACATTACTGAAGTTTTAACCTAGTGTTCATTACGTTGCTGGCATATGTAGTTTGCTGATTTGTTAATAATTAGACATTTGTCTCAAACTGCAGCACTGTGAAGAGGACTCAGACAATGTGATTGAAAATGACAACATGCAGGTGTGTATATTTCAATCCTAAATAAAGAAAAAGCTTCAAACTGAGTTTCACTAACTACATAGCCCAATCACAATATAAGTCGTGTTTTAATGGAGAAGATTTTGATATGACTAACAAATTTGTTTAATATTGCAGCTAAGTGGTAAGGAATCTGATGAGACCCCAAATGAAGAGGATAATTTTCATAATGACGACTTACAATCCCAAAATAACAAAAAATATGTTTCTCTAACTACACACCCCAAGTCACAATGCAAGTCATGCCATTATTAGAAAAAATGCTGTCATGATTGATAAATGTGTTGAGCATTGCAGCTAATTGGAGAAGAATCTGATGAGACCCCAACTGATGAGGATGATTTTCATAATGACGACATAGAGGTGTGTATATTCCAATCCTGAAATAATACAAGATCTTACGTGAGATGATAATATCATCGTCATCTCAACCTCCATCATAGTTCAGTTTGTGCTGCCAGCTACCAGTAATGCAGTACACCTTGTTAGGTGTTTTGTGTGGCCCCATCTGGACATTTCTATTATACTTGTTTATTTAGTTTGGTTTATGGACTGTTTTAATCCCTTTGCTGTTTTTGTTAAAATTTTTGGGATTGTATTTCTTACCCTTTTTATTGTTAGTTTTATTGGACTATTTATGGCCTGCATGCAAGGATATAAAAGTCCGTCATGGCCCAACAGGAAAACTTGTTTGATGCCTCTTTCAATCCGGACAAAAAGATCTACACTGGGTCATACCTGACCATGGGTGCACTCCTAATACTTACAGTATGATGGCATTTATCTTGAGACAAATTGTCAATAGCAGCTACAAAAGATCTACTTGAGCTGTTAAAAGTATATTGTGCCAGGATGTGTTCCAAAAACATAAAGGTTTCTAGACAAGCAGTTTTTTTATTTGAGTGACAAAGCCAAAGTGTCACGACTGTAGTCCCTCCCCCTTAAGGTTGCTCTGGCTCTTTCACTTCTGAGTTGATTTTGTGCACCTGCCCCCTGTTCCAGCCCACCTTAAAGCCAGACGCTCACTCTGTTCCGGGCTCTGAGTTGGTTCCTGTACCAGGCGACTCCGGAACCTGGAGCGCCTGGTCCCGTTCCCCCCCCTCTTCCCCCCGACCCTCCACCGGATCCCGCTCCGGTTTTTAATTCCGTTTGTCTTAGTCTCAGATGGACCGTCCGGCTCTGGACATTTGTCTCGTCTTGGATTTCCCTTTGGACTCCCTTGTGGAAAGTTTTCCTTGGATACACCCCCCAGAACACCTGCGCACCATGGACGCACCCCTGTTTTCATTCCTGACCCCTGCATGCTTTTTTCCCTGTTTTCCTCACTCTTCTCGTATTGTGTCGTCTGCATAGGGTCCTGAAAGACGCTTCGTTACACCAAGCCCACTACTACTGTCCTGAATGTCATCGTTGCCTTGGTGTTAATCCTGGTGCCCAGTGTGATGACTGTCAAATGAGATTTAATAAGGAAAGCCTACTGAAATTAGCCAGTTACTTCTTAGTCATGCCCCTCACAAATCAGCTCAGGTATTCATTCTGATATCAGTTCATGCAAAGATCAGGAAGCACTTCCACTCCACAGAGATTAATACATTCTGTGGTTACAAAGAGCAGGCGGAATTTACAGATGTTGCTGAGAACATTACAGTATCATTCAACTGTGATGGGTCCCCTGTTTTCAAATTGCTTTCCAGTTTTAAAACCCAGAACACTGGTCAAGGGGCTTAGCTTTAGTTGATACCTCAGTGTGTTTCAAAGTAATCAATGGAGAATTCCAGTGATTTTTAAGGAGAATGATTGCTACAGATTTCTATGTATGAAGACAAGATTTAGGTTTATTATAATTAATTTTTGTAATCACACATTCCTATCTGGCCCATTTTGTGCACCATTAATGAGCTGTCTTTGATAGATGTAAAATGTTGTATTGCACACAGTAGGGTTTGCCAGACATAAATCTAGAGTTGACACATATTTTACCCCTATTATCTCCGAGATGCAGAAGTTAGGTAGTGCTGGGTTTACTTAGGAAGACAGAAATGTTTTACTACATAGGAGCAGAGTAAAAGTCCAGGTATGTGTGTGTGATACAGTAGCACGAGCCATGGTTCAGAACTTTAAACAGTTAAATGGCACATTTGATTGTGGGATTTGCTATCACCAAGGTCAGATAGTTGCTAAAGGCAGGGGATTCACTAGGTTTACTGTCTAGAGGAGGAATCGGAATCGAGACACATGGAAGATACAATGGGCTTAACTGATCCCAGAGAGGAATAATGGCCAAGCTGACATGAGTGTAAAAGGTCCAAGCCCCCTCGTTTTGGTACCATCATTTGATATAATCAGAGGCTTTGTACCAGACTACATGCACTCTGTATGTCTTGGGCCTGTCAGACAGTCTGTCAACCTCTGGTTTGATTCCAGCTATGCCAATTCACCCTTCCATCTGACACCTTCCACACGAACAGAAATAGATCAAAATAAGTGTGGAATCCATCCTCCAAATGAGGTTCGTAGAAACCCAAGGCCTCTTTCAGACAGAAATCTTTGGAAAGCATCTGAATGGCGAGCTTTTCTTCTCCTGTATTCACCCATCATCTTGAGAAATTCTTTGCCCAGGCAATGTTGTAACCACTGGATGCTTCTTGTCTGCGCACTGTGTATACTTTTGTCCCAGTCACTGATGAAGAGCTCAGTTGTGCCTTATACAGTTTGTAGCTCAGGTTACAGATCTTTATGGCACTGAACACTGCTCATATAACTGTCACTTACTAACACATCTCACACAAAGTGTCAGGGACTGGGGCCTCCTGTGGGCCAATTCAGCATTTGCATACGAGGATTTTTCAGTGCAACACAAGCTGTAGCATCACAAATTTTCAAGTATTTTTTTCCTCTCCAAAAAGTGCTTAGATTTGGAGAGTCAGTCCTACAAACTGCAAATGAGGATGTTAGGTGTTTTTTAGGTGGTTCTTGAGATGTTAAAAGTCATGATAACTTCTTATAATAATTATTATAATAGCACATTTTTATTAAAATTTTATGTACATTTTATGTACAAATGTAATAGTCTGAAATGGAAGTAGGTCTTATTTTTTTTAAACAGATTTAAAATATATATTTTTATTTTAAGAACATAATTGTTATTTATGCTATATATGTAAGTGTATACTTATTTATTTTTCTGCTACTTATATTTCCATGTTTGTTTGTGTGACAGAGGGATCTCTGTCACCGTCCGCAAACAGTACATTACACGACACTCATTATCCATCTTAAGTTACACACGATCTCGCATACACTTTCCTGTCGGCTAGCTAGCTCATGAGGGTGCACACCCGGGGCTTGGCTAGCACTTTCCTATTTTCATACATGCAATACCTTATCACCTTTTATTTCAAAATCAGTTTCTGTTACCTGAAGAGACACAAACACAAACTCTGTTTCTCTTTATTTGTACTTATCTGTGTGAGAGAGTGCTCCGTCTGTTTGTTTGTCTCTTCCCTGTTGCTGTCTGACTTCCGGGTATGGTGGCCTCATGGGTCCAAACCCAATACCCGTTTTCAGCCTGGCTTTATAATGTCAACATGGAGTGGTGCATGTGCACATCTTCCGGCAAAGAAAGTACCATTTTTACAGGAGGTAAAAATAAGTTAAATGTATTCAGGGTTGGTAATTTTCTTTTGTACATTCTGTTTACACTATTCTTTAAAAGAAAGAAGGAATTCCCATGTTAGGGAAATTAGTCTATCTGGGGTGAAATGCAGCTCCATAATTTTGTAACAGTGGTACAGTCCAAGGGGGCAGGGCTATATGGTACCTATTTAGGAGGGGGGGGGAGAGATCTAACGGGGCTTAGTCTCGCTATCGCTACAGTGTGGAGCTAATAGGACCAATGTGTGGTAGAACTCCTGATCTCTTTCTTAGAGAAAGGGTTTGTTTTGTGTGTGTGTGTACTAGTTCCATTTTCATGTTTTTTTTTTGTTTTGTTATATATAATTGTTTGTGGGGAGCATTGTCATAATATACTATCATCTTTGCAACTAAATACAATTGCGGCTGAGCCAGCATTCGGTTTTAAAAGGACTCACTTGGGCACCACTCCTGCCCTCCCAGTGACATTTGGTGGCAGCGGTGGGATGGCTATCCGCAAGACAGTGCAACCCTGGAAAAAACGGGCAGCACTGTGTTCAGAAGGAAAGGCACTGCCACAGCTCAAAGCAGATGAGCCTTGGGACACGGTGGCCCCATAAGAGGAAGAAGAATGCTGTGAAGAGCTGGGAGCTCGACCTAGAGTCACCTCTCAACAAATAACAGGTGTGAGACATGCGTCCAAGACAAAACCTCAAGGGGAGATGGTGAGCCTTCTCCGAGACTTTCTGTCTGGGCAACAAAAGAGAGAGGAGGAATTGTTTGAAGAATTACGTGGACTTAAAACCTCCCTTCAGGAGATCTTAATTGTACCCAGGATTGAACCGGCATCGCAGGCTCATGGACCGACACCTGGAAACATGGAGACAGCAGAAAGTCCACGGCTTGCTCTTCCTACACCAGTACCACAACAACGCACTACAGTGATATCGGGTCAGGACCAGGGTCCACCAAGTTCAACCCCCATGTCTGCTACACGTGCTTCAGCAGAGGGCATGTATCGTAAAGAGCCTAAGATGCCGCCCTACCAGCAAGGTGAGGACATTGAAAACTATCTCCTGCAATTTGAGCGCATG
Organism: Atractosteus spatula; assembly: GCF_055471065.1. NCBI lineage: Eukaryota > Metazoa > Chordata > Actinopteri > Semionotiformes > Lepisosteidae > Atractosteus > Atractosteus spatula. The sequence goes on along the minus strand of NW_028296763.1, from coordinate 865,547 downwards.
GCCAGAACCTGGAAGTGGCCAGAGGAGGAGTGGGCCTGTCGGCTAGTGCCTCTGCTTACAGACAAGGCCTTGGAGGCTTACAGTACCATGGATGAGGACCGATAGTGTCCTCGAGCAAGAGGAGCAGAGTCAGGAGCTGGCGGGCAGCTTCCAGGAGTCGAGATTCCTGCTGCGAACCCAAGAGACTCGAGCACCTGACCCCAGGCAGAGCCCTCGGCTTCCCAAGAGAGGCCCAGGAGAAGAAGGCACTGCGCCGGGGGGAGAGAGCGGAGGAAGTTGCCTCCCCGGGACGTTCCTCGTCTCAAAAACCGGCGCTGCAGCGGCACCTGAAGGCTGAGATCCAGGGGCTTCGATAGAGACGTCCTCCAGCGTTGCATGGAACCCAGCTGCATGTTAGTCTTCTGCGTTGGGCTCTTATTCGGACATCCGTTAGACCGACATGAAAACTGAACAGCCGGACAACAGCCTGGCTCTGGCAGTTCTTTACTGAAGCCGTGGGTATAATAGCAAAAATAAACACGAAGATGTGGACATGTAGAAAAAATATGAATCTTCACCACATCCTGACTCGCTCTGTGTAAACAGTTTTATTTGTGTTGCACTGTTCATGTTTGTTATGTTGGTTCTGCAGCCGGGCTGAAGACCTTTGCTGATGGCTGTTTTGTCACTTTAAGAGACTTCGGTACAGTAGCTGGTGATGTCATCATCGCAAACCTCTCCGTCCATACCTTCTGAACTGTAGAGGTGAGCAATATTTTAGTTGCCCTGAAAAGAAATGGATTTATAACCAATATGATCTTATTAACATTCTACTGTGCAGGGGTACGTGTTCAATTGAGTACTGTAAGCATTATGTGACTCCGTTACTCTGGTGTATTGCATTGTAACGGTTCTTGGGGTTTCTACACTCGCTGCTCCTGCCCTGCCTGGGCTCGAACCCGGGTCTCCAGCATCACACAACACAACGGCTCAGTGCCGGCTGAGCTGAAGGAGACCTCCCCCAGCCTGGGAGGCTGAGATCCCTGGTATACGCAGGGGCGTATTCCTTACACCGGCAACTACTGCTGCATGCTGTATTGTTGTGCATTTGATAAATAAACCTTGATTGATTGATTGACAGAAGCCTGCAGGGGAAAGGCTGTCCCACTGCCAACCCACACCACCCCCTGACTGGGCACTGAAAAGTAAACACTGCTAATATAATCCAATCCTATAACAAAGTGAAGTTTTTTTAATCAAATCTTGGATTTTAAGTTTTAAATACAAATTACAGCCAAGACCTTGGATAACAAATCTTTTTTACAGATCTCTTAAATATTTTTTCTTTACTCCCTCCATCAAAACAAATGTCTACCTGGGTATTTAACTTTCAGTATGTTGTCAACAAATGCCCAGTTCTGCTTCCCCTGTTGCTGAAAGCAAGAAGCAGAAAATAATTAGATAAAACTAAAGCTTTCTGTGCAGCAAGGTCTGATGTCTATGCAGGCAGAAATACTGCAAATCTGATGTTAGTGTAAAAGAGATATGAAAAAGCATCTGTAATATTCTTTTGTACAAAACCCTGTTTCAAGTCCTCTCTGCATTTGGGAGCCATCACTTCTCAATATAAAGCAAAGTAATCTTTTTATTGCATTTCTTTAAAGAAATAATTATTTTTACAGCAATATTATTTGAAATGCAGTTGATAGAAATTTGTTTTTGTATTTGTTAATCAAAAACACACCTTTCCCCAGAACTCAAAATATTTCAAATTACATTTTAATACGTGTTGATGTATTATTCCAGTGAAATATTTAAATCAGTATCCGATACAAAACGTATATTTAACAATATATTAAATTATTTACTTTTTGTATATTTACTAAAACAGGAACATTCCAACAATGTATAATTAAGAAATCACTATTAATTATAAAAACGTAACAGTTTAATCAAATTAACCATATCTCTATAACCTGTTTGCCCGGATCGTGGTCACTGGTGACCACGCCCATCTCCCCAGATGCCACTTTTTTTTAAATAAAAACGCAAGATAAACAACGTTTTTTTTAAACCGCTCCACAAATTCTCACATGCACGTATTCTCCAATATCACCACAACAAAACCATAAAGTTTGTTTCCACAGACATGACACTATTATGCAATAAACCAATAAATTAATGAACTAGCAGAATCCCAATAAAAACACCCGGCCAGCACAGCATGTCAATATCAAACATTTTTACCAACAAAACCGCAAAAGCAAAAACCAGCAAATATATATATATATCCCATGTTTTTACCTTATTCTGAAGCATGATATATATCCAAAATAACCCAGACTAGTTTATCTCCAGACCTGGAGACTAGTGAACGTTATTGATTACGTAGTAAATGTTTGAAGAACGATCTCTAGAAATAAGGCGATTTGATTGGTAAAAACCGCTGTCAATCATTGTATTTCCAGCCATTCAGAGCCCTTAGGGGGTAAGACTTCTTCTAGAAGCTTCAGGCTGCGTTCCACCTGCCTTGTAGCTGTCAATCATTAACTCAAAAGGGGTCATCAATCAGTTTTTTATCAGTTTCTTATCAGTGCTCCCTTTTTTCACACCAGAAGGCAATTCTGAGGTTTTTTTTCATTGCATAACAGCAGATAAAGGCTCTCTAGCAGTGTCTAAAGGTTTTTTATAGCAATTGCAATAGTTATTATTCTTTTTTTCAATATTTTTGATTTTTTAAATTAATTTATTTATTTCACTCCAGGTCCAGTCTTCACAAAACATGATGTAGAATTTTTTTTTAATTGATCAATTTGTTCCAGATTTTTATCCAACCTAGTACTCACCTAGAACAAGGTTTTCAAATCATCCTAGGCCCTTTACATGCATATAGTTGAAAAAACTGACCTCTGAAGACCAAAAAAACATTTTTGCCTGCTGTTTTTTTAGGTTTTTTTTCATATGTTTGTCTGCTGACATTAAGAAATATAAGAAATTTGACTGTTCACACTCAGCCAAGGGGGTTAGTTTCAATTTAAGACCTGAACCAGGGTCTTGCTATGTTCTGCTGCAGAGATATAACAAATGTTTAAGGAGGAGGAAATTCCAGGCGGAAACTGGCTAAATTTGTCAATGTTAATAACAGGATAAAGTGTTTTACTCATTAATGATATATCGAAGGAAAACGTTTCCCTTAATTCCTACCACTAGTAGCAATAATACAGTTCAAGCCTGTATTTATTTAGACAAAGAATAAGCAGCTCTGAAAAAGTCCTTTAGTTCACGTTTAATTTTAATTTTTTAAGTTAAAATATACTTTATTTTTAGTATCAGTTAAGCACCCGGAAGTAGATTACAAAATGTGTTTGTGTTGTTTGAAAGCTGCAGTATTTAAAGAAAAATGTTCGCTTTTGATGTTAATGCTTTTAAAAACTGCTTTTAAAATCCCGTTTAATTGCAGGTCGCGCTTTTTAAAACTGTGGTTTTGTAAAAGAACTGTAAAAAAGACAACCGTCACGTATTTAGAGAGAGATGCTTCATTTCTGAGGCGAGGAAAAGCCTTCCACAAATAAACTGGGATCACTTCAGAAAAAAAACGTATGAAAATTCTCTAAATGAATGGTAAAATATTCCAAACTGAATAAAAAAATACTTTAAAATAAATATCTGGATGTGCGCTTAGAGTGAATTTAGTGGGCGAATTAAAAAAAGGTTTCGGATTCAAACAGAATCCAGAATAAAAATACCGATCTGTCTCCAAGTAACCCAATCGTATATAAACATACTTTAAATCAGAAAAAATAACATGCTAAACGTGTTTGTGTCCTTTCTCCTAATCATCCCATTTTGTATCACAGTGAATGATACAACAATGATAACGAATGATAACGTTTAATTTGCATTCTTGCAAAACCTACAGTACGTTTTCCCCGTCTTTCAAAATTAAACGACCTTGGTGAAAAAGTGCATTTGATCGGACAAAATGAAAGTAAAAATCGTTCAAGTTAAATATGAATTTTTATTATATTAAAAAATACACATTACAAAATAAAAATGTTTCCAAAAATGTTATTTTAAAATTGGAACAAAACTTCCCGTAAGAAATTGTACCATGGTACATTTATGGTACCAGTACTATGGTATGGTACCCTGGTATTTTTGACAGTACCATAGTACATGTACCATAGTACTTATACTGTATACCATGGTACTTTTAAGGTGCGGTGTGGTATGTTGAAACCTATTTTATCCTATGATGTTTTGACAGCTGTATGGTACAAGTGTGGTACTAATAGGGGTACCGTGGTACATAACACTAGTTATTAAAATATAATTGATAGATAAATAGATACACAGACCTATTCTTCATCCTGAAGAATTTGCAGAGAAAATAGAAAGCCAACATAAAATGTACAGGCTACTTAAAACATTTTAGGTTTTGTAATGAAACACACGATTCATTAATCGGTTAACTCCAAATGTATTAATACATGCATCAATACAGAATATGATCATAACAGTACAAATACAACAACAACAATAATAATGATTTCACAGCTGAATTTAAAGGGAGCAGGGCATTTAAATGGAGACTGGCTCGTGTTCATGATGCTGGTTCTGCTGGCCCACACCACACTGTGTTTGGTGGTAGGAGGAGTTCGGGGATGTTGTTCCTGGAAAAGATCTGAAGTTAGGGGAGCCAGGAGGGATGAAATTAAATTGAAAGACACCATCTCAGGCAAATCTGAAATTACATTTGAGGGATAATTACAGTAAATTAATGTCACACTGGCCAAGTAAGTCCCAAATAATTGCTGGCATGTCAGGCTACAGAAGTATTCATCATAGTTCATTTTTAGTCTGCTGATATGACCGTTTATGATGCTGAGCTCTGCCTTTAAATGGGTCACTAGGCTTTTTGGGGATGAAAGTGACATTGTGACATAGCTGTGCACCAGGGTCAAAATTACAATAGAGGCTATTGTTGTTTAACATAGTTGTTCTTCCTTGTTTAACTACAATTGTTCAGGTCACGCATTGACAACCAAATACAAGAAAATTATTGCATAATTAGGCCTACCTAATTAAGTGGCCAGTGAGTGTAGGTTCAAGGTAGGTGTTTCTAATAAAGTGGTAGGTTAAGTTAATGTTAAGTGTTTTTTTTGGAACTTGGCATACCTCAGTGGACTCATTGTTAAACACTTTTCTCTTCTTTATACGATGTCCTTTTCCGAATTTCTTTGACATCTCCTCTGTACTTGTCAGCCTGTTCCTTATTTCAATGAGTTCAGCCTTGTCATCTGTATGAGATGACACTCTGTAACTCACTTAACCCTATACAATGAACCTTAGACTACTACTAAGGGGTCGCAGTCTAAAGTTAGAAGAAAGATTGAACTTTGTTAACATACCTTAGTACTAAAATCTACTGTATGGATACACTGTACATTCCTGAAGTTTTTAACTTACCTAGTGTTAATTATGTTGCTGGCATATGTAGTTTGCTGATTTGTTAATAATTAGACATTTGTCTCAAACTGCAGCACAGTGAAGAGGACTCAGACAATGTGATTGAAAATGACAACATTCAGGTGGGTATATTTCAATCCTAAAAAAAGAAAAAGCTTTGAACTGAGTTTCACTAACTACATAGCCTGATCACAATATAAGTTGTGTTTTAGTGGAGAAGATTTTGATATGACTAACAAATTGGTTTAATATTGCAGCTAAGTGGTAAAGAATCTGATGAGACCCCAAATGAGGAGGAGGATTTTCATAATGATGATTTACAGGTGTGTAAATTACAATCCCAAAATAACAAAAAAAATGTTTCTCTAACTACACACCCCGAGTCACAATGCAAGTCATGCTATTATTAGAAAAAATGCTGTCATGATTGATAAATGTGTTGAACATTGCAGCTAATTGGAGAAGAATCTGATGAGACCCCAACTGATGAGGATGATTTTCATAATGACGACATACAGGTGTGTATATTCCAATCCTGAAATAACACAAGATCTCACGTGGGACAATAATATCATCGTCATCTCAACCCCCATCATAGTTCAGTTTGTGCTGCCAGCTACAAGTAATGCAGTATACCCTGTTAGGTGTTTTGTGTGACTCCATCTGGACATTTCTATTATACTTGTCTTTTTAGTGTGGTCTATAGACTGTTCTCTGCATGCAAGGATATAAATGTCCGTCATGTCCCAACAGGAACACCTGTTTGATGCCTCTTTCAATCCGGACAAAAAATCTACACTGGGTCATATCTGACCATGGGTACACTCCTAATACTTACAGTATGATGGCATTTATCTTGAGACAAACTGTCGACAGCAGCTACAAAAGATTTACTTGAGCTGTTAAAGTATATTGTGCCAGGATGTGTTCCGAAAACAAAATGGTTTCTAGACAAGCAGTTTTTTTATTTGAGTGACAAAGCCCAAGTGTCACGATTGTAGTCCCTCCCCCTTAAGGGCGCTCCGGCTCTTTCGCTTCTGAGTTGATTTTGTGCACCTGCCCCCTGTTCCAGCCCACCTTAACAGCCAGACGCTCACTCTATTCTGGGCTCTGCGTTGGTTCCTGTACCAGGCGAGTCCGGGACCTGGAGAGCCTGGTCCCATTCCCCTCTTGTTCCCCCCGACCCTCCACCGGATCCCGCTCCGGTTTTTAATCCCGTTTGTCTTCGTCTCAGATGGATCGCCCGGCTCTGGACATTTGCCTCGTCTTGGATTTCCCTTTGGACTCCCTTTAGGTCAGTGTGCCTTGGACTCACCCCCCAGAACACCCGCACACCATGGATGCACCCCCGTTTTCATTCCTGACCCCTGCATGCTTTTTTCCCTGTGTTTTCCTCACTCTTCCTGGATTGTGTCATCTGCATAGGGTCCTGAAAGACGGTTCATTACACCAAGACCACTACGTCATTGGACACTGCTCATATAACTGTCACTTACTAACACATCTCACACAAAGTGTCAGGGACTGGGGCCTCCTGTGGGCCAATTCAGCATTTGCTTACGAGGATGTAAATGGGAAACTTAAATCTTTTCAGTGGAACCCAAGCTGTAGGATCACAAATTTTTAAGTATTTTTTTGGTCTCCAAAAAGTGCTTAGATTTGGAGAGTCAGTCCTACAAACTGCAAATGAGGATGTTAGGTGTTTTTTCAAAGCTTTGAAATGCCATGATATAGTCACAAAGTCAGGAAAGTACATTACTGATCATGTGGTCACATTAGGGAGTGGTACAAATAGGGAGCTGACTGCTAGTGAGAGGGTGGCATTACAAAACAATGAGACTCTTATTGGGTACCTTCAGTATCACAATGCTACTGTATATAAGCGTTGCATCATTTGCCAGATGCTGCTAACCACACAAGAGTATACACAGGGTTTTAAAAGAAATAATGCAGTCATAGCCACAAAAAAATCATTTGGTTTAGTTCAGTCTCTGGTTGTTTTTCTAAAGGAATGTGAGTGTGAACTTGACATGGAATGTTCTTGTCAAGAACTCTTAATATTCTTTTTACAACTCGCAAAAGATAGGAATCAGTTCACCATCTACAATTCAGACCTTAATACAAATGTTGCAAAATTCCTAATGCAAGTAAAGGCCACCAACAAGCTGTGTGCAATCTCATGGAAGGATTTTGATTCAAAATGCATTGTAATCGAATATAGACATCATATGTACTTAATGAAGATGCCAGTGTTTGAAATAGACTAAGTCATGATAACTTCTTATAATTATTATTAAAATAGCAAATTTTTATTAAAATTTTATGTACATTTTATGTACAAATGAAATAGTCTGAAATGGAAGTAGGTCTTATTTTTTTAAACAGATTTAAAATATATTTTTTTATTTTAAGAACATAATTGTTATTTATGCTATATATGCTATATAGAAAGGGTTTGTTTTGTGTGTGTGTGTGTACTAGTTCCATTTTGTTGTTTTTTTTTGTTTTGTTATATATAATTGTTTGTGGGGAGCATTGTCATAATATACTAATTGCAGCTGAGCCATCATTCGGTTTTAAAAGGACTCACTTGGGCACCACTCCTGCCCTCCCAGTGACATTTGGTGGCAGCAGTGGGATGACTATCTGCAAGACTGGAAAAAACGGGCAGCACTGTGTTCACAAGGAAAGGCACTGCCACAGCTCAAAGCAGATGAGCCTTGGGACACGGTGGCCTCATCAGAGGAAGAAGAATGCTGTGAAGAGCTAGAAGCTAGTCCTAGAGTCACCTCTCAACAAGTAACAGGTGTGAGACATGCGTCCAAGACAAAACCTCAAGGGGAGATGGTGAGCCTTCTCCGAGACTTTCTGTCTGGGCAACAAAAGAGAGAGGAGGAATTGTTTGAAGAATTACGTGGACTTAAAACCTCCCTTCAGGAGATCTTAATTGTACCCATTATTGTACCGGCATCGCAGGTTTAGGGAGTGACACCTGGAAACATGGAGACAGCAGAAAGTCCACGGCTTGCTCTTCCTACACCAGTACCACGACAACACAGTGACATCAACCCCCATGTCTGCTACACGTGCTTCAGCAGAGGGCATGTTCCGTAAAGAGCCTAAGATGCCCCCCTACCAGCAAGGTGAGGACATTGAAAACTATCTCCTGCGATTTGAGCGCATGGCCAGAACCTGGAAGTGGCCAGAGGAGGAGTGGGCCTGTCGGCTAGTGCCTCTGCTTACAGACAAGGCCTTGGAGGCTTACAGTACCATGGATGAGGACCGATAGTGTCCTCAAGCAAGAGGAGCAGAGTCAGGAGCTGGCGGGCAGCTTCCAGGAGTCGAGGTTCCTGCTGCGAACCCAAGAGACTCGAGCACCTGACCCCAGGCAGAGCCCTCGGCTTCCCAAGAGAGGCCCAGGAGAAGAAGGCACTGCGCCGGGGGGAGAGAGCGGAGGAAGTTGCCTCCCCGGGACGTTCCTCGTCTCGAAAACCGGCGCTGCAGCGGCACCTGCAGGCCGAGATCCAGGGGCTTCGATAGAGACGTCCTCCAGCGTTGCAGGGAGCCCAGCTGTAAGGGGTATTGGCAGGTGTCCCTGGATGAAGCATCTAGACCTTACACCGCATTCCGTACACCATTGGGATTATACCATTTTACTGTGATGCCTTTTGGACTACGAAGCACTATGGCAGAGCTAAGGTGGTTCTTGAGGGTGTCAAATGCTCTTTCACACAATCTTTTTAAAATTATTTATTAAGTGAAAACTTCACAATAAACATCCTTATGATCCTTATCCAGATTGTTTGCGTTTCTGTAGCCTAATTCCTAGCTGTGAGGTACATATGAACCAATGCTCAGGCTCCATGTGTCTGCGATATGGCGACAGTCAATCATCACTATCTTTTTAGAGAGGTTCATGACAATTTTTACAAGTCATTCATTTGTATGTGGTTTGTCTACCACACTCAGTTACAGTACATTCATTTGTCACAGTGGTAAAACAAACTATGGTACAATAAGTGTACCACAGTGTACACTTAAATGTACAATGGAACTATTATGGCACATACCATAGTACACTATGGTACAATGAATGTACCATAGTGTACCCTTAGATGTACCATGGTAAACTACGACAGTACCATAGTACACATCAGTGTACTATGGTACATACCGTATTGTACCACAGACTACTATAGTATACTGAAGTGGAACATAAAACACTTATATATATATTATTGATGGAAAATATTTATATATAATTTATCTGTATTCGACACTACTGTATTAAATCAAGCACATTGTGTAATGTGTCGGCTGTCTTAGCATATCTTAAGCAGCTCCAACAAAGACAGCTACACATCAAAAGACAGGACTTGGGACAGGACAAACTGGTCAACTCATGCTACATATCAAAGGACAGCTACACAACAAAGGACAGGACTTGGGACAGGACCAGCTGGTCAACTAATGCTACATATCAAAGGGCAAGACGAATACACATGAAGCTGTGAAACAAAACAACTTCCTGAGATCATACTGTATATAAGAGCTGGGAAACCCTTGCAGTTTGTCTGTCCTGCGGGGCAGACCCAACGCGCGTTGATGTCATTACTGAGCTCAATAAAACAACTGAATCCATAAAGACTGTGTCCTGCTCCTTGGATGAAGGATTTCCCACAACAATACCATGGTAAAAGTTCTTATGGGTTGAGTGAGGTCAACAATTTCTTTAATAATAGTATCTTATTAAAGTCTTTACTACTTTTAGTGCATGTTGTTTTATTTTAAACTTCATAAATTCCTAATTCCTAGAAAATGATTTATCCAGTAAGGCTTTTTCATAACTTTCTAAGAATTGAAGTAGCATCCCTAACAAATTGCTCAGCATCCAAGAGATTCTTGTTAAACTTCCAGTAAATTGAGTTTTTAGGTTTCAAAGGACTAGACGTACAAAAAAACGATAAAAAGATCCCTTTGTGATCAGTCAATACTGCGGGACTCATATTAACACCAACAGTTAAACTTTCTAATTCTTTCATAATCAACCACAGATCAATTTTTGTCTTACTCCTGGGTTCAGACATCTCCAAATATCAATTACCCCCAAACCCCCACACAAGATTTCCAATTCCACTGACTCCAAACTACTATTAGCTTCAATTTAAGCCCTAGACTAGATCTCTACTATCTATATTTCCAGAGATATTACAAAATGTTTGATGGAATTCCTTCCAGTTGGAAATTGCCTCTGTGACACTAACAGGTACTAGATATGCAATCTGTCAGGTAGTAACAGGTAGTGCAGTGAGAGTATTAGTGATGCCATATTCATTTATTTCTTTGTTTCATTTTCTAGTCTGTAAATTTGCAGCGTATTTATTAATCCTTGATGTGGGTGTTTAAGAGTCAAAAGACACTTGTCCAGCCTTCCTCTTGCCCCTGCTTCTCATCTTCCTCACTGGCACAGCAGCCTGTTAGGAAAACATTGCTACAGAACTCACACACAATTTTAATGAAACAATTCATTCGCCTAAAATAAGGAATGTGAATACAAATGAGCTCTGACTGTTTCACAGTGTTAGAAACCATAATCGTTTAAGAAATTTCTGATTGTTGTTTACGATGTATAAAGTCAAAGTGTTGAGCTGCAGGCAAAACTAACAGCTACAGTATTAATGGGGATCAGAGTGGTGCAGCCAGCTTTGAGCACTGAAACAGATGTATAAAGTGTATCTATCAGGGAAAAAACTTTCTGGATGAGAATATTTTCTAGAGTTGTGAAAGTTTAGTTCTATTTAATGTTTACATTCCAATAATTAATTTTAACTTCTCAATGTTAAAGATGCTTTAAATTGCTTGGTTTGAGTACAGCCTCAGCATATAGCTAATAGATGCCTCTATTTTCACTTCACTTAGTTTCACTTCAAATGGATAATTTGGTGAAACATTTTATTCTCATTGGGGTCACAGGCCTTACAGCACTATGACACTATGGGACATCACAGTAGTTATTATCAGCAAATATCCTGGTCTCTAACAAAGTACAGTGTCTATGCTCAGACAATTATCTCCAATTCTTTTTAGCTAACTGCACCAGAACAAGTTCACAATCAGTCCTATGCTGATGACCATGTCAATTACATCCAATTATCTTCAAACTGAAGGAGAGGCAGCAAGGATTATCTTGGTGCTTATGAAGATAGAACAAATAGAATAGTTGTAGAGGAAAACAAAAGATTCCCAACAACACTCTCTGTGTGCCAGACAGGCTGAGATCCTGATGAAAGACCAAAGAGAAAAAAACATCCATCAATGGCACTGGAATGGCAAACAACAGTAAAAAAATAAGAGAAATTCAGGTGATGTGCAGGTACATTGAATTGCTTGAAGAAATAGTCAGTGATGATAAAAGAAAAGATGCACAGAGGAGGGTGGATGGGATGAAGAATGTGAGGCAGTTAAAAAAAACCTACAGAGACCCAATAGACTTCCTGTGTTAAATCATTACTAATCAAGGTTTTTGATTGTACAAACTGTTCATTAAAGTATTAAATTTATTTTGCAATCCAGAATGAACAGGTCTTTTTCAAACTCCACCAACAGAGGCTAAAATAAAAAAAAAAACATGGGTTTGACAAAAAGGGTTTGTAAAGGGTTTTAAGTTCTACTTCCAGCAAGAGCTTAAAAGATAATTGTGACAGGCCATCAGCTGGTCCTCATCAGAGATCAGTGACCAATGTGAGACTGTGAGCAAGACTGAGACACTACAGGCCAGAAACACTGCCAGAGATTTTATCCCATTTCTAAGAATAAGCAAAGCTTCTGAGCTGCTTCCTCCATAATTAGAGCTTTAAATGGTCAATTTTTATCAAGTCAATAACAACAATAATAAATAACATATTGAAATATCGCTCATGGTGTGGAATCCCTCTTTGAGAGGTAGGTGTTACTAGGAGATCACAGCTGAACAAAGTTTATGTGTTAAAGAGCTTCAGCTGTGGGAGGGCTTTAAGAGCAGGCTGAGCACTTCCCTTTGTGGACATTAAGCCTGGATGTTAGTTCTGGTCTTGCTGCAGAGCTGAGTGTGGCTCAGGACCTGAACACACTTCAATACAGCTCAGAGATCTCGGCTTCTTGCACATCTTGTATAATAAAAGACTTTCAAGCTCAATCTTTGCCAGTAGGTGCCAAAGCAAAATCAGTCTCTTGAACATTTCAAGTTCTCTCTGTTACTGCACTATGTAAAAGAAGTGTAGGCAGCCAATTACTATGATGGACAGAGAAGGTGTCAGTGTTTAAAGTGAGCTAATTGTTTTAAAAAGTCCTCAAACGGTTCTAGAATAGTTTTATATTTTTACCAGCACAGCACACAGTGGCATTCAGACCAGTATGATCACTTTATCCAGTTTATAGGTCTCTATTCCTTTTCAGATCAGCACAGTGTACGGCAGGGTTAGGTGTTGCCCTGCAGCAGACTGCACAGTTATTCACACAAAAGATGACTTATTAAAGTGTATCCGAATGTGTCTGACATCACAAGTCTCTCTGATTCTCAAAGTGTCAGCATGAACGGTTGACAAACTGAATTTAGTGGTTGCACCACTGGTTGCACCACTGTTTTTTTTTTTTGTTACTTAAGGGTATGAGTAGTATATAGAAGTATGTTTCTGTATGGTGTGATTCTGCTTCCTGTATGCAGACTTATGCAATATTAAAAGTTATCTGCCAGGTGTTTTCCAGTCTTGAATTCCATCTACATCTTCTTAATTTCCTTTGCTGCTTGTACTGAATATTTAATATTCATGAAGACCCTCTGGAACCATGTCGCTCAGCTCTTTTGCTTTGGGGTTTGATTCCAGCCTGAGGCTCCTGCTGTCATGCGAGTTCATGATGTTCTCTAGTGCAGGTCAGGCAGATGTGCAATAAAACCAGAGGAAAACTAGGGCAAACAAACAGATTTATTTAAAAATAAATCAACAACGCATACATTTACTCATCATACAATGTTACTGCATAGAAAAAAATCTCAGAGGCCGACATTCTACAGAGCTGTAACTCAAAAGCCTGTACAGATGCAGCCACTCCTTATTACTGCGTTAGTGGTGCCACACAGCACTGCAGTACGGCAGGGAAGTGTGGTTCACTGGCCAAAGACGATCGAGAGATGTCACTTGTGGTGCGTTAGGTGTTAGTGAAACGATTGCTTCATTTAGTCTTTTTCTCTACTGTGCATGTTTAAATCCCCTTGGAATATTAATATGAAATTTTACAACTAAAGGGAAATTTTTTGATGCTGAAAATAAAAACGAAAGTATAGCATAATATATACCTAAAGTAATTCAAATTTTAGCAACAAGTAATCGGGAAACAATCTAACTAAATATTGATATTAAAAAATATATTTCACACATGCTGTACTATAGTGGCTTTAAAGTCATTTGGTCTCATATAGTCTCACGCGTAACAAATACCTAATGTACATACAGTAGATGGTAGTGATGGCTAAATCACTAAGCACACACAGTATTCCACCACCTCCATAAACATTTTGTGCATCAAAGTCTTCACCTCTGTAACTTATGGTAGATATTTTGGAAATGTTTGTGCTTGTTCTAACTATACGCAGTCTATAAACTTCATAAAAAACTATAATGTTGTATCCTTTTCTAAGAATACATACAAGTGCCGATGCCGATTTCATGTCAAATGATAAGTAATATTAACATTGAACCACACAACTAAAGAATTTTGGCAGTTAAAAATATCAGCAACACTTTATAATAACTTTCATTAATGAGTCATTAACAAACATTATATAGTGATGCAAAGGAACAAGTAATAGGTTTATTCCATGCTGAAAAAAAGAAGAGAAGAAGGCTCCACGGCCGAAACGTTGTGTTCTCTTTCTTCTTTTTTTCAGCATGGAATAAACCTATTACTTGTTCCTTTGCAGCCTACGCATGCTGATGCAGCAACCCACCTGAATTAAATAATGATTAACAGATCATTAGTTCATATACATTCACATAGTTATAAATGCCATTAAGTGATAATTCATATTTTAGGTAATGTGTTTTCAAATAATAAAGTTTGTTGTTCATGATTTGTAATCTGTTAAACTGTCTATTTCATGTTTCTGTCTGCTTTGTAACATTGAAAGAATCTACGCAGGTTTTTACACTTTACGTCTTTACATATAATTTATTCAAGAGTTGTAGAGCTAGGTTGACTTGGTGAAGCAGTGAGTTGGGGGTGGGGGGAGGTGCAGTTTAGGGTGTACCAGGATGTACATTGATGGGGTAATTTTGCTGCAAGGGAAAGATGGATGGGGATTAGGTTGTAGGGTCTGTAGTTGGATGGTTGTATTTTTGTTCTGTTAATTGACTGTTTGGAATAACTTTTTTTTTAATCTTTTCTTTTCAGTTTAATATCCAAAATGTCCCCCATATGGGTAACCACATATTAAACAGATTTTTGGAACAGGGAAATTGATCAGGAGCTTGCTATGCATAGACATGGTATTATGTTTTCATGAATGGTGCACTACCTTCTCTCAAGGTCCAGTGACAGACCACGCAAGCAAAGGGGACTGATGCTCTTCCTTTTTCCTTTCTCTGTCCTTTGTCTGGTAGGGAGGTAAATATGTGTGACCTGAAAGCCAGTTTGTCATTTCCTTTGTTGCTCTATTTCTGCCTGCAGGTCAGTAGATGCTGCTGCTTGTGGGAGGAGCCTTAGCTAATGAAGTAGTCACCCCCTGGGGCTGCGGTCATTGTCTGGTCATTGACAGAAGATCAAGGCCCGCATGTCGGGCTGGAAGCTGGGCAACAGTGGGAGTGGAGTCCAGGCGGCTGCCTGATGCAGGAATGCCACCAGCCAGCTGTGCCTTCTCTGGGATCCAGAGGTGGCAGCCAATGCCACGGTCTGGAAGAGGGACCCCCACATGTTTGTCTACAACAGTATCGGGCATCGCTTCTCACTCTTTTGGCGAAGATCCCAAGTGTGTGGCCTGACCGCAGCTTGAGTTTCTAGACTTTTTTGTGGGGGAGAGGATTCTGGCCATATTGCTGAAAATGGAGAAGACTTCGGCCATCAAGAATGCAAAGCCAAGGTACATGGTATGTTTCGTGCTACGGAAAGAAGCTTTCGAAAAGGACTTTGAGAGGGATGCCTTTGAGGACAACATTATCTTCAAGTACCTGCCCTTGCAACTGGAAGATGTTTATTGCCTCCAGAGCTTCCTGGGTAAGAACATTTTCGATATTTCACTTTCATCTCCTGACCCGTGTGTGAAGGTGTGGTCCATACTGACTGCAGTAGACAAGAAGAGCCTTTTGTAAATTTTTTACTCGAGCCACTGTTTGCTCGTGAGCTGAGGCCCTTATGGGTCCATATGTTTAGCCCCTATGACATGTTCATGTTCAAAGATGACATTGTGAACTTCCTAAAAAGGTTTTTGGATGTGCAGGATACTGGGGTAAAGATACTTGACAGGAAGAAAATATGGAACAGGAAGAGAAAGTACATGGTTTGCTTCAGAGCTGACCCCAAAGCAGAGGACAGGCTTTTACACCACCCTGTGTCCTTTACAATTGGGATTAAAAGAGGCTACCTGTATTACCTGTATTACCCAGAGCAACATTTTGAATGTAGGCGTTATGGGCAGAGAGGTCATGGTATGCTTCGGACTGCAAGGTCCAGGTGTGCAGGAAATGCGATGAAGTAGGTCACAGTGCATTGACATGCAGATCTGAGCCCAAATGCAATTTGTGTGGGGGCTCTGGGCATGTCTACAAGTTGCTGCTGTCACCGGCAGCATACCTACAGCAAGCACGTCCTCGGCTCGTCACGTGAAGGACCCTGCAGCTGTGCCAATCGAGAAGCCGTTGTCTGTGCTGCTGACACCATCGTGGAGGAGATGGAACCAGGAGAGAGTGACAGGTGCGCAACGAGACGAGCTGCAGGCAGACGACGGCAGAACTCACCTTTGAGGAAGATCACCACGGCCAAACAGAAGCTTCAGATCCAGATGGTGCAGAGAGGGAAGACATGGGAGTCACGCACGACCCACTGGAGTGTTTGCGGGCGATGGTGGAAGAACCAAGTCTTGACCCTGTGGAGAAAAGAGTGTAATTGGGCAGATAATATGGAAGACGAGGAGGACATGGACACCACCATCATCAAGAAGACTGAGAAAAGGAAGGCAGCAGGCCACACGTCTTCTTTAGTGAAGAAACCGGGCAAAGGGCCCTTGAAATTTTTGGAGGAGATGGCTGAAGATTCGCTGGCCCAGACCGATGGCTCATCACAGGGGTCTGAGAGTGTAGCAGGAACCCATGTCAGGGCTGGAAGTGTCTTCTAGATCTTGCATTCCAGAAACTGAAGAGACACTGGTTTCGGCAGAGGCCCTGGAAGAATGTATGCAGCCACAGGTTATCCGGCAGAGAGAATAATCTGAGGTCTGTATATTTGCGGAGGTACCCTTGAGGTTCAAGGCTTACTGTAAATGGGACGAAAAGGCCAATAAGTTAGTTTGGCCTAAGACTGAATTTAGTGGTTGCACTTTGATGAGTAACTGGTATCTCGGGCAGGGATTGCGGTGCAGTGTGGGCATTTTGGTGGTGAAATTACAACACTAGAGGGGCTCAATCGGATGGAGGCAATCAATAAGAAGGTGTTACTGGTGGATCTAGTTAAAGACTAGCTAGAGGATAAAGGTGAATTTAAGGAAATGTTTGAGAACGGGGTCCAAAGACAAGCTAACATGGTGGGGAAGACTTTGGAAGCTCCTGTGCAGTTCCTAGAACACTGTGCATGGAAGAATGGGAACATGCAGTACCCAACCCGGGCGTCAAGTTTTCACCGTGGAATGAAGGCGCTCATGGGGGTGACAGTGGGTTGTGAATGGGTGGGAGGATAGAAAGTCTGTTTTTACGGAGGCAAAGAGGGGTGGCTGTGCGTCAGGCTTATATGGAGCTGATGCCGTTCCTATGCCAGTACTCAGAGTCCTTGTTAAAACCCTAATGCTGAAGATCCTAACATTAAATGTACGTGGGTTAAGGAACACGTTTAAGAGGACGGCGGTGTTCACTTACCTGACAACGATGTGCTTTGACATCTGTCTGCTGCAGGAGGTCCACTTAAAAGATGAGAGTGATGTTCTACAGTTTACACGGGAGTGGGATAGAGGAGACTCACGGTGGAATATTGGTGGAGTCCATTCCTCTGGCGTAGGAATCTTACTAGGTAATAACGATTGTATGGTAGAAAGATGTGAGAATGTATTGCCTGGGAGAGTGTTGGTTTTCGATATTTGTTTTGGTGTTAGTAGCTTCCAGTGTGTGTGTGTGTGTGTGTGTGTGTGTGTGTGTGTGCCCCGGCAATGGCACTTTACGGGCAGACTTCTTTAAAGACCCCGTCTGCCTGACTAACAAGTGGATTGTTATAGGAGGGGATTTTAACATCGATCTCCAGGACAAGAAGGGCGAGTCAACTTAACCTCCTTTTATCTCAGTTTGGCCTTTTTGACTGTGCCTTTCGGACAGCAAAGGGGAAAGCCGGGGCCACGTAGAGGAGCGCTCAGGGCACTGCAAAACGCCTTGACTATGTTTTTGCTTCACAGGCGGCACTTGCTGAGAAGGCGGTGGTGCAGCCAGTTGGGTTTTCAGACCATACCCAGGTGGAGATTCACTTTCCACATTTAAACAATCAGTTTGGACGTGGGGTGTGGAAACTGAACACGGAGACTCTGAAGGAAGCAGAGTATGTCAGTCTAATGAGATCTAAACTGTGTAAGTGGTGGAAGGAGAGAAAGCAAGGTATCTCCCTGATTGACTGGTGGAAGCAGTTGAAGAAGAAGATTGGGGGGAGGTGAGAGCTTACTTCTTAGTAAGACTCAAGTGAGACTGACAGAAGGGTAGGAAGCTGCAGGAAGAACTGAATAGCTTATATTCTCAGTGTAATAAGGGCACGGTGGTGAGTTTGGAGGCTATTTCAACGGCAAAAGCTAAACTACGAGGTTATTATGAACAAAAGTAAAAAAAGTACCTGTGTAGAGCTCATGTGAAGTACTTACAAGCACATGAAACATGCTCCAGCTTCTTCTTCTGCCAAATACGGCAGAGGCAAAGGCGGAGAGTGATGGCAGGCATCCAGACCCAATTGGGGAGGATAGTACCTGGTAGCGATGAGATGTTGGAAGCAGTGAGGAACTATTATAAGCTTCTCTTTTCCCAAAAGCCAGTAGATGAACTCATGGGGACAACGTTATTAGATAACATTGTGGCACAGATACCCAAAAAGGCCCAGGAGCACCTGGAGGTACCAATCAGCCTGAAAGAACTTGGTGATGCTTTACTAAGCATGAAGCTAGGTAAGGTTCCAGGTAGAGACGGGTTACCCGCTGAATTCTACCGCACATTCTGGGATGTTGTAGGGCCCATTTTGATGCAGGTGACGGAAGAAATCTTCTGTAGAAAGATCAGGAGCGACTCGATGAGGGAAAGCATCCTCACGCTGCTGTACAAGAAAGGATCAGCAACGGACCTAAAGAACTGGAGGTCGTTGTAATTGCTCTGTGTGGATTGCAAGCTAATCGCCAAGGTGTTGGTGAACCGCCTGAAAGGAGTACTAGCTTATGTGATCAGCCGGGACCAAACGTGCGGGGTAGAAAGTGATCCAAAGTCAGGACAACTCTCAGAACAAAATGGCTCAGAACTCCAGTGGGCCAAGGACTATCTTTTCAGGCTGAAAGGTACACGAGTGGAAGGAGAGGAACAATGCTCACCCCTGTTGTTTGGCTCGGTGAGAGCGCAGCAGGAGACCACTGTAATGGTCTTCTGAAGAAGGGAGGGAGATTAGTCGAGGACGAAGCAGGAATGTTTGACTGTGCTACTGAAAACTACACTGAACTGTTTGCAGGAATAAAGGTGGATATTGGCATGCGCGACAGGTTGATGACTGGTGTGAGTGTGAAGTTAGATGGGGGGGAAGGATTGGACAGCCCAATAACAACTGTAGAAATGAAGGAGGCACTGGAAGGGTTGCGGAAGGGCACAGTCCCTGGGGTGTATGGGTTACCGACTGAGTTTTATGTGATGTTTTGGGAAAGATTGGAGCCAATGCTGTCAGAGGTATTTACTGAAATTTTGGAACAGGGTGTGATGGGGCCAACTATGAGAACTAGGATATTAGCTCTGATTTATAAAAGAAAGGGGACAAGACTAGCCTAGATAATTGGAGGCCGTTACAACTGTAATGTGCAGATTAAAGATACTGGGACGAATGGTGTTTCTAGTGCAGGGAAAGCAGAGTTGCGGAGTTGCAGGTAGGAAAATAAGTTGGAATTTGCAGCTGATCAGAGACACGCTGGAATCAGTTGAAGATAGAAAACTGCCATTAATGTTGGTGAACTTGAACTAAAACAAAGCCTTTGACAGGGTGAACCATGCTGTCCTATGGGAGACACTGAGAAGAATGGGGGTAAGTGAGAAATTCGTCACTTGGTTACAAACATTCTATAGGAAGGTGGAAACTAGGGTGTGTGTTAATGGCAGGTTAGGCGGAGGAATACCGGTTAAATGTGGAGTGCGTCAAGGTTGTCCGCTATCCCCTTTGTTGTACATCATGTATGCCGAACCCATTTTAGAGCGAATCCAGAAAGACCCAGGCGTGCGTGGGATTCTGGTCCCTGGAAGTGGAGGACATGAAGTCAAAGTAGGGGCCTATGTGGACAACATCACCCTGTTCCTTAGTACAGAAGGAAGTCTGCAAAGGGCACTAAGCATAGAGAAGGGATTTGCAAAGGGCACGGGTTCTATGTCGAATAAAAGCAAAAGTACAATTCAATATTACAGGACATGGAGAGATAGAACGGAGGCGATAGGTGGATTAACAGTTATGACAAACCCCAGTGAGGGTGCTAGGAGTAGAGTTTCATAAGGAAAGTATGGTCAAATTAAACTGGGAGGAACGTCTGAGAAAGGTGAAAGAGAAATTGGGGAGATGGCAAACAAGATCGCTGTCCTTCATAGGGAAAGTTCTGGTACTAAAGGAAGATGTCATGCCATTGCTTTTCCACCTAGCAGTGGTGTATCCTATGCCAGCTCGCCTCCGGAGAGACGTAGTCAAGACAGTCTTCACTTTTATGTGGGGGCGAAAATATGAGTATATTAAGCGAAGAGACATGTACCAACTGTTAGAGGATGGAGGAAAGAAATGCCAGACATCCCTTTAAAACTGGACTGTGTCTTTATTTCCAGTGTACAGTATGTACATAATTGCATGAGAACCCGTCACATTACTGCAGCTCCTTTGAGCATCTTTGGTTTGCACCAGTAATGAGACATCTGGTGACATGGACAAACGTCACTCCTAAAGCGGAACAATTGCCATGGCATTATAGGCAGTACACTGGCTAAAGTCTGATCAGGCAGTGAGGGAAGGGCTGACTACACTGAGGCAGAGGCAGATGTACAAGCTAGTAAGGAGGGAGAGCAGCAATGCTGTCCCTGGAGTAACAAAGGAGGTGTGGCTTCAAATTCAACCGGCAAAGTTAGATAATCTACTGAAAGATCTGAACTGGCTCTGTGTGTGGGGGAGACTGGCTGTTAGAGCAGTGCTCTTCAAACACGGACTATCGCGTCAGAGTTTAAAGAGGAGACAACTGAGCATATCTTCTGGGAATGCGGTTTTGCTCAGCGGATCTGGAAGGAGTGTACGGGATTGTTTCTAACGGTTTTTGAGAAGGAGAAGTTAACATACAGAATGGTGCTAAAAGGGGTGGTAGGTGAAAAAGAAATGGAATGAGAGGTTTTTGCTGTGGATGCCAGTGAGTTTGGTAAAATCATATGTATGGCAGGCATGCAATGATTTTGTTAAACATGGAGTGTATAACACAGTAGCTGATGTGATGTGGAAGTTGAAGAGTGATGTACAGATGCAGCCATTCAAAACAAGCGCGCGATACCGCATTATTTTCCGGTGTGCTTGACGCAGTATACCGCAAGTTACGGTATTAATACCGTATATTCTCGCATAGCGCCGCATAAAACCGCAAGATACCGCAAATAAAATATTAGTATCCTGAATTTCCACAAGGTGGAGCTAATAAAGCTCAACCTCTCATGTTTGAGCTGTCGCCATCAAAGTCTTTACCGAAGATATTACTAATAGTATTTACAGTATAATGAATGACCTTGGACAAGCTGTAAACTCAAAGTATTGCCCTGGTCCACATTCTTTTTTTCATTGACCGTCTTTATAAAAGTAACACCACAGCATTTCGTTGATCCAATCACGCATTTGTTTCCAATCGTGCAAAGTACAGTAAGTTTTGAGAATCTCCGATTCACCATGCCTTTCACATGATCATAAAAGAGATTGATTTAGGAACATGTATACTGTACTGTATACAGTATGTATATGTATATTTAATGTCTTTACTGTGCCTGTTTAAGTATTGAATATTTATATGGAATTTTACCATAACGTGTTTGAAATCCATAAACGATATTAGTTTTGGAACATAAACATACAGTATGTAAACTGTATATGTCTGGTCTCTGTACTTTAAAGAAAAAATACACACCAGTATTCCATTTCTCCCTAAACATTTTAAGCATCGAAGTTTTTAACTAACATGAAATAGCGTGTAAAAAAAGTGGTAGTTTTAAGCTTTTCTGCTAATATAATATGGAATCGCGTATCTAAAGAAATTAATAACGATATAATTATATTCGTGTACTGCAACACAGTAATACATGCTCTACAATGTCTGTTGATTCTGTATGTGTAGGGCTGTTTCACCTCTGCTCATGTGACCCTCCTGGTAGCCTGCTGGTCTACGTGCCGGATTAGTAACCCACAGGTTGTGTGTTCAAATTCAGCTGGCGCCTTTGAAAAAACAGAATAGCAATATTATGGACAATTAATTGACAATAAATATACAAAAGCACATATTAAATTTGGAAAATAGTTTTAATATGTAAATAGTACCCTGGTTCTGCACCCCTGGTTTCTCTCTCTCTCGCTCGTTCGCCCCCCTCCCCTCAATTCAATTCAAGGTGCTTCATTAGCATGACCGATGGGTACAATCAGTGCTGCCAAAGCAAATAAAATAATGAACTCCCTTGCTTTTAACAGAGAGTTTCATAATTTCTAACAACGAAAATTATTTAAACTGCGACACTTTTCTTATTCAACTTTTATCATTCATATGTTAAGATATTTAGACCCGGCCGGCACCGAGAGAGGGAGGAGGAGCGGAGCTCAGCAGTACAGAACGAACGTTGTGCTGCCTGGAGCGCTTAATGGCACCAATCGCGTCTGCATTTATAACTTAGTTTTTAAAATTAATCAAGCAATACGAAGCATCTCTTTTTACTTTTAAGTCCCTTAATTATCATTAAGCACAGCTTTCTCACCACTTAGACTACTTTTTGATACCATCCTTAGACAAAGCTGAAACTTGTTGTTCTGTCTAATGACATTACAAGTGGAAAGATTACAGATTTTAATCGTCTTTAATTTTGTTACGTTATACATTTTATAAACGTTTCATCTATACAAACACCACAAAACTATTCTCGATTGTATTTCTGAATTTTATGTTACACTTAGGTCACGCCTATAATAACAAATCATAAAAATATTGAAAATAATAAGAATAAAAACCATTGCAATTGCTATAAAAACCTTTAGACACTGCTAGAGAGCCTTTATCTGCTGTTATGCAATGAAAAAAAACCTCAGAGTTGCCTTCTGGTGTGGAAAAAAAGGAGCACTGATAAGAAACTGATAAAAAACTGATTGATTACCCCTTCTGAGTCAATGATTGACAGCTAAAAATGCAGCCTGAAGCTTCTAGAGGAAGTCTTACCCCCTAAGGGCTCTGAATGGCTGAAAATACAATGAATGACAGCGGTTTTTACCAATCAAATCGCCTTATTTCTAGAGGTCGTTCTTCAAACATTTACTACGTAATCAATAACGTTCACTAGTCTCCAGCTCTGGAGATAAACTAGTCTGGGTTATTTTGGATATATATCATGCTTCAGAATAAGGTA
Source organism: Atractosteus spatula (assembly GCF_055471065.1). NCBI lineage: Eukaryota > Metazoa > Chordata > Actinopteri > Semionotiformes > Lepisosteidae > Atractosteus > Atractosteus spatula. The sequence continues at coordinate 842,034 of NW_028296763.1, read as the reverse complement.
AGAACATGGGATATATATATATATATTTCTGCTGGTTTTTGCTTTTGCGGTTTTGTTGGTAAAAATGTATGATATTTACATGCTGTGCTGGCCGGGTGTTTTTATTGGGATTCTGCTAGTTCATTAATTTATTGGTTTATTGCATAATGGTGTCATGTCTGTGGAAACAAACTTTATGGTTTTGCTGTGGTGATATTGGAGAATACGTGCATGTGAGAAAATTTGTGGAGCGGTTTCAAACAAACGTTGTTTATCTCGCGTTTATCTTAAAAATAAAAAGTGTCACCTGGGGAGACAGGAGTAGTCACCAGTGACCACGATACGGACTAACAGGTTTTAATTAGTATTACAATTCGCACCGATTCCCTTGCGAAGATATGGACATAAGAATATTCGTGTTCTTTATTCCTTATATTCCTCCATTCATATAAGTATTGAGTGGTATTAAATAAATACAGCTTTTTTGTATAGATTACACTTTTCTAAAATGTATTTAAAAAATAAAAACGATTACAATCTAATCTAGTGTGTATTGTCTGTTTGGGGTTCTGTAGCATTCCACATGGCTGGGCAGCTTGTTCCCCCCTCCCGCTGAAGACTCGACCACTTGAAAATACCTGTGAAACCGGTTTAATTCGTCACAGCCAGCACTCCCGCAGAGAGTGATGAAAACCACATGAAGACGTTGGTGCTTAAAATGTTTAGCGAGAAATGGAGTATTGGTGTGTGACTTGCGGAGTTAAAAGCTGCCTTTATTTTCATTCTTTCCGTCACCACCTGCCAGTGAGCTCTCCCGCGCCCCGACCAGAGTGAGACACACGACGAGCCCTGCTAATAAAGCACCTTGAATTGAATTGAATTGAGAGAGAGGGGAGGAGGGCGAGAGCCAGCGGGGAGAAATAGAGACAGAGGCGCACTTCCTACTGCACTGTGACAGATACTCTGGGATTAGTGAAACATTCTTCCCTAAACTCAGAAATCTAATCCCAGAGTTCCCACACCTGCCAGAATCACAACGGGTCCCAATCCTACTGGGAGAGGGAGGAGGGAACTCAGTTGAACTGGCAGCCCAGTATGTGATCTCCTGTCCCAGCCTGAGGAACAGTGAGCCTGTCTCCCAATAATGCTCCTTCTGTCTACATTATATATAAATATTTTATAATATGTCTTTGTTGTAAATGTCTGAAATATGTCTGTAGATTTTATATTAATGTTATTTTTTGTTTTGTTTCATGTGAATTTCATTATTTTATTTGCTTTGGCAACACTGATTATACCCATCGGTCCTGCTAATAAAGCATCTTGAATTGAATTGGGGGGGCAAGCGAGAGAGGGGGAGGAGAGGGTGAGCGAGTGAGAGAGAAACACCCAGGGGTGCAGAACCAGGGTACTATTTACATATTAAAACTATTTCCCAAATTTAATATGTGCTTTTCTATATTTATTGTCAATTCATATTCCATAATATTGCTATTCTATTTTTTCAAAGAAAAGTTGCAGCGCCGGCTGGATTTGAACACACAATCTCTGATTTATAAGTCGGGAACGTAGACCACAGTACCACCGGCAAGGTCACATGAGCAGAGGTGAAACAGCCCTACACATACAGAATCAACAGACATTGGACAGCGTGTATTACTGTGTTGCCGTATATGAATATAATTATATTGTTATTAATTTCTTTAGATACGCGATTCCTTATTATATTAGCAGAAAAGCTTAAAGCTACCACTTTTTATACACGTTATTTCACATGTTAGTTAAAGACTTCAATGCTTAAAATGTTTAGGGAGAAATGGAATACTGGTGTGTATTTTTTCCGCGAGCTGCCTTTTTCGGCGCCTGCCGATTGATTGCAAGTACTGCGCTCTCGCTGCTGCCCATTGTTCTCAGCTGGGTTTGCGCTAAATCGTGAGACCTAACGATGTCTATGGCTCTGTCTAGCGTCAATTCAGAACCAACATTCAACAGCTTTTCTCTCACTCTCGGTGAATGTATTCCGAAAACAATGTGATCCCTTACCATCTCCTCGCTATCAGAGTAATTACAGTCTTTCACAAGGAACCGCAGCTGTTACAAATCGTTCGAACGGTTCGTTAGCTCCCTGTACTCTCTCGTGAAATTTATATCGAGCAAATATAACGTTTGTTTTAGACTTAACGTGCGCTTCAAAATGGTCATAATAGGTTTTGAATACCTTTGCCTCCTCCTCGTCGAGTGTCCATGTGTTGTATACGTCTCTGCCCTTTTCTCCGACCCACAGGAGAAGATAACTGCATTGCTCTTCCTGTCATGTCTTCTTGAGCGGACCCGAAAACATCAGCTCCACATGCTGCTTGAATTTGCGCCAAGCCTCGGGCAGGTTGTTCTCCTCCCAATCCATTCGTGGTGTGGGAATTCCAACGACATTCATTTTAAATCTTTTGTCCTGACGTGAATCCTATCTATTCTGACACCATGTCTTGTTTCTCGTACACGTATAGTGTAGAAATTAAGAACCCAGGACGACAATGTGACACTCGAACAAACTCTTTATTATTTAACCTGTAACTCCGAACCCGTTAACTTCTACATTCACTTTGACCTGTGACCCTGAGCAACCATTATTCCTGCTCAGCCCTCCACAAATCAACATGGAGTTTCACTGCTAACGCACACAAATATTACAATCATGGCATGTCAAAGCTTTGAAAAAACACCTAACATCCTCATTTGCAGTTTGTAGGACTGACTCTCCTAATCTAAGCACTTTTTGGAAAGCAAAAAAATACTTAAAAATTTGTGATGGTACAGGTTGGGTTCCACTGAAAAGATATAACAGTTTCCCATTTACATCCTCGTATGCAAATGCTGAATTGGCCCACAGCAGGCTCCAGTCCCTGACACTTTGTGTGAGATGTGTTAGTAAGTGACAGTTATATGAGCAGTGTCCAATGACGTAGTGGTCTTGGTGTAATGAAGCGTCTTTCAGGACCCTATGCAGATGACACAATCCAGGAAGAGTGAGGAAAACACAGGGAAAAAAGCATGCAGGGGTCAGGAATGAAAACAGGGGTGCGTCCATGGTGTGCAGGTGTTCTGGGGGGTGAGTCCAAGGCACACTGACCTAAAGGGAGTCCAAAGGGAAATCCAAGACGAGGCAAATGTCCAGAGCCGGGCGGTCCATCTGAGATGAACACAAACGGGACAAGAGGGGAATGGGACCAGGCGCTCCAGGTCCCGGACTCACCTGGTACGGGAACCAATGCAGAGCCAGGAACAGAGTGAGCGTCTGGCTGTTAAGGTGGGCTGGAACAGGGGGCAGGTGCACAAAATCAACTCAGAAGCGAAAGAGCCAGAGAACCCTTAAGGGGGAGGGACTACGGTCGTGACACTTGGGCTTTGTCATTCAAATAAAAAAACTGCTTGTCTAGAAAACATTTTGTTTTTGGAACACATCGTGGCACAATATACTTTAACAGCTCAAGTAGATCTTTTGTAGCCGCTGTTGACAATTTGTCTCAAGATAAATGCCATCATACTGTAAGTATTAGGAGTGCACCCATGGTCAGATATGACCCAGTGTAGATCTTTTTGTCCGGATTGAAAGAGGCATCAAACAAGTTTTCCTGTTGGGACATGACGGACATTTATATCTTTGCATGCAGAGAACAGTCTATAGACCAAACTAAAAGGACAAGTAGAATAGAAATGTCCAGATGGAGCCACACAAAACACCTAACAATCACATTGTCTGAGTCCTCTTCACTGTGCTGCAGTTTGAGACAAATGTCTAATTATTAACAAATCAGCAAACTACATATGCCAGCAACATAATTAACACTAGGTTAAAACTTCAGGAATGTACAGTGTATCCATACAGTAGATTTTAGTAATAAGGTATGTTAATACGCTGGGCAAACGTTCCAAGGTCAAATTCTTCCAGCACGGGGGTACCTTTAAAGCACCGAAATTTTTTGGCGCACCTTCTCTTTAAAGCCCTGGCCAAATATGAAGACAGTACGTACAGTTATAATTCAAACGGAATTAAAAACTACACATCCCAGTTACCATGGTGGTGCTTGTGATCATTGCGTTTAACCAACGAAACAGGGCGAAAAATCAGTCACATGACTTTGGGGCAGAGTTTCGAAAGCTTAACCTATCAGCAACAAAGCGAAATTTACACGATAGGCAACCTCAAACTGTCAGTTACACGACTGTGTATGTCGCTTAAGCCACTCCTATTTGGCATTTTAGTAATGGAGGCGAGAAGACGCCCCCCCCCCCGGGTGCCTGATTTGCCGCCATCTTTAACTGTTCCGTGTCCGAATCGCAGTAGCTACGCGTACGAAATAAAGTTCATCCCAGCTACAAAACATATATATTTTTGTGGAAAGAGGGAGCAAAACATCAGTATTAACTGCTATTAATTACTGTACGATTTATAGTTGAAATCTGAGCCTAAATATAAAGTTAAAATCTCGACAAAACGATGTAGGAAATACAGAGAAAATAAATCCTTTCTGACATCAAAAATCAGTTTCGATCAAGGTCTCTAAAACGAAAAAGAAAAAGAGGATTTTCGGAGGGCAATTACGCTGTGTTTATATAGAATAAGTGATTTATGAGCAATCTTATTTCTTGTTCGTTTAAAACAGTGAAATGTCAGCTGCAAAAGATCGCACCAGAAACAGCACTCTCTCTGCCTGTCATAGACGTTCAGGAAAGGGTGAATGAAGTCATGTCGAGTACAATAATTCGGTGATCAATAATAACAGTTGTAGGACAAGAAACAAAAGATAGTGAAAACGTAAGCTTTTTAAGGCTAAAACTCAAATTCATTCTACAAATTAAAGGCAAATGAAAATTCAGGACGTTAAAGTGCTAGAGGTGTAAAAAATACAAAAATGCACATGAGCAAAAAGTTTTAGAAATGGAGCAGGTGTTGCTTTGAAATAAGCAAACAGAAAAAAAGCCATGACTATAGTGCAGAAGAGGGATGCAGGAACACTTGCTTAGATATACAAAAAAATCACAAAAAGGTGTATGTTACAAAAGAACATGCAAACATGTTCATCATGTACATGAACATGTACATCAATTTCCCTTTGCGATCAATAAAGTCTTATCTATAAACATGAAACAGAGTGAGGAATCAGAAAATTAGCATGCATAAAAAACAGCAATTCTGTCAGTGAGCCCTAAATGAATTAATAGCAACCATGGTTTCATGGAGGGCTTCTCAGATAGTTGGGCATTCAGGTAGATTGCCAGGTGAAAGGATTTGTAAACATATTTTGTTAAAGCAAGTCAGTTTTTTCCGCAACACATAAAAGACATTTTTCCAAGAAAGTTTAGCCTTTGTCACTAATGAAACCACTAAATAAAGACATAAATATAGATATCTTAAGATTTTTTTTATTTAATGTTGGTAGCAGGATGAACTGTCAGGTTGAGCTAAGTGTATATTTTGTCGCAGAGTTGCAAGATGTTAACAGTGAAAAAAGGTATTTAGAAATGAGTTATTTCAAGAAGAAAATTTTCAGAATAATTGCAAATCTAGCAGGACAGAGAAAGCACAGAAAACAGGCAGTTAGATTGATCAGATTAGTATGAAAAGTCATTTAGCAAAGGGAACGAGAAGAGTGACAAACTAGTATACTTTAGATCTTTTTTTTTCTGAACCAGGGAAAATCTGATCATGTTTCTCTATAACAATAATAAAAAACTTTTATTTTATATATCACCTTTAAAAGTGGCATCTCAAAGCAATACAGTAGATGTAAAAACAGATAAAAGGACCACAGATTACAAAGTAAATACATATAAGAAAGACAAGCAGTTAGAGGTGCTACCAAAATTAGAAAATGAAGCAGATACAGACACTAAGTTCTGAGAAAGGTTCTAAGGTTAGATTTAAATGCACTCAGGGTACGTGACTGATATCACTGGGAATACAAATTGAGAGCTCTGGGGTGCAGCTAGAGAAGACCCTGTCACCCACAGAATGTAGATGTTCTTGAGGACAGCTAGAAGACCAGAGTCAGACGGACAAAGGTGGGGAGTAGACAGATAATAAGCCATATACTGTAGGTACTGAATGAGGATGAGGATTTTGAAGTTGACTCGAAACCTGATAGGTAACCAGTGCAAGGACTTGAAAGCAGGTGTAATGCATCCCTGATAGGATTCTCGCTGTCATATTCTGAACATATTGAAGATTGCTCAGTGTGGATTTAATTTCCCCAGTGAACAGGATGTGCATTTATTAATTCTAGAAAAAAAAGTCTTTCTTGATTTCTCTAGTTCTTAGTTTCTCTAGTTCCCTTTAAAATAAACTATTATTCCACAATGCAGAGTATTACATGGCCAGTATTTACACATGATATTTGTGATTTAAAGAAATTAACACAAGCAGCTTTTGGGGATTTAAGTGTTGGCTGAGTTATTGCAGGATAAAAGACTAGAGATGTTGGTAAGAAGAAGATAATTTTGGGAAAGCTGAGGAATACACTGATAACAAGAACACTTCCTAATGGGGTTAGGCATACTTTTGATGAAGATGATGAAGTTAACAGACTATATGTTTACATAGATACTGAAATAACGATTGTATTTTAGATTTTGTGTAGTTGCTAGCATTGAACTGTGTTGGATGCACATGAATTGAAGGAATGGGCAAACATAGCTGATGTGGATCCACAGAGCCAGCATATTAAGATGTTTATAATTAGAGGCAATTTGTTTAAATAACTAGGTATGGATACTGATGTGCAAGAGAGGTGGAAAGGCTGTTTCCTTAAGCCAGCACTATAAAATATTTTATTCTCAGTGAGATGCTGCCATTTCATAGTGGGTTTCTATAGTATAGTTCCATCCACACAGTGTCTTTACTTCCATCCATTTCTAATCTCTTTATCCAGTACAGAGGATTTGGAGCCTATCCCAGTAAGCAACGGACACAAGGCAGAATACACCCTGGACATGGCGCCAGTCCATCACAGGACAGACAGACACAAACACACACACACCAGGGCCAGTTTTCCCATAAACCAATTATCTTACCAGTATGTTTTGGAGTGCGAGAGGGAGTCATATCACACATATGGAGAAAAAACCATGTAACCCAGAGAGAACATGCAAACCCCACACACACAGGATGGCAGGAATTGAACCTAGGACCCCAGTGCTGCAAGATAGCAATGCTAACCACTTCGCCACCATTATAAATGGATGGATATCTTAGTTATCTTTCTAGTTCACAGGTTTACATGCATAATTTAATTTTGAAAGCCACTGAGACATCAGGTACTACTGTTGTATTTATGAAAAAGAAACAAAACAAAAAGCATACTAACAACTGTGCCATCCTACTCCTTAGTTAATACATTTTATTATTCATAAACAGTTAACATTGTTAGCAAAATATTTTGAATTATATTTAACTCTATTTTGTCTTTAGTGTTGTATTTAACTTATTATATGACAGTCAGATTTAATGTATATTATAACAATGAAAATATATTTTTACAAGATGCAGGGGGAAGTGCAACAACTTATTAAAGTGCTAAATTCAATATTATTGATTGCTAATAGTTTATGCTAACACCTAACTTTCTTAATTAGATGTATTTAAAACAGTGAACTAAGTGTAACATACCATTCAGAAATACAATTGAGAATAGTTTTGTGGTGTTTGTATGGATGAAACGTTTCTAAAATGTGTAACAAAATTAAAGACGATTAAAATCTGTAATCTTTCCACTTGTAATGTCATTAGACAGAACAACAAGTTTCTGCTTTGTCTAAGGATGGTATCAAAAAATAGTCTAAGTGGTGAGAAAGCTGTGCTTAATGATAATTAAGGGATTTAAAAGTAAAAAGAGATGCTTCATATTGCTTGATTAATTTTAAAAACTAAGTTATAAATGCAGACGCGATTGCTGCCATAAGCGCTCCAGGCAGCAGAACGTTCGCTCTGTACTGCTGAGCTCCGCGCCTCCTCCCTCTCTCGGTGCCGCACCCCTCTCTGACAGAGCGTAGTGGGCGGTATGCTATTTTCAGAGCCTCTGATTGGGGAAAAAAAGACCTGCTGATCAGTTTCACACAACAGGAAGAGAAAAGAATGGGATTTTTTTTCTTCGAAACGTGTGTTGTCTTTATGAAATTTGTGTATTTTAAACGTTTAATTAAGAAGTAAAAACCTTACAGCGTACACAAAGATTCTGAGCTGATCACGAGGAAGAAAAATCACCCATTTTTCGCGCATAAAAAGTGGTTTTTAACTCTCGAAACCTGTTTTTATAGGTTTTAAAGTCGTGCGATGTCTAAGTTAAACAGGAACACATCATTATATCTAATTTTTTATTTCTTTTTAAAAAAATTTAAAAATCGTTTGCCCAGCCTAAATTGTTAACAAAGTTAAATCTTTCTTCTAACTTTAGACTGCGACCCCTTAGTAGTAGTCTAAGGTTCATTGTATAGGGTTAAGTGAGTTACAGAGTGTCATCTCCTACAGATGACAAGGCTGAACACATTGAAATAAGGAACAGGCTGACAAGTACAGAGGAGACGTCGAAGAAATTCAGAAAAGGACATCGTACTAAGTGTTTAACAATGAGTCCACTGAGGTATGCCAAGTTAAAAAAAACACTTAACATTAACTTAACCGACCACTTTATTAGAAACACCTACCTTGAACCTACACTCACTGGCCACTTAATTAGGTAGGCCTACATCTACAGTACCTTATAGGTGTATAGCTTTAATTTATTTGAGATGTAATCCTTTTCTTGTATTTGGTTGTCAGTGCGTGACCTGAACAACTGTAGTTAAACAAGGAAGAACAATTATGTTAAACAACAATAGCCACTATTGTCATTTTGACCCTGGAGCACAGCTATGTCGCAATGTAACTTTCATCCCGAAAAAGCCTAGTGACCCATTTAAAAGCATAGCATCATAAACGGTCATATCAGCTGATTCAAAACTAGCTATTATGAATATTTCTGTAGCCTGCCATGCCAGCAATTGTTTGGGACTTACTTGGCCAGTGTGACATTAATTTACTGTAATTATCCCTCAAATGTAATTTCAGATTTGCCTGAGATGGTGTCTTTCATTTTAATTTGGCTCCCCTAACTTCAGATCAGGAACAACATCCCCGAACTCCTCCTACCACCAAACACATTTGCAGTTCTAATGCTTTATAATCGAGCAGAAGGTGCACACATGTACTGTATTAGCAAGCACACAGGTAGCTCAATTGTTTCCTCACACGTGTTTATCCAAATGTTGTCTTCCTCTATAAGATGTCCAGCTCATCACATTGAGGGATCGCTGTTCCTGGGCAACTGCAGCAAAATACACAAATGATCTGATGTGTGGCTTGTACACTACGGCATAATGGCACCTCACTGTGTCCTGGGCTCTTTGTCTAACAGCGAAACAAGGCCACCCCTGTCCCGAGAGGAAGCTGAAGCTATAATTGGCGAGTGTTGATGGCTTAGGTTATATTCTGAAATCATCGTTCAGTCTATTTTGTTCAGGTAAATAATATTTTTCTGCTCTCTTTCTCTCATTAGCTGAAGTAAAGGCTGTGTTCCCCGAGAAGACCCAAGCAGAAATCAGAGCCTGTATGAGACAGAAGCTACCTAATGCAGCAAAGATTCTGAAAGGTCAGTGTGGTGTGGGCCAGCAGAACCAGCATCATGAACACGAGCCAGTCTCCATTTAAATGTCCTGCTCCCTTTAACTTCAGCTGTGAAATCATTATTATTATTGTTGTTGTTGTTGTATTTGTGCTGTTATGATCATATTCTGTATTGATGCATGTACATGTGGAGTTAACCGGTTAATGAATCGTGTGTTTCATTACAAAACCTAAAATGTTTTAAATAGCCTGTACATTTTATGTTGGCTTTCTATTTTCTCTGCTATCTTCTTCAGGATGAATAAAGTGGGCCTATTTATCTATCAGTCATATTTTAATAACTAGTCTTATGTACCACGGTACCCCTAAAAGTACCACACTTGCACCATACTGCTGTCAAAACATCATAGGATAAAATAGGTTTCAACATGCCACACCACCTTAAAAGTACCATGGTATACAGTATTTGTACCATGGTACTCCTACTATGGTACATGTACTATGGTACTGTCAAAAATACCAGGGTACCATACCATAGTACTGGTACCATAAATGTACAATTTTTGTTCCAATTTTAAAAGTTTTGTTCCAATTTTAAAATATTAAAAAAATATTTTAAGAAATAATATAAAAACATTCATATTTAACTTGAACGGTTTTTACTTTCATTTTGTCAGATCAAATGCACTTTTTTACCAAGGTCGTTTAATTTTGTAAGACGGGAAAAACGTACTATAGGTTTTGCAAGAATGCAAATTAAACGTTATCATTCGCTACTTCAGAGGGGTTTTTTGCAGGTCTTATAGTACATTCACTGTGATACAACATGGGATGATTAAGAGAAAGGACACAAACACGTTTAGCGTGTTGTTTTTTTCCGATTTAAAGTATGTTTATATACGACTGGGTTACTTAGAGACAGATCGGTATTTTTATTCTGGATTCTGTTTGAATCCGAAACTTTTTTTAATTCGTCCACTAAATTCACTCTAAGCGCACATCCAGATATTTGTTTAAAAGTATTTTTAATTCAGTTTGGAATATTTTACCGTTCATTTAGAGAATTTCCGTACGGTTTTTTCTGAAGTGATCCCGGTTTATTTGTGGAAGGTTTTTCCTCGCCTCAGAAATGAAGAGTCTCTCTCTAAGTATGTGACGGTTGTCTTTTCTTTTACAAAACCACGGTTATAAAAAGCGCGACCTGCAGTTTTTTAAAGCAGTTTTTAAAAGCATTAACATCCAAAGCGAACATTTTTCTTAAAACACTGCAGCTTTCAAACAACACGAACACACTACTTCCGGGTGCTTAACTGATGCTAAAAATAAAGTATATTTTAACTTAAAAAATTAAAATTAAACGTGAACTAAACGACTTTTTCGGAGCTGCTTATTCTTTGTCTAAATAAATGCAGGCTTGAACTGTATTATTGCTACTAGTGGTAGGAATTAAGGGAAACGTTTTCCTTCAATATATCGTTAATGAGTAAAAGACTTTATAGAGACGTGTTTCATTTGATTAAACTATTACGTTTTTATAATTAACAGTGATTTCTTCATTATACACTGTTGGAATGTTCCTGTTTTAGTAAATACACAAATAGTAAATAATATATTGTTAAATATATGTTTTATATCAGGTACTGATTCAAATATTTCACTCTGGAATAATACATCAACACGTATTAAAATGTAATTTGAAATATTCTGAGTTCTGTGGAAAGATGTGCGTTTTGTTTTTGTATTTGTTAAATCACAATTTCTATCAGCTGCATTTCAAAGAATATTGCTGTAAAAATCAAAGATTACTTTGCTTTATATTGAGTAGTGAGGGCTCCCAAGTGCAGAGAGGACTTCACTTTGTTATAAGATTCGATTATATTAGCAGTGTTTACTTTTCAGTGCCCAGTCAGGGGGTGGTGTGGGTTGGCAGTGGGACAGCCTTTCCCCTGCAGGCTTCTGTCAATCAGTCAATCAAGGTTTATTTATCAAATGCACAACAATACAGCATGCAGCAGTAGTTGCAGGTGTAACGAATACGCCCCTGGGTATACCAGGGATCTCAGCCTCCCGGGCCAGGGGAGGTCTCCTTTAGCTCAGCTGGCACGTTCTCTGTTGTGTGACGCCGGAGACCCGGGTTCGAGCCCAGGCAGGGCAGGAGCAATGAGGGTGGAAACCCCAAGAACTGTTACAATGCAATACACCAGAGTAACGAAGTCGCGTAATGCTTACAGTACTCAATTGAACACATACCCCTGCATAGTAGAATGTTAATAAGATCCTTTTGGTTATAAATCCATTTCTTTTCAGGGCAACTAAAATATCGCTCACCTCTACAGTTCAGAAGGTATGGCCTGAGAGGTTTGTGGTGATGACATCACCAGCTACTGTACCGAAGTCTCTTAAAGTGACAGAACAGCCATCAGCAAAGGTCTCCAGCCCGGCTGCAGAACCAACATAACAAACATGAACAGTGCAACACAAATAAAACTGTTTACACAGAGCGAGTCAGGATGTGACCTAGGTGAAGGTTCATATATTTTCTACATGTCCACATCTTCGTTTTTATTTTTGCTATTATACAGACGACTCCAGTAAAGAACTGCCAGACCCAGACTGTTGTCCGGCTGTTCAGTTTTCACGTCGGTCTAACAGATGTCCGAATAAGAGCCCAACGCAGAAGACTAACGTGCAGCTACCCGCGCACAGAGAACGTCCGTTACACTGGCAGTGAAATGCCTTTTCTCAAAATCACAACTTTAAGGTTACATAATAATAGATAATAATGCAATAGAAATTGAATAAAATAAACTCAGACAAAACTCAATATGAATGGAGCTGCGATGTGACCAGGGTGTATGCAATACATTATGTCCAAGTAGTGAAGTATGCTGAATACAATGAAAACTGTGTGTCCATGTAGCCATTACGGGTGATTTGCTGAAGGAGCTGCAGGTTGGCTGTTTAGCAGTCTAATTGCCTGGAGGTAGAAGCTGTTCCATAGTCTGTTGGACTTGGACCGAATTCTTCGGTACCGTTTACCGGACGGTATGGGAAAACAGTTTGTGACTGGGATGACTGGGGTCCTTGAGAATGGACCTGGCCTTCTTCAGACATCTAGCTGAGCAGATATCCTAGATGTTTGGTAGCTCACAGCCGGTAATGAGCTGCACTGACTTCACCACCCTCTGCAGTACTTTGCGATCCCGGGCGGAGCAGCTCCCATACCAGGCAGTGATGCAACCAGTCAGGATGCTCTCAATAGTGCACCTGTAGAAGCTGGCCTGGATATGTGACGGCATGCCGAATGTCTGTAGCCTATGGAGAAAGAATAGGCGCTGCCGTGCTGTTTTGACCACGTTGTTGGTGTGGTGGGTCCAGGTTAAGTCCTCTGTGATGTGTACTTGAGTAAAAGACGAAGTACGTAAAATAATTCAGTTCTGTACAGATCTCAGAGAAGTATACCCAAGTGCTGAAGCGAAGCAGCTCTACTGGTTACTTCACACCCATGGGTGGTGGTGTGGGGTTTGTATCCAGCGTCTGACTTACAGGGACTGTGGCTGACTGCCCAGAAATGAGTCTAAACTGTCTCATTGTCTTGACAACAAACTTATGAACCACTCATGAAAATGTGTCGTTTCTATTAAGATAAAGACATTTCCAGCTTCATTACTTAAGAGCCATGTGGTTTTTGTTTTGTCTTCCAGAGTGGTTTTTCTTTGTAAGCCATGGCTTTGGTGACCGAGGTTTTACACTGACCAAAAACTCCAACATATGTGTAGCCTGGCAAAGAATAACCAGCACAGGACACAGATATATTTTTGGGGTTCTTTATTTCCAGGTAAGTATGGTGCCTGATCTGTTTTGTTAGTTTGGGAAATGATAAAAAACAAAAGAAATGACATAGAATGATATATTTAGCTACACAAAATACGGTAGTGGCTCTTCCTACCATGAGGGAGAACATTTAAAAAAAACAAATTTTAGTTTGACGGTTTCAACATTCTTGGTTCTCCATCTAACCGTAACAAAATCACATCTACACTGAACAAGAAAATGAATTACATTGCAGTTTAAATTGAAATAACTCGCCACACAACGCGAGTAAAAATAGACCGCTCACAGGCTGCGCAGGTCACCTCTCGGCTCCACCCTCACTGAGAACTACATTACAACGGAAAATTGAATAATACTCTTACAATGGCATACACTTGGCAAACGATGCTATACCCATTTCACAGCTAAACATAAGTCTCGGTAAAGTATAAGGAACATAAAATACAAGGAACGTAGAAAAAACATTACTTACAAATGAGTAAACAGATTTTCCTAGCCCGAGTAGATGTCTAGAAATTCAGGCTACGGGTTCAGTCCACTCGGTTAAAATCTAACATCTATTTTACTAATCTTGTTTATGAAATACACCTTTATACTTGTTAATACTTTTGATTTGAGACCTCATTTACAGTGTACATAGGAAAAAAACACAGTATTTACCGTTACGACTCTCTGCAGCAGTTGTTTTTTTCCAACTGTAACACACTGCTTCCACCTGCGCAGAAAGCTGAAATTAACTGGCAGAAACTAAGAGACACCGCTATCTAAGAGGCAGCGCCATCTACTGGATGTGGCATAACAGACAGCTATTCACCACCAGGTCACATATGGATACTTTATTGATCCCATGAGAGAGTTTGCAGTGCAACAGCAGATTAACACAGACAACACAGCAACAGTGTAATGAATGATACAATAATAATACAATACAATTAGTAAAGTGAGATGTGCACTAAGAAGAGTTACTCACAGTCCAGAACACACAAAGAACAATCCAGAACAGTACAGTACACAAAAAAGTCGTATTGCACAATATGAATATAAATATAAATGTATTGCACAGGTCCCTGGCATATATTGCCCAAAAACATTTGTAAAAAGAACAGATGTATCAGTTTACTGTTCAGTCCAGAAACAGCTCACTGTCAGTGTTGCCTCTGCCAATTGTACATCTACATGAACTCAAGCCTCTCCCAGACCCTGAGAGGACTTCAGCTCACTGAGGCATCCTCTTAGCTGCAGCAGGTGAAGACCACGGCCTGAATGGGCCGCCTGCACACCGGACACACCTTGCTGGTGCAGGAGTAGCAGGCCATGAGGTGGCCAGAGCAGCTGTGGGCGAAGAGGCCGTCCTTGGGGCGGCTCTGGCAGATGACACAGGGCTCCACGGTTTTTCCTCCCACTCATCACTGTGCCACGCTGCTACAACCCTGAGAAGAGATTCTGCTCTCCTGCCCCTCCCTCTCCTCACTGTCTCCTCACTGCGCAGCCCTGAGCGGAGCTCCTGCTCTCCCGCCCTCCCTCTCCTCACTGCGTGGAGCTCCTGCTCTCCTGCCCCTCCCTCTCCTCACTGCGCGGCCCTGAGCGGAGCTCCTGCTCTCCAGCCCCTCCCTCTCTTCACTGTCTCCTCACTGTGCGGCCCTGAGCGGAGCTCCTGCTCTCCAGCCCCTCCCTCTCCTCACTGTGCGGCCCTGAGCGGAGCTCCTGCTCTCCTGCCCCTCCCTCTCCTCACTGTCTCCTCACTGCGCGGCCCTGAGCAGAGCTCCTGCTCTCCTGCCCCTCCCTCTCCTCACTGTCTCCTCACTGCGCGGCCCTGAGCAGAGCTCCTGCTCTCCAGCCCCTCCCTCTCCTCACTGTCTCCTCACTGCGCGGCCCTGAGCAGAGCTCCTGCTCTCCTGCCCCTCCCTCTCCTCACTGTCTCCTCACTGCGCGGCCCTGAGCAGAGCTCCTGCTCTCCAGCCCCTCCCTCTCCTCACTGTCTCCTCACTGCGCGGCCCTGAGCAGAGCTCCTGCTCTCCTGCCCCTCCCTCTCCTCACTGTCTCCTCACTGCGCGGCCCTGAGCAGAGCTCCTGCTCTCCAGCCCCTCCCTCTCCTCACTGTCTCCTCACTGCGTTGCCCTGAGCGGAGCTCCTGCTCTCCAGCCCCTCCCTCTCTTCACTGTAGGTTTCCCGGTGGGGTTGGGAAGGATATATAATTTATATTAATTAGTGTACCATAAGTTAACCTTGGGGTTGGGGGTTTCCGTGCAGGAAAGTTGTTAAAAGAGCCCGTTTCCCACTGATCGCTCTCTGTCCCGCCTGGGAGCGCACTCCTGGTATGATCCCTGTCTCTGCTGTGTGCTGATCTTTGTTGTATATATCCGCTATCATTTAGTATTTGTGTTTAAAATAAGATTGTGGAGTGGGAGCTGTAATCATATAATTAAGTTTGGTTATATGTGATGATTTTTTTTTTGTGGTTCTTTAGGTCGACCCTCGTCAGACGAACCAGGAGGAGCCTGTCTCATGTGGGCTTTACTTTTTTACTGTGCTCTCCTGGTCTGAGTCATTTATCTGATTCCACAACACGACGCAGAGGAAGGGCAGTGATGGTGGTGAATCTTCACAATTGAGATGAATATAAAACAGGATTCAGATAGATTCTCTGAAGCAAAGATAATGTTGGGAGGAGATTTTAATACTGTACCTAATGAGTACATAGATGGCCCCAAAGGGTTAATAGTAGTTTGGAGTCAGTGGAATTGGAAATCTTGCGTGTGGGTTTGGGGGTAATTGATATTTGGAGATGTCTGAACCCGGAAGTAAGACAATAATTGATCTTTGGTTGATTTAGAAAGAGTTAGAAAGTCTAACTATTGATGTTAATATGATTCCCGCAGTATTGACTGATCACAAGGGGATCTTTTTATCGGTTTATAGGTCTAGTCCTTTGAAACCTAAAAACTCAATTCACTGGAAGTTTAACAAGAATCTCTTGGATGCTGAACAATTTATTAAGGATGCTACTTCAATTCTTATAAAGAGTTATGAAGAAGCTTCATGGGATAAATCATTTTCTAGGAATTGGGAATTTATTCAGTTTAAAATAAGACAACATGCATTTAAAAGTAGTAAAGATTTAGATAATTCTAAAAGAATTTAATAAGATACTATTATTAAAGAAATACTTGACCTCACTCAACCCATAAGAACTTTTACCATGGTATACTGTAGTACTCTGTGGTACAATACGGTATGTACCATGGTACACAGTGATATGTACTATGGTACTATTGTAGTGTACCATAGTACATCTGTTGGTACACTATGGTACATTCATTGTAACATAATAGTACCATGGTGCATTTAAGTGTACCATAGTGTACCATGGTTTGTTTTACCACAGTGCCAAATGAATGTACTGTAACTGAGTGGTAGACAAAACACATACAAATGAGTGACCTGTAAAAAATGTCATGAAATTCTCTAAAAAGATACTGATGTTTTACTTTTGCCATATTGCAGACACACAGAGCCAGAGCACTGGTTCATAAGTTGGAATTGGGCTACAGAATCACAGTCGGGATAAGGATCTCAAGGATGTTTATTGTAACTTAATAAATAATTTACAAACAAATGAACTTGGAACTATAAATAAGTAACAGAAAAAGAAACAAGGATACAATTCCATAAATAATAATCCAGTTCTTAAAATAAAAAATATATTTTAAATCTCTTTAAAAAGATAAGACCTACTTCCATTTCAGACTAATTTATTCGTACATAAAATGTACATAAAATTTTAATACAAATGTGCTATTTTAATAATAATAATATTTAGTTATCATGACTTAGTCTATTTCAAACACTGGCATCTTCATTAAGTACATCTGATGTCTATATTCGATTACAATCCATTTTGAATCAACATCCTTCCATGAGATTGCACACAGCTTGTTGGTGGCCTTTACTTGCATCACAAAGTTTGTATTAAGGTCTGATTTGTAGATGGTGTAGATGGTGAACCGATTCCTATCTTTTGCGAGTTGTAAAAAGAATATTAAGAGTTCTTGACAAGAACATTGCATGTCAAGTTCACATTCCTTCGGAATAACAACCAGAGACTGAACTAAACCCAATGAATTTTTCTGCGGCTCTGACTGCATTTTGCACAGCAGTTTGCAAGACTGACTGAAAAAAAACAAAAAAAAATAGAAAATTTGTGATGGTACAGCTTGGGTTCCACTGAAAAGATTGAGTAGTTTTCCATTTACTGTATCATTCTTTATATTATTATATATTATATATATTCTAGATATTATTCTGTTATTTTATATAATATGATTATAAGATGATTTCTTAGACGCATTGTGGACGCCAAGTGGGAGAGAGAGACATTTAGCATGTGTAACGCCAACGTGTTTTATGTTCTATAAGGAAATAAAATCGCAGACCTCTACCTGGTGTCCCTGGGTGTTCATCTGACACAACGCAGAGGAAGCCATCCGCTACACCGAGATATGTGTAGCTGGATGAGTGCTCCAGTGTGTTGTTGTTAAGTCTGAATCGTACCTGTTTCCCTGAGGTCTGGCTTTCTTCTGGAAAACCATAACTCTGGTCTTGTCCAGATTGACTGTCAGTGCCCAGGTCTGACAGTACTGCTCCAGCAGTGCCAGGTTCTGCTGCAGCCCCTGTTCTGTGGGCGACAGCAGGACCAGGTCATCTGCGTAGAGCAGGAACTTGATTTCTGTGTCGTGTATTGTGAGACCAGGAGCCGCACCCTCCCCACACACCCTGCCCCCTGACCCTGTTTTGCGTCGGGGAAGACGCATACGAACCCATTTCCCTTTGAAACTCATCAAAAAAGACACACTCACCAGAGCTACTACTGCACAACTACTGTATAACTAAAAAAGACCTCTTCACTGTGTGAAAATACAACCTTTATAAGTTTATGCAGGTAAATAATTGCTATTAGGAATGACTTTTTAATCTATCAATGTTAGATAAAAAAAAACACATTGCCCGACGTTAGAAAGCATCTTGCATTACATTGCTTGAAAAATAATTATAATTTTTATAATTTAATAATTATAATAATTATAATTTCGAGAGACTGGATAAGTAATTCGAGTGTTTTTTAACTTCCTGAAAAACAAGTAATAATTTAACAATATATGTAAACGTTTTATGATATGTCTATGTTGTGAATGTCTGTAGATTGTATCTTATTTTTAGTTTTTGTTTTGTTTCACGTTAATTTTATAAGGGAGAGTGTCATAGAGACAACTCCCTTACCCCCATCTTGATTAAAATACTTTTATTTTTTCACAATCTGGCAATACCACACAGAATTTACATTCACTGCAGCCAAATGGCCTTGCAGATCAGAAAATCAAGGAACAAAACAATTATCGCACCCGGCTCCTCAATGGAATAGCTTTAACATGCAAATGCATTGGTGTAACAGTCTGGGTGTGGCAAGCTTCTAATGTCTCCTGACTTCAGCGAAAGGAACCCGTCTTTCATTGGAAGACAACAAACACATTCTAGCCGTTCATGAAAATATAGCATAAATACACCAAGGGATTGGGTGAGTTTCCATCACAAAAAAAACTGCGAGCCTGCACTACAGTGACCATAGTACAGTATGGAGACCAAGACCTTTTACAGGAAGAGACGAGGTGCTTCTGCTGCCCCGGCTTGCAAAGAGCGAAGGGTAAGCAGGCTTCATCTGAAATACACGATTATAGCGCATATTACAAGGTATTATTGCCGTATTGAATTTTACATTCAATTATAAATATTTCTTTGCAGCCTGTTCTTCAGGAAAACACCGCACAGGAAAACGATTTTCGAAGACTACCAAGACAGTAAAAAAGAAAGCGGTAAGACGGATGAAAAGAAAAGTTTATTTTGACCTCTGTTCCGCGACTGATGAATACTACTGTGTGACTTTATTTCTTACATGAATTATGTTATTTTGCCACAGGCTGTGGGTCTCCGCTCTCGGCCACTGGCCAGGGTGCCAACCTGTAGAAGCAGCACCTGTATGGAGACTTTTTGGCAGCAGCGGGAGCAGTACGACGCATTACTGGGGAGGATTGGGAGGTAAGACACACTCCTGAAGATGCAGAAGAAGGAGACAGTATGTTCCAGTAGTCAAATGCTAGGGCAGCTGTCTCCGAACAGACCTTCATCTCCTGATAGGTGCCTCTCCCCGCCGCGCAGGTTGCAATGCCTGGCGGAATCTCTGCCCCCCCACAGAGCACAAACCGCCTCAGGACACTCCATCCCGACCTCTCTGCTCACCACCACGCAGGAATTGGCTGATGCTGTCCCCGCCGTCTATCCTCCCCCCAGGAAGCACCGTTTACAGAGCGGAATTCACAGACGCCAGTGGGACGAATAATTCTCCCAGATATCCAACTGTTGCCCATCACTCAAGAGAAAGAGGGGGGGTTGTACTTGCAGTGCATCGGTATAGATGGGAAAGCGAGAGCCGACCGCTACGCTGCCCTCGTGTTTCGAAATCTTGTGACTTTTGAAATTTACTGGGGCTGGACCACGTCTGTAAATTTCGATGGGTCCAGAGGCAAAAGTGCCTTGCCTTGCAATCTCCGAGAAACCATTAGTAGCATGGTGAATCGGAGATTCTCAACACTTACTTCATGCGACTGGAAAAGAATTCGCGATCGGATCAATGAAATGCTTCGAAGAAGGAGGCGCTCTTTTCCTCTAGTCTAACAGTATGTCCAGAAACAAAACATTCCTGTTAAACAAGAGGAATGTAAAAAAAAATTGTACAAAAGTAAAAAACAATTACTTTTTGACGATGAAAACCGGTGTGTGTGTCTCTCTCTCTCTGCTGGCGCGCGGGCGCGGTGGGGTGCTGTGCCAGCCGTACAGAAAATTAAAGTGTCCCTTTCCATTCAACGGGTGTCTGAGTCGCTGTGAGGGGCAGGACAGGAGTGGTCAGGGTGGGGTTTAAGGAAGGCCGCTGACTATTGCAGCTGTCACACAGTGAAAGGGGCGTACAGGCTGGGGAGATCGCCCGTTTTCCATGTAAATAGTTCCCTGCTTCTGCACCCCTCTCCCTCTCCCTCTCCAGACACAGCTGTATGAGCTCCACCAGTCAGGACAGGAGGCTCTACTGTACACAGAGAGGGGCGGGAGGGGGGAACAAGCTGCCCAGCCGTGTGGTTGAAGCTGATACCCTGGATTCTCTCCAGACACAGCTGGGTGAGCTCCACCAGTCAGGACAGGAGGCTCTACTGTACACAGAGAGGGGTGGGAGGGGGGAGAAATAAAACATTCCCATTAAACAAGAGGAATGAAAAAAAAATTGTACAAAAGTAAAAAACAATTACTTTTGACAAAGAAAAACTGTGTGTGTGTCTCTCTCTCTGCTGGCGCGCAGGCGCTGTGGGGTGCTTATCATTCTCAGTGCATAACAAGGAAGATTAATAAACATAAACATAATCTCATGGCTAAATAGTCAAGTCTAGCCAAAAGAGAAAACATCAACTTTATTTAAACTCCAACGAAAGTATTAATGGTTTTTAATCAATGTTTCAGGAAGTTAAAAAACACCTGAATTACTTATCCAGTCAAATAAAATTTTGAGAAAAAACACATTGCCCGACGTTTGAAAGCATCTTGCATTACATTGCTTAAAAATCATTTTATTTTGAGAGACTGGATAAGTAATTCAAGTGTTTTTTAACTTCCTGAAAAACAAGTAATAATTTAACAATATGTGCAAATGTTTTATGATATGTCGCTGTTGTGAATGTCTTTAGAGTGTATCTTATTTGCCTGTCCTTACTGCTGGAGCTCATCCAGCTGTGTCTGGAGACACAGGCCAGGGTATCAGCCAGGGCATCAGGTTGTTTCCCCCTCCTGCCCCTCTCTGTGTACAGTAGAGCCTCCTGTCCTGACCGGTGGAGCTCATACAGCTGTGTTTGTCCTTTGAAACTCATCAAAAAAGATACACTCACCAGAGCTTGCACAACTACTGTATAACTAAAAAAGACCTCTTCACTGTGCGAAAATACAACCTTTATAAGTTTATGCAGGTAAATAATTTCTATTAGGAATGATTTTTTAATCTATCAATGTTAGATTAAGAAAAAACACATTTCCCAGCGTTAGAAAGCATCTTGCATTACATTTCTTGAAAAATAATTTTATTTCGAGAGACTGGATAAGTAATTCAAGTGTTTTTTTTAACTTCCTGAAAAACAAGTAATAATTTAACAATATGTGCAAATTTTTTATGATATGTCGCTGTTGTAAATGCCTGTAAAGTGTATCTTATTTGCCTGTCCTGACTGGTGGAGCTCATCCAGCTGTGTCACTTTGGATAAAGGCACTGTCACTTTCAAGACAACGATCCGAAACACACAGCAGCAAGGGCGAGGCTTATAGCAGGAGGAGTGAACTGGGTGAAAACTCCAGCCGAATCCCCAGATTTAAATCCAATAGAGATGGCTTGGCATTCACTGAAAGACTATGGTCGGAAAACTGCTAAACCCAGCACAAAGCAAGAACTTATCACTGCGATCTACAAGTTTTGGGAGGAAGAAGTGACCGAACAAAATTGCAACAATTTTATTAACAGGCTGTTTCGTGTTCTACCTAGGATTGTTGAGCGGGGTAGGGGGCATTTGGGAATGTGAGTTATGTGAGTCAGATTAAGAATGAATAAAAGCATTTGATTAAAAACGCGTTTGCGTTTGTCTGGGTGCTGACACAGTAAAACAAAATTACTTTTTGACAATGAAAAACTGTGTGTGTGTCTCTCTCTCTCTCTCTGCGTAATCGTAATCGTTTTTATTTTTAAATACATTTTAGCAAAGTCATGTACCATAAAAGTATGGTAATTAAAAACCATTAATACTTTCGCTGGAGTTTAAATAAAGTCAATGTTTTCTCTTTTGGCTAGACTTGACTATTGATATACAGATGAGGTATACAATAGTTTGTCATTAAACAACCTTATGATTATTAATCTTCCTTGTTATGCACAGTGACAATGATAATGTAATGAGAATTAATTTAATCACAGAGTGCTCATAAATTGTGCTAGGAAGAAAACAGATAGGTGTTCTGAAAGGTCACATATAAACAGGATTTCGGTGGACAGAATGATAGTGTAATGATTTCGGGTTCGGATAGGACGGACACAAAAACTCAGACTTGTGGAGTTAAAAGCTGCCTTTATTTTCTTTTCCGTCACCACCTGCCAGCAAGCTCTCCCACGCCCCGACCAGAGAGAGACACACGACAAGCGAGAGAGAGAGGAACAGTGAGTCTGTCTCCCAATAATGCTCCTTCTGTCTACAGTATATGTAAATATTTTATAATGTGTCATTGTTGTAAATGTCTGTAGATTTTATATTAATGTTATTTTTTGTTTTGTTTCACGTGAATTTCATTATTTTATTGAATTGAAAATTGAGAGGGGGGGGGAGGGCGAGCGAGAGAAAGAGGGAGAGCGAGCGAACGAGCGAGAGAGAGAGAAACACCCAGGGGTGCAGAACCAGGGAACTATTTACATGGAAAACGGGTGATCTCCCCAGACTGTACGCCCGTTTCACTGTGGGACAGCTGCACTGGTCAGCGGCCTTCCTATACCCCACCCTGACCACTTCCACTCCTGTCCTGCCCCTCACCCCGTACCCCAGCCGGGCGCTCTTCGGCCGCTGCCCGGGGCGAATGCGCTACAATAGATTAGCATACTGTAGAGGAAAACAGTATAGGCATCGTTGATATTAGGACTTTTGAAACCAAATTTCCCAAATTTAATATGTGCTTTTGTATATTTATTGTCAATTAATTGTCCATAATATTGGTATTCTATTTTTTCAAAGAAATGTTTGTTAAAAGAAAAGTCACGGCACAGGCTAGATTTGAACACCCAACCTGTGGTTTACTAGACGGGCACCTAGACCACAGCACCACCCGCAAGGTCACATGAGGAATGGTGAAACAGGCCTACACAAACAGTATCAACAGACATTGAATAGCGTGTACTATTGTGTTGTAGTACATGAATATAATTCTATCGTTATTAATTTCTTTAGATACGCGATTCCATATTATAATCCCTATTAATCAAATTCTAAAAGTATGCTTGTTTGCTCCGGTATCGAGCGTATTCGCAGAAAAGCTTAAAACTACCACTTTTTATACACACGTTATTTCACGTTAGTTAAAGACTTCGATGCTTAAAATGTTTAGGGAGAAATGGAATACTGGTGTGCATTTTTTCTTTAAAGTACCGAGACCAGCCATATACAGTTTACATACTGTAATACTGTATGTTTATGTTCCAAAATTAATATCGTTTATGGTCTTCACATGTGTTATGCTCCTATTCTTTTTTATGCTCAGCTACTAAGATTTCCCTTCAGTGGTAAAATTCCATATAAATATTCAATACTTAAACGGGCACAGTAAAGACATTAAATATACATATACATACTGTATACAGTACAGTTTTGCATACAGTAATATGTTTATGTTCCTAAATCAATATCTTTTATGAGCATGTGAAAGGCATGGTGAATCGGTGATTCTCAAAAATTACTGCACTTTGCACGATTGGAAACAAATGCGTGATTGCGAAATGCTGTGGTGTTACTTGGTCAATGAAAAAAAGAAAAACGAAAAAATGAAAAAGAAATGTGGACCAGGGCAATACTTTGAGTTTACAGCTTGTCCAAGATCATTCATTATTAATACTATTAGTAATATCTTCGTTAAAGACTTTGATGGCAACAGCTCACACATGAGAGGTTGAGCTTTATTAGCTCCACCTTGCGGAAATTCCGGATACTATTATTTTACTTGCGGTATCATGCGGTACTATACGAGAATATACAGTAACTTGCATTACACTGTGAGAAACACACCGCAAAATAATGCTGTATCGCCTGCTTGTTTTGAATGGCTGCATCTGTATATAGAAATTAACAAGTCTTTCAAAGAAAAACCAACAATATAATTCTCCCTGATTTTTCTGCACATAATTGAGGACTACTATGAGGATGGGTGGGGCGAACCATCTTTACTTAGATTTACAGGAGCCAGTGATTTCATGGCTTTAGAACTTAAGAAGGGTTACTACTCGTTTTCAGTCCAAGGGGGGCCAACCTGGGCATAGGCCTCCAGGAGACTTCGCCATCATTACTTTATTCCGAAAAAAAAACATCTCAGAAAGAAACATCTCACACATATTGATACTCCACATAATAAAAACAACGGTGGAGCGGCGGTGATTGTCCGTTATCAATCATTGCAAATGTGGGCGGATTTGCACTATTATGAGAGTCCCTCCAAACCCTACCTCTTGCTGTTGTCCATTAATCCCTGTACAGGGTCCATAGTTCTTTCCAGCCCTCCCTCGCCGTGGGGAAACCCCATTTGGCTACGTCGCGCTTCATCCTCCTCCTGAGGTCCGCCAGCATCCTCTCTTCCAGCTCCCTCGCTCCCCACTTGATGTTGTACCGGATGAGATTGTTCCTTGCATCCCACAGGCCTTTTTTTGTGAGGGACAGCAGCAGCCACATCAGGAACTGCGTCCCCTTGTCTACTCTGGTAGGTGCCAGCCCCAGCAGAATGTACTGGTAACTGAGCACCGCACCCGTTCCCAGGAGTTGCATAGTGTTGTCCATTCTGCCCCACACCGCCTTGGCGAAGGGGCAGCTCCAGAACACGTGCTCCAGAGTCTCCTCGACGAAACACGTGTCCCGGGGGCAATGCGGATTCCTGGAGATCGAGTGTCTGTAGAGGACCTCTGTGGTAGCCAGTCTCTTGTGTACGGCCATCCAGTTGAGGTCCTTCAGTTCGTTGGCGACCAGATGCCCCCTCACCTCTTTGTACAGAGCTCTGTGGTTGGTGCAGAGCTCTGGCTGTCTCGTGGCCTCATACCTCCTGCTCCACTTGACAGCGTGGGTGTAGAGCTCGAGACCCTCCGGCGCCGTCGTCCTGTGCTTCCAGGGCCCGAAGAACTTCAGTTTGCTCTTTCGGCGGTTGAGCTTCGACCCCGAGGCTCTGGAGTATTGCTCCATGACCTGCAGGGCCCTCCTCAACCCCCCTGTCCCCGACCACAGGAACAGCGTCGTGTCGTCGGCGTACTGGGAGATCTTCAGGGTTTCCCCCGCGCCTCCCGGTATTTCCAGGCCGTCGATGACAGGGTCCCATCTCACCGTCCCTGCTAAGGGCTCTGTGAAGAGAACATAGAGAAGGGGTGAAAGGGGGCAGCCTTGTCGTACTCCGGATTCCTGGGGAATGAAATCCCCCAGGTTTCCATTCACGTTCACTCTGCTGCCCACGTCAGAGTACAGAATCTTAATCCAGCGGCTGAAACTCTCTCCGAAACCGAAGCGTTCCAGCACCCTGAACAGATAGCTGTGGTTCACTCTATCGAAGGCTTTCTCCTGGTCCAGGTTGACCACCATCGTGGGCACGTTCCGGTCCTCGGCCCAGGCGATGGCGTCTCTGGTCAGCTGGAGGTTCCAGCTGACGGATCGCCCTTCCACCCCACACGTCTGGTCGCTGTAGATGATGTGGGGGAGGGCGGTTCTCAGTCTGCCGGTCAGGAGCTTGGACAGGATCTTTACGACCACGCAGAGCATCTTGATCGGCCTCCAGTTTTTGAGGTCGGCGGCGTCTCCTCCCTTGAAGAGCAGGGAGATGACGCCCTCCCTCATGGTGTCTCAGAGTTTCCCCCGGCGGAAGATCTCCTGCGCCACTTCCACCAGGTCTGCCGCCATGGTGTTCTAGAAGCAGGTGTAGAATTCCTTGGGGAGTCCATCCGGCCCCGGCACCTTGCCATTCTCCATGGACAAGAGCGCCGCCTTCAGCTCCTCGGCTGTGATCGGACCCTCCAAGTCCTCCCTCACCTCCTCCGGTACTAGTGCCTTCAGCCCCTCCAGAAAAGCTTCGCCTGCCTCCACCTCCGTCTGCTTTTCTGAAAAGAGCTCTGTGTAGAAAGCGGTGGCCGCTTCTACCTTGTCGCTCTCGTCCAGCATTTCCTCTCCATCTCCCCGTCTCAGGCCGTGGATCCCCCTCTTTTTCTGGGCTCCTCGGACCTGATTGAAGAAATAAGAGAAACAGGTTTCATTATTTTCATAATGAAAGCCTTGGCTTTCTCGGTGTGCAGTTTGCGGAGCCTCTCCTTCAGGTCCCGTGCCCGGGCTGAATTGAAGGCTCCTCCCCCATTAGCCGAGCTGTACTCCTCCTCTAGTTGTCTCTGGAGTTGTGCAGCTTCCTTCCTCTCCCTGGCCACCTTCCGTCTGCAGTACGTCTGCGCCAGGGATTTGGTCCTGTCCTTCACTGACTCCCACCATTCCACCACGGAGCTGTAGCCGTCTCTCAAATCGACCCAGCTCGCGTAGTCTTACGGAACAGTGCCCTGAAGTCGTCTTCCTCCAGTATCTCCTGGTTCAGCTTCCAGTACCCACGCCCGAATGCCGCCAGGTTGGTGTTAGCCACCACCGTCAAGCGCTCGTGGTCGGAATACCATGCCGGGGACACCGTCGCCGACTCCAGGGAGCAGGTCGTGTGCAGAAAGATATAGTCCAGGCGGCTGCACACTCCCCGGGAGTTTTTCCACATCATTCCGGCGTCGTTAGGGCGGCACCGTCTGAAGCCGTCTACCAGGGAGAACTGCTTGAGTAGTGACTCCAGCTCTGCCGAGCTAGCGTCGCTCCCCTTCTCCCGGTCGACGTTGAAGTCCCCGCCGAGTACCACCTGTCTGTTGGTGGTGCAGCAGCTGGCCAGGTCAGCAAACACTTCCTTCCGGATAGAGGGTTCCGTTGGAGCATAGACGTTAATTGCTCTCAACTTCTGCCCCATCTGCTCTCAACTTCGCCATCATTACTACTGCCTCTGGAGCTGGCTGCCGCTGCAGGGGCAATGCCAGCTTTCATCTGCAGCAAAGGGGGAGGCATGAGGGAGCCCCCCTTGCCAGACTGGGGTGGGCTCTGTTGGCCACAGCCATTGGCCACCCTGTTACTCTTGGGAACCGAATCTAAGAGCTCGGATCCAATAACACTCTTCACAAAATCCCCCTTTGCCAACTTTGGTTTGTTCTTGACATGGCTAAAATCCTTGGACTTGAGCAGATCCTCGTCCAGCTGTAAGAAGAGGGGGCTGAGAGCACTGTCCTCATCTGGTTCAGCCCCACCCTCCCCTTGCTTGGAGCTGCCCTCCTCCTCTGACAGCTCTGCCCCTTGCTTCGATGTCAAAGTCTCATTCTCTGAATCCTCATCCTAATCATCGTCATTGTCTTCGTCCTCCTGGCTTGAGGCTAGGTCTCCTACCAGGGAAAGCCCACTCCTTCCATCTGATCTACCACTCTTCTCCCCATCCTCCGGGTCGTCCACGTCATCGGCGGTCTCCCGTGTGTTGCGGATGAGCATGACCCAATCTTCTGGTATCTCCCCATCGTTGAGGCCCTCTTCATTCCATTCATGCGACACTGGAGCTGATGAACACTTTGGGGCATCCCCCTGCTCGGCCGTCGGCAGCTCCTTTTTGTCGGCAGCTTTCTTCGAGGATACCAGTGAGGCGAAACTGACAATCTTGGGCATGCTGAAGCCTTCCCTCACTGCAAATAAAAATATACAAAAACGCACTATTAGCAGCAAACAACATTCAAATCTTTGCAAAAAAATTAAATGAATAAAGCCTGCATCTCCTCTGCTCCACAACTACCTGCTGGGTTGTCCTTTGCCTGAGCAGGTTTGGAGTCTTTGTTAGGTGCGGAGACGGGAATTGACAATTCTGGAAAGTTTTTCACCTGAAATGGAAGTGATATTCCAGGGACCTCAATAGTCACGGAAGCTACACCTGAAATGGGGGGGGGGGGGGGGGGGGGAATTCTTAAAATTCTAAACTGTGGGCTTTCATTAAACCGTTTCATTTTACACTTCTATATAGGCGTAGTAATGACAGTAGTAATTTTAGATCAGCATTGATCCCCTAGTAAAGACACCAGTTATTTTAACAAGATTAATATCTTAAAACCATCAGTTATTGTGAGGTTTAACATGCAACAAAAGCAGGAGACAGCAATTAGCTTTCAAGCCTAGCTACGGCAGGGATGCCTTCCAGCGGAGCACCGGCCCCACATCAGGATCAGCTACCTGTCGCTGCACCAGGTCTGACAGGCCCACCCCCAGCGGCCCCTCCAGGGCCGTGGCCGCGGCGCTCGCCTCCATTTCAGTACGGACGGCCCCCTCACGTTGCTCCCGCCGGGCGCAGTAGTGGCAGTCCGCAGCCTCCCAGGGGCGCCGCGAGAGAGCGTCGGCATTGAGATGGTGAGATCCCGCACGGTGCACAACAGTGAAGTCATACTCCTGCAGGACCTCTATCCATCACACCATCTGGCATCTCCAGCGCCAACACCGCGCCCACCCCCGAGTCACTCGTGTCGGTATCTAGGATATACAGTAACCGCGGGTCGGGGTAGGCCAGCACGGGGGCCCCCACCAGAGTGTCACGTAACCGGCTGAAAGCTGTCTCACAGCCCGAGTCCCAGTCGAAACAGTGGCCCGTGTCGGTGAGGCGGTGCAGCGGGGCAGCAATGCTGGCAAAGTCCCGGACGAACCTCCGGTAATATGAGGCCAACCCCAGAAAACTGCGCAGCTCCGCGACGGTGCGGGGAGTTGGCCAACCCCTCATTGCAGCGACCTTACCTGGGTCTGTAGCCACCCCTCGCGGTCCAACAACATGTCCCAGAAAGGTCACCTCCCACCGCAGGAGCTCGCACGTGCGGGGATTGAGCCTCAGGCCAGCACCGCCTGGAGGTTTGTCAAGGCCTGATCGAAACTCCGGGCATGAACCAGCAGATCGTCCAGATACAGCACACACTGGTTCCGCGGGACCGATGCCAGCACCCTCTCCATCAGCCTCTCGAACGTCGCCGGGGCATTGCACAGGCCAAAGGGCATGACAGTAAACTGCCAGAGGCCCTGGCTGATGGAAAAGGCTGTCTTCCGGCGAGCATTGGGAGCGAGCGGTACCTGCCAGTAGCCGCAGCGGAGGTCCAGGGAGCTGAACCAGGTTGACCCGGTGATGTAGTCCAAGGCGTCGTCTATCCTCGGCAGGGGGTAGGAATCCTTCCGGGTCACCTCATTCAGCTTGCGGTAGTTGACGCAGAACCTCCACGTCTTTTTTTCGGACCAGTACAGCGGGCGGCGACCACGGGCTCGCGGAGGGCTCAATCACCACCGCTGCGGCCATCTCCCGGATCTTTTCCTCCGAGGCGGTCCGCTTGGCGTGTGCCATGCGTCCCGGTGGGATGTGGATGGGCCGAGCGTTGCCGAGCGTGTTGATTTCGTGTTGGACCAGGGCAGTGCGGCTGCAGTCCTCATCTCTCGCCGCAAAGAGGTCCTCATTCTGGGCGAGTAGCGCCTGGAGCCGCTGCCACTGGTCCTGATTGAGGTCCTCACAGCTTCGCTGGTAGAGGTCCTCAATGGCGCGCTTCGCTTCCATGCAACGCTCGGCCCCCGCTGCCGCCGCCTTGTCTGGCCCCCCGGGTGACTCAGGGGCAGGATCCAGCATGCTCGCTCCCTGGCTCGCAGACCCGGTCTGCCCCGGCGACTGCCGCCGCCGCCACTGCCTCTTTTTCCCCTGGCTCTGGCAAGCCCGCGTCACTCCGCCTTCGCCGGGCCTGCCCTCCACCAGGTGAAGTCGCTCCCCCTGCTACACCAATTCCTGCCCCCCACTCGCTGCAGTAGGTCCAGCCCCAGGATGCAGTCCTCCTGGATGGGTGTGAGGTAGCAGGGGTGGCGCACCGTCGCTGTACCTAGACGGAAGGCAAGCACCTGTTTCACTCGGACTGCAGCAAGCTGTCCCGTCACGGTCCTTAGCCGCAGGCTAAGGACGCAGGGCATGTCGGGGAGGACGCCCGGCCGGAGTAGGGTTACCGATGAACCGATGTCGAGCAGGACCAGGCAGGGTTGGTCCTCGATTTGGCAGTGGAGGTACAGGCCACGGCTACAGCCGACTCGCCCCACAGTGGCGTGAGGGGCGCCGCTCTTCACAGCGCTCTCCAGAGCGGGGGTTGAGGTGTTCAAGGACGGCTGTCCCCGCGCTGAGCCACCCAGTTCCTGTATTCCCGATGCCGATCGAGGAGTGAGAGGTTCGGGTGCCTGGCAGTACCGGGCTCGTTGTCCCCTCTTCCCGCAGCATTCGCAAAACAGCGTGCGGGGCTGTTCCGCGGGGGTCGTGGCACGGGCTGGCTCCTCTTCCCCCTCGCTGGACTCCTTCGTCGCCGCCTCTGTCAGCCGGCAGGGCGCACTGCGTCTGCTGGCGCTTCCAGCCACCCCGAACACGGCCTCAGCCCATGTAGCAAGGGCCAAGGCCTGCTCCAGCGAGGCCGGCGCGGCCAGCTGTACATGGCACCGCAGCTCCTCGGGTGAGAGGGCCTTGAGAACATGACATCAGCGGCGACCGGGCCCAGTCGCTCTCCTGGTCGGCGCCGCCGCAGGGCCAGCCTCTCCCACATCAGGTCCGGCGCTTCCTCCACGCCGAAGCGCAGCCGGAGAGCTGTTGCCAGCGCCGCGTATTCGCCTCGGTCCTCCTCCGGGACATACAGGAGCACCTGGCAGGCCGCTCCTTCCAGCGCCGCTGCCAGGTAGCCGGCCATCTCTGCCCGGCTCCAGCCATTCATCCGGGCCGCAAGCCGGAACTGCGCCTCGTAGGTTTCCCGATGCGATTCCCCGTCGTAGTGACTGGGTCGCACCCGCGCCGGTGGGTGTGGGAATAGCTGACCAGCTCCGGCAGGAAGGGCATCTTCTCTCTGGGGCATCCGCTGGGCGCCCCAGTTCTACCGGCGGGACCACTACTGAGTAGCCCTGGTAAGGGCTGTGGCCACCTGTCGCACACAGGAGTTGCTCAGGCTCCGTATGTGCGCTGCCGGTGGGTTCGGTCTCTTTTAGAGTCAGCCAGGGCAAGACGTGGAGTGACAAGGAGAGCAGTAGAGACCCCATGCATAGCAGTAAAAGGGGCAACACGGGGGCTAGCCCAGGCTCAGGGGGTCAGACGATGTCGGGGTAGAAAGCTTTGCCCTCAGGCCACAGACGTGGGGCGACCTGGTGCTAGGCGGGTCTCAGGACATCTGAACCTCAATGCTGAGCCAGGAGCAGAGCACACATAGGATGTAACTATGCTACACAACAAGGCACACCAGAAAGACATCAATAATCACAGGGAACTAGGAACAGGGCTGAAGTAGAGTGCCCTCTAGATGTGCAGGGTGTGACAATATTAATCATATCTACCGGACATCTGTGTTTGGTGGTAGAAGTACTGTATGGGGAGAAGGAGTTTGGGGACATTGTTTCTGGAAAAGACTGAAGTTAGGGGAGCCAGGAGGGATGAAATTAAATTCTTCAATGAAATCACCATCTCAGGCAAATCTGAAGATAATTACAGTAAATTAATATCACACTGGACAAGTAAGTCCCAAACAATTGCTGGCATGGAAGGCTACAGGAACATTCATAATAGCTCGTTTTTATCAGCTGATATGACCATGTATGATACTGAATAAACAAATGAAAAAATAACATACTTTTAATCATACTTAATGCCTGTCTGAGGTTCATATTTTCCTCCTCAAGCTGGACTATTTTGACTTTAAGACTTTGCACCATCACATTTTCTTCCTCTTCATCCTTCTTTTGTTCACAAGCCTGTTAGGTAAAATATATGCCTTTACTCAGTGGCCTGTGACAAATGACTATTACAATAACATAATATTTATGACCAATTATGTAGCCTATGGTCAATTCAGTCACCTGATGTTGACTTTCTTTATACTTCTGCAGGATGGTTCTGCAAGAGTTTGATGTGGGCTTTATTTTTTTTCTTTTTTAATGGTGCACTCTCCTGAGAACAAAACTGGAATTAGACCATTAGATTTACACTCACTGACCACTTTATTAGAAACACCTACCTATTAAAAACACCTTGTAGGTATACAGTTCTAGACTCTAGCTCATCTGCCTACCTAATGAAGTGACCAGTAAGTGTAGGTGTTTCTAATAAAGAGGTCGGTGACGTTAAGTTAAGGTTAAGTGTTTTTTTTTAATTAGTGTACCTCGGTGGACTCATTGTTAAACACTTTTGTCTTCTTAATACGATGTCGTCTGAATTCCTCTGTGCTTATCAGCCTGTTCCTTATTTCAATGAGTTCAGCCTTGTCATCAGTAGGAGACGACACTCTGTAACACACTTAATCCTACACAATGAACCTCGCATTGTCACAGTCTAAAGAGTTAGCTAACCTTACAGGAAATGATCAGTAGCGAGCTCTATTCAAGCTAGCAATTGATTAAAATAGATACAATAATTATCGATAACTAACCCTTACTAACGTGGGTCCATTTCCTCTAAGTTAGCAATGTTTGAAGAACCCGAAAGTTCACTACAATTGATGCTGGGACTAATTAGTGTTAACCTAGAGCTAAGGACACAAAGTAATGTTAGCTGTTAGCTAGTAATCACTTAAGAGCCTGTCTTAGGCACAGTGGCAGCGTGAGCCGGGCCGTCTTCCTGACGAGTTTAGAGTTTATCCAGCACACCACGGATTTTCTGTCGTGCTCATCTGGTAGTATTCTCCCTCCATCACCTTTAGCTTGCCCACATCTGTGGAGCCATTGTGAAAAACTAAAGGTGCGTAGATATCGTTATGCTAGCTACAGCGATGCCGGCTGACACAGTAAATGTCCGTTACGTCAGTTACTACTTGTTCGCGAGGAAACATCTAAAATACTGATGCCAGCGCGGGAGTTCTATACGCGCAGCTCTCTCGTTTACACCAGGAACAAGTTACAAAAATGTAGCCACACATGCTGAAATTTTTTTAAATAATGAAACGGTATCTGTCATATGACAGAGAACTATAAAGCTGTATCACGCAGCTTATTCATATTTCCATGTTCATTTGTTTGTAAATGATTTATTAAGTGAAAACCTTACAATAAACATCCTTGAGATCCTTATCCCGGCTGTGATTCTGTAGCCCAGTTCCAACCTGTGAGGTAGGTGTGAACCAGTGCTCAGGCTCAGTGTGTCTGCAATATGGCGACAGTCAAACATCATTATCTTTTTAGAAAATTTAATGACATTTTTACAAGACATTCATTTGTATGTGTTTTATCTACCACACTCGACTACAGTATACTGTACGTATGTAGTATATGTGTGCATATAATATTGTTACGCCCTCGCCTGGTGGTGAGGAGGAAGCGCCCCTAGGCACTCATAGTACCGCTGGGCATGCTGGGAGTGGTAGCCGGGGAGAGTCTGAGGGTCAGCACGATGACCAGCAGCTGACCCTGCATGTGTAAATAATGTCATAGTAGTTCTAGTGTCCTGTGTAGCCTTAATAGCGTATAGCCTGTTGTTAAGTAATTACCACCCTAAAGATGTGTTCCGTCAGTCTCCTCATGTGTGTTTAGATCCTGTGTTTGGTTTTGTGTGGTTTCGATAAAACAATAAAACAGTCGCTTGGTTAAGTTATCGCGTCTCCACTAGTCCTTTGTCCTGAAAGAAACTGGATGCGTTACATTGGTGTCAGAACGGGCAGGATGGACAAACCGTGGCAGACATCACCCGATTTACATTTTGTTAATATTTTGTTTGTTACGTTTTGTTAATGTGTGTGTTAACATCAGTACACTTCCTCTTCTTTTCAAGGACTGTCCCTGCTCTCCGCTCCTCCTCGCACCCTCAACCAGCCTCTGCCTGCTGACTCAGCAAAAATAAGAAGTCTTAAGATAAATGGCTTTTCCATTTTTTCGCTTATATACCTCTTCTATTTCAAGTCATTTATCACTTCTTTCTTTTATCCTTCCATTAAAAGTTAATCATTTTAGTACTCTGTTTTTCAAAAATGAGTATCAAAGTTGCTGTGTTACTTAAAGTTCAAGTTCAAGTTCAAGTTTATTGTCATTACACTCATATACATGGTATATGGTATAACGAAATGCTATTTAGCTAGCTCTCGGACATAAGTAGTACAAAGAGAAAAAACAACAACAACAATACAATTGTGTAGCAAAAGAAAGACAGAGACAACAGGCAGTGTGCAAAAAACAACAACAGACGATGTGCAAAAAAAAAAAACAACAGGCAATGTGCAAAACAACAAAAAGGTAACAGGTTATGTGCAAAAATACGCATCAACAGAATAAAATAAAGGGATAGAAATTATGGGGAGTGAGCTTTTGACATGTATGGTAGAGGTAGATTTTCAATGTGTGTTTGGGTTTTTGGTGAGAAAGAAAGAAAGGAAGAAGGCACTGTGAGGTTCAGATCATAGGTGAGAGGTGAGGTGAGAGTGAGAGAGGCTGGGAGTTTAACAGTTTGATAGTGCGGGGGTAAAAACTGTCTCTGAGTCTGGTAGTCCGGGCCCGAATGCTCCGGTACCGTTTTCCAGATGGTAGCAGATCATACAGTCTGTCGCTGGGGTGTGTGGGGTCTTTGATTATGCTTAGAGCTTTCCTCAAGCACCGTCTGTCATAAATGTCCTGGATAGATGGGAGGGTAACCCCAGTGATGGACTGGGCAGTTTTCACCACCCGCTGTAGGGCTTTGTGGTGAGCAGCACTGCAGTTGCCATACCACACTGTGATGCAGCCTGTCAGTGTGCTTTCTGTAGTGCATCTGTAAAAGTTAGTGAGGATCTGGGGACATATCTTAGCCTTCTTCAACCGTCTTAGGAAGTACAGGCGCTGTTGCGCTTTCTTGATCAGACAGGTGGTGTTGAGAGACCATGTGAGGTCCTCGGTGATATGGACACCAAGGAATTTAAAGTTACTGACCCTTTCCACTTCAGTCCCGTTGATGTGGATAGGGGCATGTCCGATTTGCAGCTTCTAAACTGAAACAAAGCTGTACTAAATGGGATTTTTTCATCCCTACCCCTAACATATTCCTTCGTTTCATCCCTCTTTCACCATCTTACATTGTGAAATGCAATTAAAACCTCTCACATTTATCAAGCTATCAAGCCAGCTAGCATTTTTTCTGATGGAAACAGGGGGAGCGACAACGGCTGGTCATCTGCCACCGCTGTGGGGAGAGGGGGCACATCGCACTGGAGTACCGGGCGCTGGAGCCCCGGGGCCTCCGGAGGCCGTCGGGAAACAGGAGTGGGGTGGCCTAAAGAGGGGAAGGCCGCCCTTGAGCGACGCTACCCCTGCTCCGGAAAGCCAAAAGGAGCACTTCACCCCGCCTGCTGCCATGGGAAGGGTTGGCCACAACCGGGGCTTATTTCTTCCCTGCCTCATCGAGGGCAGACCCTGCCAGGCCCTCGTCGACACCGGTTCGACCATCACCCTGCTGCGGCCTGGTATCCTGCCGGGCACCAAGGCAGCCGGACCCCCAGGGCGCTCACCGTGCACTTTGGGGCTGTGAGGGTGAAATACTCCCCTTCTACAGTACCTTGCCCCAGTCCGTGAGGACTGTATCCTGGGGTTGGACTGGTTGCAGCAGGTGGGCCGGCGAGAGTTGGTGGGGCAGGGGGAATGAATCAGTCTCGCTGTGGGCGGGGCGGGGGGTGTGTGGGATGACCGGAGCGGGAAGCGGAGGTGGCAGCGGCGGGCGTCGCCTGGGCCTCACCAGTATGGTGAGATAAGCTTGCCCCTACCCAGAGTCTGTAAGGCACTCTGTGCACTGTGGGAGGCCTTGGAGGTGCGGGACGGGGTCCTGTGGTGGATTGTGTGGAAAAGGATACTATTCGGCACGTGTTTTGGGATTGCAAGGTCTCCAAGTCAGTATGGGCTTTGGTTTCTAGGTTCTTTGACAGTGTTACTCCTAGTTTTGTTCTGAATTTCAACACGGTGCTCCTTGGTTTTAAACATAAGCACCTTCAGTCAGGGAACCTTTTCCTAATATGGTACATTATCAGTGTCTGCAAGTACTGTTTATAGGGAAACGAGACGCAGGCTAAGTAGGACTGGAGTGCAGTCTACGGCTAAGGTTATTTATGGAAGAGTAGTTGCTTTCATACGACAAAAGAATACGTGAGTTGCACAGATGGGGCTTCCACACTGCCAGAGAAAAATGGAAAGGTCTTATTGATTTTTAAGTTACGTTTCTTAATTGTTGTTGCCGTCTTTTATTTTCCGTTATCTATTCATTGTTGATTGTGGTGGATTTTGTCTTTGATAAGACCAGATTTTTTTTTTATTTATACAGTTTAATATCTGATACGTCCCCCATCGGGGGTCCACATATTAAACGGATTTTTGGAACAGGGAGCTGGATCAGGAGCTTGCTCCGTCCTCTCCACGCATCGGCCCGGTATTGCAGCGCCTCCGGGAATGGTGCACTACCTTTTCACTGCTGAGAGAAGACAGACATAGCCAGCCAGCCAGCCAGCCAGCCAGCAAGGTGGACCAGAGCTCCTTCTCCAGTCAGCCTGTGTCTCTCTCTCCCTCCCCGTCTCCATTCCCGTCCTCCCTCTGTGCACTCTTGCGTCTCGACTTTCTGGGCAAGTAGGCAGGCCCCCTTTTCGGCTCCCGTGCATTTTCCCTCCAAAAAACTTAGATATTTCCTCTTTTTTCTAGGGAGGCAGGGGTGTGTGTTCTTGCGTGCATGCACTTAGCAGGTAGGTGGGCCCTTTTCGACAGCCGTGTGTTTTCACTCCAAAAAAACTTAGATGTATACACATCTTTTTTTTTCCTTTTTTTTTTAGGGAGGCAGATGTGGTGTGTGTGTGTGTACTTTGTCAGTGGGCAGAAGGGCCCCTTTCGAGCACCTGTGCATTTTCCCTCCAAAAAACTTAGATATCTATTTTTATGGGTGTGGTATGGCATGTGTCCCTCCCGAGAGAGAGCTGCCCCTTTCCTTTGCCCGCAGGTGCTGATGGTCCGTTTTCACCCGCATGTGGGCCCAAGCCCTGCATCGGGCATCGCTTCTCGACCTTTTGGCTAAGACCAAGGTTCAAGCCAGCAAGTCTGCAGTTCTTTGGTCTCAGTCCAGGGGGAAGGGAAGGCGGTGGGACGAAAGGAAAGGATGACGCTGTGGACCCGAGCCACAGGAAGCAGACGGAACAGAGAACAAGCCCAACTGGATATCGCTCTAGTTGAAGCCTAGGGGGTGAAAGTGGGGCTTCCTTTGATGATGGCGTAAGGTGGCTGGGAACCCTCTGTCCTGTGAGGGATGGATAAGGGACTCAGTGCACTTCGCGTTGAAGGACTTGGATACCGGGAAGGATTTGTTGGACAGAGCTAGTTTTGGCAAAGGATCGTGGCTGAAGTTCTTTTTCTGAAGGTGGAAGAGGTCTTTTGTATTCAGGACATTCCCCAATAGGGGATTTTGGTTTGACTCTAGCTTCTGCTGTTATGTCACAAAGCGTGGAAATTTGTAAAGATTTTGCTCCATTGAATGGTTTTCGGGGGAGTTGAGACCTCTGTTTCTGCAGAAGTCACAGCATATGCGGATGAAATATATGAAATATAAGAAAATATAAATATAAAATATGGTGACCTTCGCGATCGGTACAGGCAGGGGGTTCCTATACTATCGGGATCAGCCACTATTCTGCTGCAAGTGCCATGAGGTAGGGCATCAGGAAGCCGAATGCCCGGCTCTGGAGTGTCATGATCATGAATGTTCCTTGTGTGGGGCTACTGGGCACCTGTACTGGGCCTACAATCATAGGAACCCCAAGTATACAGTGCCTTGCGAAAGTATTCGGCCCCCTTGAACTTTTCAACCTTTTGCCACATTTCAGGCTTCAAACATAAAGATATAAATTTTTTATTTTATGTGAAGAATCACCAACAAGTGGGACACAATTGCGAAGTGGAACGAAATCTATTGGATTTTTGAAACTTTTTTAACTAATAAAAAAATGAAAAGTGGGGCGTGCAAAATTATTCTGCCCCTTTACTTTCAGTGCAGCAAACTCACTCCAGAAGTTCAGCGAGGATCTCTGAATGATCCAATGTTGTCCTAAATGACTGATGGTGATAAATAGAATCCACCTGTGTGTAATCAAGTCTCTGTATAAATGCACCTGCTCTGTGATAGTCTCAAGGTTCTGTTGAAAGCGCAGAGAGCATCATGAAGACCAAGGAACACACCAGGCAGGTCCGTAATACTGTTGTGGAGAAGTTTAAAGCCGGATTTGGATACAAAAAGATTTCCCAAGCTTCAAACATCCCAAGGAGCACTGTGCAAGCGATCATCTTGAAATGGAAGGAGTATCAGACCACTGCAAATCTACCAAGACCTGGCCGTCCCTCTAAACTTTCAGCTCAGACAAGGAGAAGACTGATCAGAGATGCAGCCAAGAGGCCCATGATCACTCTGGATGAACTGCAGAGAACTACAGCTGAGGTGGGAGAGTCTGTCCATAGGACAACAATCAGTCTTACACTGCACAAATCTGGCCTTTATGGAAGAGTGGCAAGAAGAAAGCCATTTCTCAAAGATATCCATAAAAAGTCTCGTCTAAAGTTTGCCACAAGCCACCTGGGAGACACCCCAAACATGTGGAAGAAGGTGCTCTGGTCAGATGAAACCAAAATCGAACTTTTTGGCCACAATGCAAAACGATATGTTTGGCGTAAAAGCAACACAGCTCATCACCCTCAACACACCATCCCCACTGTCAAACATGGTGGTGGCAGCATCATGGTTTGGGCCTGCTTTTCTTCAGCAGGGACAGGGAAGATGGTTACAATTGAGGGGAAGATGGATGCAGCCAAATACAGGACCATTCTGGATGAAAACCTGTTGGAGTCTGCAAAAGACCTGAGACTGGGACGGAGATTTATCTTCCAACAAGACAATGATCCCAAACATACAGCAAAATCTACAAAGGAATGGTTCACAAATAAACGTATCCAGGTGTTTGAATGGCCAAGTCAAAGTCCAGACCTGAATCCAATCGACAATCTGTGGAAAGAGCTGAAAACTGCTGTTCACAAACGCTCTCCATCCAACCTCACTGAGCTCGAGCTGTTTTGCAAGGAAGAATGGGCAAGAATTTCAGTCTCTCGATGTGCAAAACTGATAGAGACATACCCCAAGCGACTTGCAGCTGTAATCGCAGCAAAAGGTGGCTCTACAAAGTATTAACGCAAGGGGGCCGAATAATTTTGCACACCCCACTTTTTGTTTTTTTATTAGTTAAAAAAGTTTCCAATAGATTTCGTTCCACTTCACAATTGTGTCCCACTTGTTGGTGATTCTTCACATAAAATAAAAAATTTATATCTTTATGTTTGAAGCCTGAAATGTGGCCAAAGGTTGAAAAGTTCAAGGGGGCCGAATACTTTCGCAAGGCACTGTATGTTCATGCACAAACAATAGCATGTTACATTATTAATTTGGGGGTCTCCTCTTGCCAGAGAGCGCTAAATTGCATTTTGAGTGCGGTTTTGGACTTTTTTTTTTAAATTACACCCCAGCTGATACTGTTTCGACTTTTTTTTAAACTATTACAGCAGCACAATGTGCTTTTTCACAAAACCTCCTAGAGTAACGAAATGTCTTGCGTTGTACAGCTTTTCAGCGAAATACTGTATATTCATCGCTTACGCCTGACATAAGAGGTGCCCGATAAAAACCGGTTGAACAGCTTTGTTGGAAGTTTCGTGAAAAAGGAGGTTTCGTGAAAAAGCTACAGGAGTGCCAATCGTAATCGTTTTTATTTTTAATCGTTCAATGCAGATGGCTGGTGGCATGTTCCATAAGAGTACGGTAATTAATACTTTCGTTGGAGTTTAAATAAAGTTGATGTTTTATCTGGGGGCTGCTCGCCTGCGTCTGAAGAGCGGCTTCTAAACTGTGAAAACATGTGTCTGTCTTTCTGTAGGGGGAAGGGAATCTGATCTGCAAGGCCCTTTGGCTACAAAAGTAAAAAAGTCCTCCAATTATCAACAAATCTCAATATCTTGTACGAATTATTCGAAATACAAACCAAAACCAGCCCGCAAACTCTCTCAAATTCTTCCAATTATCATAATCCCGCCCCTTATGCAAAACCAAACCCTCCTCCCATCCCAGTTTATCCTCTTTATCTTAAACAAAATCCACCTCAATTTTCAACATAAAGCATTACACAAAATCAGTACCTCAACACTCCGTACTCAACAACGATAATTCACAAACACCCAGAACATGTAACTCCACATTCCCAAATAGACCTCATTTCCATAGCCCCGCCCCTTATCATCCATAAACCAACACCCCTCCCCTGTTCTTTCTCTCCGCTGGCGTTTGTAACTGTTTTTATTTTTAAATAAATTTTAGCAAAGTCATGTATTTTAAAAATCTTATGATTTCTATATTTATGTCTTTATTTAGTGGTTTCATTAGTGACAAAGGCTAAACTTTCATGTTTGCTATTAATTCATTCAGGGCTAGAATATGTTCATTGTCTTCTAATGAAAGAAGGGTTCCTTTCGCCGTAGTCGGGTTGACATTAGAAGCTTGCCAAGCCCGGACTGTTACACCAACGCATTAGCATGTTAAAGCGATTTCATTGAGGAGCCTTGCTTTCTTAACTAGTAAGTACTATACTTACTGGGCGGTTTAGGAGGGGGGGAGGTGTCTTTCGCTGGAAATCTCGCCCCCTTCTACTTTGAAAATACCTGTGAAACTGGTTTAATTCGTCACAGCCAGCACTCCCGCTGGCCGCCCACGTGTTATGCTCTTCGTTAATGTCTAAGCCGGAACACATCATTATATCTCATTTTGTATTTCTTAAAAAAAAAAAATCGTTTGCCCAGCCTAACAGTATTGTTGTTATAGTTTTTATCCTGTAAAGCGCTTTGAGGAGCCACCTTTAAAGGCGCCATATACAATAAAGTTCATTATTATTACTATTGTTAATTTGCTGGACAGAGAGGTGAACATTATTACGCAGAAGATAAAGCGATTTACGTTGCATTGTGCATTGTGCTGCTGTAATACAGTTTTAAATAATTAAAAGTCTAAACAGTATCAGCTTTATTTATGGGTTTTAAATAAAGGCGATTTAAACGCGATTTAAATCAATATAAATATTTATATTGTAACGCATAAGTGACTATTCAGTGTTATTAAAATGACTTAAATTCGATCATGTTGTGATATTTAGAAATATAAATTTGTTTGGTGCGAGTGAAGTTTTATTTAATCTCTGAGCCAGGGAAACGTTTTATTTTTTCAAAGAAATGTTTGTTTAAAAAAAAAGTCATGGCTTCGGCTGGATTCCAACACGCAACGTCAGGAACCTAACCCACAGCGCCACCGGCAAGGTCACATGAGAAGTGCTGAAAAAGCCCTACAAAACATTATCAACAGACATCGTACAGCGTGTACAATTCTTGTGTTGTGGTACATGAGTATAATTATATCGTTATTAATTTCTTGAGATACGCGATTCCATATTATATTCTAAAAGTATGCTTGTTGACTCCGGTATCTCGTTAGTTAAAGACTTCGATGCTTAAAATGTTTAGGGAGAAATGGAATACTGGTGTGTATTTTTTTCTTTAAAGTACCGAGACCAGCCATATACTGTATGTTTATGTTCCAAAATTAATATCGTTTATGGCCTTCACACGCGTTACAGTATGCTCCTATTCTTTTTATGCTCAGGTACTAAGATTTCACTTCAGTGGTAAAATTCCATATCAATATTCAGTACTAAAACGGGCACAGAAAAGACATTAAATATACATATACATGCTGTATACAGTACAGTTTGCATACAGTAATATGTTTATGTTCCTAAATCAATCTCTTTTATGAGCACGTGAAAGGCATGGTGAATCGGAGATTCTCAGAAATTACTGTACTTTGCATGATTGGAAACAAATGCGTGATTGGATCAACGGAATGCTGTGGTGTTACTTTTACAAAGACGGTCGATGAAAAAAAGAATGTGGACCAGGGCAATACTTTGAGTTTACAGCTTGTCCAAGGTCATTCATTATTAATACTATTAGTAATATCTTCGTTAAAGACTTTGATGGCGACAGCTCAAACATGAGAGGTTGAGCTTTATTAGCTCCACCTTGCGGAAATTCCGGATACTATTATTTTGCTTGCGGTACTATAGGAGAATTTACAGTAACTCGTGGTAGACTGTGTAAAGCACACCGCAAAATAATACGGTATCGCCCGCTTGGTTTGAATGGCTGCATCTGTACGTGTAACTCTTCGTAACTGACTGAATATATACCTTTTGTATTCTGATAACCCTCACGATAAGATCTGTTAGGTTTATATGCACATTCTATGTATTAATAAATGTATCCTTGTGTATTAGTACCTGTGTGTGTGCGTTGTTTGAGTTATATTGCATGGTTTGATTCTAGGGCCATTAAAAGAATCAATTTTGTGATTTACTGCCACAATTAATAATTGTCCCAGTAAATGCCCAAACCCCTACAGAACTGGTGCCTCGTGACACTTTCTCAAGCTTGTTTGGGTAGGCGCTAATTGAAATATGTCCAGCTCCGACTGCGCATTCTGCAGACCCGCCGTGAACAAAAGCCATATTTAAAATATGTCTCGTTTCATATCTCAT
Organism: Atractosteus spatula; assembly: GCF_055471065.1. Lineage (NCBI taxonomy): Eukaryota > Metazoa > Chordata > Actinopteri > Semionotiformes > Lepisosteidae > Atractosteus > Atractosteus spatula. The sequence continues at coordinate 799,027 of NW_028296763.1, read as the reverse complement.
TGATTGCTGTGTGTCACTGCCCTCTTCTTGGTCGACCTGAAGCTTTTATGAGATGACTGTCTTCTCCTAGCCGTTTTTTTATCGGGTTTCGGAGGCCCCCGACAGTGAGATGATGACGTCTGTCTTTTTCTCGACACCTCTGCGGATGTATTGTTGACCCGAACCTACCTGCTGATGTGCTGCCACCTTAGACATGACCTGCTAACCGGGTCTTTGGCGATGTTTTTAGCTGCCGATGCCATGTGCGGCTTAGCTATTTCAAACTCTCGTTTCAGAAAAGGCACGGCTTTTCTAAATAGTACTCTGAAAATACCCCCTATACCCGTGCCGTACTGAACTGGTAGCCCAGAAAATCCTGGTAATCCGTAATGAGCCTGTTATTTGTAGTAGTGTGTATTCAAAGAAGGATCCCCATAGCTCTTGATGACCGTCATCCTTTTAGATGTTTGTCGCTTTCACAGGTCTGAAATGCAGCTTGACGATGACCTTACCAAATGCAAATGACAGGTGCTCGTTTTGATCCGTCTTTATTTCAATAGTGATGTTGTTAAAATGATCGATGCTCACCGGCACATAATGGGGCTTGTCGTACAATACTGTGATGAATTCACCATCCACGCCTCTGAAGGGCACACAACGCAAAAGCGGTGCGTAGACGTCACCTATTAACTGGTGTTCTATGATATCGGTGTATATATACTGTATATGGTGTTAAATCCGCCAGTCATATCGACGGGGTGCGGTGATTTTACACTTCCGCCACCCGATTTGAAACCCAACATCCTCGCCAGACTGTTATGCACATGTATAACAAACCGGTTATCACCGACAATCCTTACCGACCGGCTAATGAGGTTGTATTTAAGACTTACAGTCGTTAACTTGGAATTTTCCGCAGCCCATTTCATTTCATGCAAGAGCTGCTCACTGTTGCTGTAGTACCCTCTAGGTAAGGTACATGCCTATATAGTCTTGAGCTCTCCGATGACGAACAGAAAAACTTCATCTTCATCAAACGTGTTTAGCATATGCGAATAGTGCAGCTCGACCAGGCCCACTTCCCAGCTCCCGTCCGGGTCAATCGCCTTTGCCAGATGTTCTGTGAAGCATGCGCTGGTGTTCTTTGGAAACATCTTTGAGGATGAATTACTGGCCAGCGTAACATAGAAGCCATTGGGGTTCATTTTTCACCACCTCTATATGTCTCGGACCTTGGAAGCCTTTACCCAACTATTGAATTTATCGCTCCAGCCGCGCCACTTTACCAAAAGCTGTTCGTTTTTGCCAATCTTTTGGATGCGGTAGACGTTCTCAGCATTGGGGTTTATCTTTTTGTTTTAATAGTTCTGTTAAACCTCTCGACCACGCTAGCCTTCACATTGCTGGCCATAACGAAATGTTCAATATTCTCATGTTGGAGAAAATTTTGGAAGGTCCTGTTAAGAAATCCTTTACCCTCATCAATTTGTAGCTTTTTAGGCGTACGGCCCTCTTGAAGTATATTTCGGAAGGCGCCTGTCACAGCCCCTCCAGACTTGGTTTTCAGCGGCACGGCCCAAGCGTATTTAGAGAACATGTCTATACATGTTAAGATGTAACAGAAACGGTCGTTGAACTCACAGTGCTCTCTCATGTCCAGTCCATTTCGGACACCAACATCCTGTTTCTCTTAAAGCGTACGCGCACCGGCTTGTGCAGCGTATAAGCCACCTAGCTGGACAACCACTCGGCCACTCGGCCGCAGCTGGTGCCGCTCACACCCCAGGATCTCGTGGCCCTCATCAGACTTCCCACGCCGCCGTAACTCCCCAATTCCCTAGGGTTATAATAGAGAGCGCTCAACCCTGTGGAAGACATGGTCCCCTTCCAACCCTAACACACGCTTTCATACACTTATTTATAAACGGAGGGGTGCGGTGGCCAGGGCTTTTGGACCCTGAGGCTCAGGCCTGACCGGCAGAGGAAGGCGGGACATCTGACCCTTAACGACACACCATTGGCTCCTGAGGGGGTGGGACATGCACCCATAACAACGCACCATTGGCTGGCAAGGGGGCGGTACATCCGCCAACCGTGGACTCCCAGTGGCTGGCAAAAGGGGCGTGGTACCTGTCAAAAAAGTTTGACGAAAGGTGTCGCTTTATACTACTATCATAACTTTCATTAATAAGTCATTAACAAACATATAATACTTAACAGATCATTAGTTCATGTACATTCACAGTTATAAATGTCATTAAATAATCATTCATATTTTAGGTCATGTGTTTTTAAATAAATAATAAAGTTTGTTGTTCATGAGTTGCACAGTCTGTTAAACTATTTGATGTTTCTGCCTGCTTTGTAACATTGAAAGAATTTATGGAAGCTTTTACATTTCAAATTTTTACATATTATTTATTCATGAGTGGTAGATGTTTTTGCGGTACCTAATCTAAAGTTGAAACTATTCATCCACTGTAAAGGTTTATTATCTCCTAGTACATTTATGGGCATTGGGCTTTGAGCTAACAAAGTCTGTGCCCCGGTGAGAGAGCAATGTGTCCTAGGGAGTGGTTGGGTAGAACTAGTGATCTGTTAAGCATTATATCATATTTGTTAATGACTCTTCCTGCACCGAACAGGTCTTGTGGGCTGAAGTGGAGCCCTTCTGGAAGGAGGGGTGGGAATCTTTTGCCCTCTCTTTGGCTGAGGAACCTCAGCACTTGTTGCACTGTTGGGTGGTTCTTCAATGTCCTCACTGAAAAAAAATGGAAACAAATATTGAAACTAGTGTAGTGTGCTCTCACGAGGCACCGGTTCTCTAGGGGTTTGGGCATTTACTGGGACAATTATTAATTGTGGCAGTAAATCACAAAATGATTCTTTTAATGGCCTTAGAATCCAACCACAATACAAAAGGTATTCATTCATTCAGTTACAAAGAGTTACACATATCAAGAGAACATACGTTCGGTATATCATTCATTTAGACCGTTTCATAAATGAACTTGGTTACAACTTCTACATTAGATACTGAAAACAAGTACATAACTCTTAGGAATTAAATTGATATCAACTGGTTGGGATAACAATGGAATTCTCGAGCTGTAATGCAGTGAAGTTGAATACTCATCTATTCTTTGGGGATTCAGATCTCCTGCAGGCACAAAGAAGCAGCTGCAGGCTTTGTGGCTGTCCAATCCGCACTCTCTGGCTCCGTGCCAGGCTGTGCTGTGCGGCTTGCGACGGTGCGCTGCTGATGCTCACTGACCGGCTAGTTAGTTTTGGCTTTAACTAGCGAAGTCTGTGCACAGGAGAAAAGTGTGAGTCCCAGCAGGTCAGGAAGAAGACCGGTTCATTCCTGATGAAGCGCTAGTTCTGAATACTGATTCAGCTGTCCACAGTTCCAACCTGTTCACGAGGCTTGCTGCTGATGCTAACCTTGGGTGGATCCTTTGGTTACTCGTGGCAACCTCCGCTCTCGACTCCTAGAACAAAGGAAAGTTCTGGCACTCGGACACACTGACCGTTACGTGGTTGTCCAGGCTGAGTCTCAGGATGGTCAGGAGGCGCGCTGCGAGAATGTCCTGCCCTTGGGAGCCTTTCTGCTCCTTGGCCATCCTGCCCTGGAATTGTCTCGCACCCCTGGAATTCTCCTTCCCAGGCCCTCTGTGTTGCCTGTTTTTACCTGGAGAAACTTCAGCTCGTTCATTGGCTGAAAGTTTCATGGGCATCAGAGACCCACATGGGTTACTCGGCCCTACCAGTCCCTGATTACTTGATCAAGGTGAGATATGAGTCACTTACTCCTGACACTTAGGAATGCAGTCCAGATGTCCATCTGGCACTCCCTAGACAGATAGGCGCCAATGAATGACCATTGATCATGATAGCCAGGCTTAGCTAAGGGCATCCCCATTTGGGAGCTGTCCCTTATCAAAAGAAAACATCTTTAAATCAGCCTGCATGAATAGCGTCTCTGTGGCTGCACCACAGAGATGAAGAGAGAGACGGGGCCTCACTGGCAAGGGAGCAGAAAACTTAATTCCTGTATTTTAATAAGCCTCGCCGCTACACTACGAATGAGTTTAGTTATTTTATTACTGACCAACAGCCTTTGTTGCTAGGTGACAAAGTTAGGGCAATAGGATCGCACTCCACATGTGTAATGGTTGGGCTGCAAACCAAGGCCTTGGAGAATGAGCAAACTTTGCCTGGCTGTAATTGCAGACAAGTCTGTTTATTCACACTTTAGTGCCAGGTGACCAAAAACCCCATAAATATGCATAGAAATATAAAAACTTACAGACAATAGTGATTTCTTAAATCATACATCTAAGAACTTTATGAAGACAGAGAGGCCAAAAGTAGGAATTTCAGATGTTTGCAAGTAGCCAACAAGGAAACATAAAAGCTTTTTACTCAAAACTATAATAGCCAAACTTTATTCCTGTGGAATTTGACTTATCTCAGAAACTTCAAATAGTATAACATACAGACCCAATATCATGGCTGGAGGACCGTGGAGTTCCGTTTTTATTGGTTAATACTGAACAAGAAAGACTCTTGGTCATATGAATCAGTTTTTGCTTGCATTGTCTTGTATTGGTTTTGGGGGATTTTGTGTTGAAGTGGTTGAAAGTGTTGTATATGGATATTGGGAGTAGTATAATAGTCACTAAGCATGTGGACCACAGGGTTGAGCAATCTTGGTGTCCCTTGTTGCCTTTATTGTATGAATTGTATGTGGAGTCTTTGGTTTATTGTTGGAGGGTTGGTGAAGGTGACGTGGTTAAAATCTCAGTATTCTGTTGCCACTTTTTTGGCATATTTAAAGCTCATATTCATAATTGGAACCAAATTTCTGTGAGGTTGATGGTTAAGCAGGCCTCTGGAAGTTGATGTATTTCTTGGCAAGGTGCGGGTTTTGAAGTTGGGTGTGTTGCCAATGTTTTTAGCCATCACATTCTCATTTCAGTGGCTATCGACCTATTTGGTGTTTGACTTTATGCAAGGGGCGGAGGACGGTGGGTAGATGAGGAGGGAAGTGATGTATAATGCTGTTAGGGGGGGAGGTAGTGGTGTGCCTGACATTCCCTGAAACTAGATTGTCTGCTCTTTACTGTATTATGTAGGACTTTGGTTAGTATTTGTTGTGTGAGGTTTGTATTTTCTCATTTGTAGTTTAGGGCTTACATGAGGGGAGACTGAGTGGTCCAATTTGATGTTACATGCTGAGACAGCCCTGGTGCATTATTTTTGGGCTTGAACTTGAGGAGGAAGTGTTCAACATATATGGATAAGGCTGTATGTGGCGAACACATGGAATTGTATGACTTGTACGTCTTGGCAGAGCATGGTAGCTTGATTGTGAAGGTGGAATATAGTGTGGGATTGTGCACCCTAAGTTTTTGGATAACAGTTTGAAGGATCTTATTTAGTGGATGGTAGCTTGTGCAGGAGGTTTTATATAGGCATAAGTTATCTCAGCCTTGTTTTCGTTGGAGGAAGTCTGTGCTGTGGAGACTTTGAGGTATGCTTTTTAGGATTGTGTTTTTGTCCATCTATTGTTTTGTCATGTGATTTGGGGTGGTGGAGGATTAAGGTGGGGGTATCGGCCAATGTTAATTGAAGCAGGCTTTGTGGGATACTAGGCCCAACATGGCTTCTTGGCTGTTTGGCCAAGATAAAATTTGTGTGGCTTGACCACAGTTCTCTTTCCTGAGGTCGGGAATGCGATCGAAGATCCTGAAGAGTGCCTGAGCTGGTCTCAATTTGGGTTGAGCCTATCAGGTTAAGTCTGGGTAGGGACCAGCAATTTCTTCCATCCTAGTGGTAAGCGTGTGTGTACCTGCATGCAATACTTACAATATCCTGAGGCTCGAAGACATAGCATGACTTGCACCTGGCAGAGCATGGTGGTTTGATTGTGAAAATAGATTATAGAGTGTGGGATTGTGTGCACCATAGGTGTGTGGATAACACTTTGAATGATCTCAATTAATGGATGGTTCGTGAGAAGTTAACTTATGCCTAATTAAAACCTCCTGCACAGGTATCTTGGCCTTGGGAGTCAAGACATTGAGGCATGCTTTTTGGGATTTATCTATTGATTTGGTGGGGTGTTATAGCTTTGTGGGATGCAAGGTCGACTTGGTGAAGCAGCGGGTTGGGTGCGGGGGGTGGAGTGTAACAGGATGTACATTGATGGGGTCATTTTGCTGCAAGAGAAAGATGAGCAGGGATTAGGTTGTAGGATTTCTTTGTGGTTGGATGGTTTTATTTTTGTTCTGTTAATTGATTGTTTGGAATAAACTTTTTTTTTAAATCTGTTCTAATCAGTTTAATATCCAATATGTCCCCCATCGGGGAACCACACATTAAACAGATTTTTGGAACAGGGAAATTGATCAGGAGCTTGCTATGCATAGGCATGGTATTATGTTTTCATGAATGGTGCACTACCTTCTCTCAAGGTCCACTGACAGACCACACAAGCAAAGGTGACAGATGCTCTTCCCTTTTGCTTGCTCTATCCTTTATCTGGTAGGGAGGTAGATATGTGTGACCTGAAAGCCAGTTTGTCATTTCCTTACCTGCTGCTCTGTTTCTGCTTGCAGGTCAGTAGGTGCTGCTGCTTGTGGGAGGGGCCTAAGCTAAATGAAGTAGTTGCCCCCCGGGGCTGCGGTCATTGTCAGGTTGTTGAAGAAGATCAAGGCCCGTACATCGGGCTGGAAGATGGGCAACAGTGGGTGTGGAGTCCAGGCGGCTGCCTGATGCAGGGAAGCCACCAGCTGTGCCCTTTCTGGGATCCAGAGGTGTCAGCCTACGCCAGTCTGGAAGTAGGACCCCCACATATCGGTTCAGCAACAGTATCAGGCATTGCTTCTCGAACTTTTGAAATGGGAAGCGTATGGTTTGATCACAGTATTTCTTCTCGGCCTAGCACATCAGGCGAGCGGACATGTGCAGGCCAGTGGAGGAGGGGGGCAGGGGGGTTCCCGACCTTCCACTTCGGTTAGACTCGGTGTTTGTTTCGAGTTTGTGTAAAACTTTGTATGAGAACCCAGATCATCTGTGTGTATGTTTCGTGCAGTTGTGGTTTGCTGCTACAATGAAACATCTGGTCTATTGGACCAACACCACACCTAAGACTTCGCAGTTACCCTGGCATTACAGACACGCGGTTACGTGGCTGAGGAAACATCCGGAGGTGAAGAGAGGCACAGAGTCTCTGGACCACAGGGCAGTGTACAGGTCCATAACAGAGAAAGGTGGGTCTGCAGTGGTTGGGGTATTGGAGGCCGAATGGAGACAGATCCAGCCAGCGGGGCTGGAAAACCGACTGAAGGACTTAAATTGGCTGGCTATGTGGGACAGGTTGTCGGTCAGGGAAGTCCTTCATAGACATGGTCTGGCAAGACGGGACAAGTGTCCACGACCTGATTGTTCTGAACCCGAAACTGTATCACATGTATTCTGGGGTTGTGATTTTGCGCAACGCGTGTGGGGTCTGTGTGGGGGGCTTTTCGGTCAGATAGCTCCCGATTTTGTCATGTCCAACCGTGTGGTTTTACGCGGAATAGCAAGTCCGCGCAAGTGGAGCAGAACCTTCTTGTTGTGGTTCCTTATTAGTTTAGTAAAGTTTTACTTATGGGGGTCTCGGGAAGAGCAGGTGAAGCACAATAGTGGGGGCTCAGCACAGTCAGTGATGTTTAAAGTAAAGCATGACATTGCAAGAAGAGTGAAGTGGGATATCATGCGTTGGGGATTTGCTGCTGCAAAAGAGCATTGGAAGGGGTTGTTTTCTTTGGGGGTTTGATTTTGGTTATGATGTTCTGTAAATATTGTTGTTGACTGGTTTTGTATATTTATAATAAAACATAAAAAAAAATTCTTCTCGGCCTTTTGGCTGCGATCTCAGTATGTGGCTTGCCCGCGGCTTTGAGAACAGTTGGAAGGAGAGAAGGTGAGGGGGCTTTTTTCCCCAGACCTGCCTATAGGCTAGGCGGGAGCTTTTTTTCGACTTTTTTCTACGTGGCGGAGGAGGATCCAGCCATTCCAGAAGGATGGAGAGAAGACCGAGCAACAGAGAGGCGAGGCTGAGGAATACGATCCGGTTCGTCTTGAAAGAGGAGGAAGGAGCCCAGGAGTTGGTCTACAGGGATACTTTCAAAGAAGTGGTTCTGGAGAAGGCTTTGGACGTGCACTCGGAGGATACCTACTGTCTGCAGGACTTCCCCGGGAAGAAGGTATTTGACCTTACTTTGATTTCTGACACTAAATGCAATGAAGTTTGGACACTTGTTAGTGAGCACCGAAACGAAGAGCCGCGTTTTTATATTGAGCCCTTATTTGCAAGAGAACTGCGGCCTTTAACAGTGCACGTGTTCAATCCTTACATGGCGGAGGAGGACATTGTGAGCTTCCTTAAGCGCTTTGTGGATGTGCAGGACGAAGGGGTCAAGCTGTTGGATAGGAAGAAATACTGGAGTGGAAAAAGAAGGTACCGAGTACGATTCAGGTTCAGTGCGCAGGCAAGTGACGGTTTGCTCCACCCGCCAGCTTCCTTCACTATTGGGTCGAATAATGGGTACTTGTTTTATCCGGGCCAGCCCCTCACGTGCAGGCGCTGTGGACAAGAGGGCCATATAGCTCTGAACTGTGTAGCGCAGATATGCAGAAGGTGTGATGGTATCGGGCACGTTGCGTCTGCTTGCACAGAGGACATTAAATGCAATTTATGTGGAAAGCAGGGTCATGCCTATAGGGAGTGCCCAATAAAGGCTAGGAGCTATTCCGCAGCCATTAGCAGGCCACGGAAGGACGAGGAAGCTGTGTCTGCAGGCCAGAGGGACTCCGGGAGCGAGGCAGCTGGCACGGGCGTGCTGGGAAGCTCGGCAGAAGATCCACCAGCGGAACAGGAGGCAGCGGAGGAAGGTGTCCCAGGAGACAGTGAGGAACGGATGAGGAGATGGAAACGAACCACTCTGGAGAGGACATCAGCCTTGATACACCCGGGCTGCCTTTTTTAAAGGACACGGTGAGTGAGATGGAGGGCGTGGCCCCACAGAGAGACTGGGGGGATAGAGTGGATGATGAGGAGGAAGATGGTGCTTCGTCCTCCAAAAAGTCAGTCAAGAGGAAGGCTGCCGGATCCGATGAGCTTTTTGCAAAAAAAGCGGGCAGAGATCCGGAGGAATTGCCCCCGGGCGGCAGGCAGGTGTCTGAGGCTTCAGACCCCTTTCCGTGCCGGGTGGAGGAAGAGGAAGGAGAGGTCCGGGTAGAGGAGCATGGGGAGCTTGGTGGCAGCGGCTCCTCAGAATCCACTGGAACACCATTTGTCCCCGAAACTGAAGGCACTGTCTACGGAAGTGGTAATGTACTCACCCAAGACGTAAAGGCCGGTGCAGTCCCAAGGCGTGGGGAGGAGGAAGGCCTCTGGCTGGACTCAGATCTTCCCCGGGACTTTGTAGAGCTCTGCAAGTGGGACGAGAGGAGCGATAAGGTCATATGGCCCGCCGACTTTGAGGAACAGCAGATATCGCAGAGGGACATTCGATTCGATTGCGTGCGCGAAGGGAGTGAGATCCAGCGTTTCCGGCTGTACGGGAAGACGCACGCAGAAATCGGCTCTAAAAAGATTCTCCTGCGGGACATTGAGAGGAAGTGGCGAAACAACGAGGGCATGGCAAAGGCGGCCTTTGCGGCAGGAGCATTCAGAAGAGATGGCGGAATAGTGAAGTACCTAGAAGCATCTCCTAGTTTCCTGAAAGGGTGCGAATGGATGGAGGGGAACGTAAAGTTTCCTAATCGAGCCAGGGGGCTTAAAAATGTTTTAAGGCCTTTCTCGGGGGTTAAGATCGAAAGTGATGGGAAAACTAGAAAGGTCTCTGGATTGTATGTGTATGGGCACAAGGAGTCGGAGGTCAGGGATGCGTACATCGCGGCCATGAAGATCATTAGGAGATGGGAAGGGAAGACCTAATCAGTTTCTGAGATGAAGCTAGCTACTCTCAATGCGAGGGGGCTAAGAGACAGAGTGAAGAGAACTGCTGTGTTTCTTTCCCTGAAAAGCCTAAACTTTGATGTGTGCTTTTTGCAGGAAGCGCACCTGAAGAACGACAAGGACGTTGTAGCTTTTACGAGGGACTGGGACAAGGGTGGGTCTCGGTGGAGTGTGGGAGGGGTCCACTCGTCGGGTGTGGGGATTTTATTTGGCAATCGCGAGATGATTGTAGAAGAATGCAATGTAATAGTGCCTGGGAAGGCCTTGAGTGTGGATGTGTGTTTTGGTAACAATAATTTTAGGTTTGTTTCAGTGTATGCCCCCGCAATAGGCTCCTTGAGGGCAGATTTTTTTAAAGAGCTATTCCCGCTTTGTGCTACAAACAAAACTCTCGTCATAGGTGGAGATTTCAATATTGATCTCAGCAGCCGGGAGGATGCGGGGGGGGAAACAGCTGCGAGTGCTTTTGACGCGTTTTAACTTAGTGGATTGTTTTTCCCGAGTTGCAACCGGAGCAGTGGCGATGACTTGGAGGAACACAGCAGGTGTTGCAAGGCGCCTGGATTACATTTTCGCCTCAAGGGAAGTGACAGTGGAGAGAGCTGCTGTCCAGCCAGCGTGGTGCTCCGACCACGCCATCGTCGAGGTTGAATTGCGTCTCAAGCATAGATTGTATGGCAGGGGCTTATGGTGAATGAATGTGGAGGTATTGAGTGAGGAACCTTACCTTAAATGTATGAAATCCAAGCTGAATGAGTGGTGGGGTGCAAAGAAGAGCTATATTTCGGCTCTGGATTGGTGGGAGGTAGTAAAGAAAAGAATCAGAAAGTTTACAAAGGAGTATAACCTAAATCGCCGGAGGAGGGAAGTAAAGGAAGGGAGGATCTTGCAGCAGGAATTGAATAGCCTCTATACACAGCTTAACGAGGGGGTGGAAGTTGATATGGAGGAGATAGCAGCTGTCAGGGCCAGGTTGAAAGCTTATCACAGGCAAAGAGCTAGAAGCTTTTTGTTCAAGGCCCGTATTGATTCCCTGTTGCAACAGCAGACATGTGCCTCCTTTCTGTTTAGGCAGGTGAGGAAACTTCAAAACAGAAGTATGAGTGGGGTCCGCGTTAGTGCCGACAAGATAGTAGAAGACACTGATGGCATGCTAAAGGCGGTCCATGCGTACTATAAAGAACTCTTCTCAGGAGAACTTGTAGGAGAAGCATTGGGATCCGCTGTGTTAGAGTGCATTACTGCACGGGTGCCGGAGAGTGGCAGGTGTTTCTTGGAAAGGCCTATTAGTATAGAAGAACTTAAAGAAGCACTGGCCGGGATAAAAAACAGGAAGGCACCAGGCTTAGACGGCTTGCCTGCAGAATTCTACAAGGCTTTTTGGGACATACTAGGGCCTATAATGCTCAAAATAACAACAGAGGTCGTCACTAAGGGAAGGTTAGGGGACTCAATGCGTGAGGGGGTCTTGACCTTATTATTTAAGAAAGGGCAGACAACAGACTTGGGGAATTGGAGGCCGCTCACTATGTTGTGTACCGACTATAAGCTCATTGCCAAGGTACTGGTCAATCGGTTGACGGAGGTAATAGGGTCTGTGGTAGGCAAAGATCAAACTTGTGGCGTGAAGGGGAGAAGGATCAGCTGGTCTCTGCAGCTCATTAGAGATGTAGTTGCGTGGTCAGAAAAAAGGAACCTGCCACTAGTTTTAGCCAACCTAGACCTGGAGAAGGCGTTTGACAAAGTATCGCACGCGTTCTTGTGGCAAGTGATGGAACGAATGGGCTTCGGACACACTTTTATTGGCTGGCTGAGGACTTTGTATGCACAGGTGGGCAGCAGAGTCGTGGTCAACGGCTTCATCGGGAAGTTCGTGAAACAAAACTCAGGAGTGAGGCAAGGTTGCCCCTTGTCCCCGTTGCTGTTCATCCTCTACATAGAACCGTTTGTGAGGATGATAAACATGACCCCAGAGGTGGACGGGCTGTTAGTGCCTGGGAGTGGCGGAGAGCGTGTCAAGTTGTCTGCGTATGCGGACGATGTCACGCTGATACTGACCTCCGACCATGGCCTGCATAAAGCTTTGGTTCTTTTTGAGGATTTTGCTAAGGTGTCAGGGGCCAGACTGAACAAACAAAAGAGCAAGGTCAAGTTTTTCGGGTTATGGAGGGAGAGGGAGGGAGGGATATATGGGTTAGACTTTTGTAAGGGCCCCTTGAAAGTATTGGGCATCTTTTTTCAAGATCAGGGGATGGTGCACCAAAACTGGTTGCAAACTTTAGAAGTCACAAGGTTGAGACTACAGCGATGGAGCGATAGACTTAACTTTTGTGGAGAAAGTTGTAATATTAAAGACAGAAGTCTTACCTGCTCTAATACACCTCGCCTATGTCTTCCCAATGCCTGCAAGATACAATAGATATCTTGTTAAAGTAACCTTTGATTTCTTATGGAACAAGAAATATGAGTACATCAAGCGCATCGACATGTACTGTCCAATCGAGAAGGGAGGTAGTGGGGTTCCAAACATCCCCGTCAAACTTAACTGCCTGTATGTGTCGGTGCGGGACGTTTTGTATAAGCACAAGCTCACCAGGCAGGCCGGATGCCCACGAGCGGACTGCCAAGCTGTCGAGACGATCGAACATGTGTTTTGGTTTTGTCATTTTGCACAGTGTGTGTGGGGGAAGTGTGCGCCTTTATTAGAAATGCTAGAGACAAGCTTTAAAATCAATCTGGCAACCTTAATGTATGGCATCGGGGGGAGGGGGAGAACAAAGAAGACTGCTTTTGTTTTATGGTTTTTGATTAGTTGTGTCAAATTAGAATTATGGGCTGCCAGAAATGTCTTAGTTAAAAAAGGTGTGTTGCGGAGTGTGAGGGGAGTTTGGAACAAAGTTGTGTGGGATATCAAATGCATGATAGCAGCTGACTTAAGAAATTGGAGCTACCATGCGGTAAAAGAAAAGTGGAAATCCCTAGTAGATATTTAGAGTAGAAGGGATGATTCTGAGTTTTTAAGAGAGTTTTGTTCTTGGAGGGTGTGTGCTCATTGGAATAAGGGGTGGGGTTATGGTAATGAGGAGTGTTTTGAGTTTTTGCTTTCCGTTCTGATACAGGGTTTTGTTTTTGTTATGAACAGCGTTGTTGATGTGATTTTGGTTTGATTATGGTTGTTTATGATGTATTTTGTAATAAAATATATTTAAAAACAAAAAAAATTTCTTCTCGGCCTTTTGGCCAAGATCCAAAGGTGCGTGGCTTGTCTGCGGCTGGAGGGCTTGTCAGAGGTCGTGAAGGGCGGGGAAGGAGAGCCGGAGGAAGATCTTGAACATCGACGAAGGCATCACCTGTGGAGTGGACGTGCGGACATCTGAGGGAGCGGAGGAGGAAGGAAGAGCAGAGCCACCACTGGAATCGCCCTGGGTTGAGCCCAGGGGGTGAAGGTGGGGCTCCCAGATGACGGCGGCGAAGGGTGAGGGGCCTTCGATAATGGCGGCCGGGCGCCCGCTGTCCCGTGAGGGGCACGGTGCGTTTTGTTTTGAAGAATCACGGGCAGGCAGAATGGATGGTGAGAGGAAGATTTTTGAAAGAAGTTTGTTACAAGGTGCTGGGAATTGAGAAGACGGACATCTTGGCCTTGCAGGATTTCCAAGGTAAATGTATTTTTGACCTTACATTAACAACAGATCCGGAATGTACAAGGGTGTGGTGTAAAGCCCAACTGATGAAGGAGCGGGAGCCTCTTAGTCATTTTTATGTGGAGCCCCTCTTTGCTCGTGAATTAAAGACTTTGACGGTACATATTTTTAACCCTAATGTGCCTGAGGCCGACGTGCAAACGTTTTTGAGACGGTTTGTGGATATTCAGGGGGAAGGAAGAAAGGTGATTGATGAAGAAAATGTTTGGACTAGTAAGTGGAGATATATGGTGAGGTTTCGATCCTGTGATACAGCAGAAGGTGGTGTGTTAGTCCCTCCAGCCAATTTTTTTATTGGGTCGAATAAAGGGTATCTGACCTATCCGGGGCAGCCTAAGACATGTCGGAAATGTGGGGAAAAGGACCATTTTGCTATTGATTGTAGGAGCATGGTCTGCAGACGGTGTGGCAGGGTGGGGCACATAGCGATGGTCTGTGTAAACCCTCTGGTTTGTAACCTGTGCGGAGAACAGGGACACACATATAGAATGTGCCCTAGGAAGAAGGCTAGTTTTGCATCAGTTGTCTCCGAAGGGCCGGCGAGAAGAATGGAACATCTAGAAGCGGGGCGTAAGGACGGGAGGACGGAGGATACTTACCGGGAGGAAGGGCGGTGCCGTGCTGTAGCGGATCCAGGGGAAGGAACATCGGTGATGCAGGGAGGGCAGGAGCCAGGAACTTCTGCGGAGAAAAAGGGAAGATCGCATCAGGAACCGGTGGAGGAAGTTTTGTCTACCGTTGCAGGAGAGGAGGCTCTGGAGGAAGGGACTGCACAAGATCCAGAATGGATTGTTGTCAACAGAAAGAAAAAGGATAAGAAAAGAGGGAGAGAGGTGATGGAAGAGGATGCTCCATTGAACGAGGAAAAGAGGCAGAGGGAGACCCTGTCATCCTCGGGAGAGGACATTGAATCACAGGTATCTGACAGTGATGCCGGGAGCTCCGTGAGTATGGGCGAGGAGGGTTTCGGGGTTGAAGAGGAGGTAGGAGGAGAAGAGGTTCAAGTTCCGGAGAAAAGGCAGGAAGATTTCGTGGAAAGAGGGGAAGACGGTGAGGAATCAGCGAAGAGAGCAGCAGGGGAAGTGGTTTTTGAGACTGAGGAATGTCTTGGGACTGACTCTGCACAAAACCTTGAAGAGATTTTGCTGGGTGACTCCTTTGAGGGTCAGGAAGGGGGACCACCCCAGCCGGAAGGTCCACCGGAGCCGGGAGGGTCTAGTGACCCAGATGAAGGGGGGACGTTGCCACCTGGTGGTGTTGTGAGAGATCAAGGCTATAGACCCTATCAGGTCTCAGTAATGACTCCCCCTTCCTTTGGGGGTCAGAGGTTTTCCGACCTTTACGGACTAGACGTTTGATTTTGGACAATGTTAAAATGGGTTTTCACAAGATCATTTCGAGCAATGTTCAGGGTTTGAAAGATGGTGTAAAAAGAGTGGCGGTGTTTACTTGTTTGGCGGATTTAAAGCCAAGTTTTTGTTTTGTTCAGGAGGCGCATCTGGAAGGCCCGGAGGATGTGATAAGATTCTCGCGAGAGTGGGAGAAAGGCCCCTCTTGGTGGAGTATTGGAGGGGTGCATTCGTCGGGATTGGGGATCTTATGTGGAGATCCGGGGTTTCAGGCGACTGAAGTTGTCTCGGTGGTACCAGGCCGCCTCCTAGTGGTTGACGGGTGCTGGTGGAGGGTCAGGGTAAGAGTAATCGGGGTTTATGCCCCTGCAGAAAGGGGCCTGCAGGCCGCTTTCTTAAAAGATCTGGAGCCTTGGTTTTTTACCAATAGAGAGATTGTGGTGGGCGGAGATTTTAATATAGACATAGCAGACTCACAGTGTGGGGGAGCACGTGGGCTGAGAGATTTTCTCCAACGTTTTAATCTTGTCGATTGTTTTCAAGAATTTAGTCGGTCGAATAAAAATTTTACCTGGCAAAACAGCAGGGGGCATCGTCGACGGTTGGATTATGTTTTTATTACACTGAAATGTAAGATCAAGAAGGAACAAGTGTTCCCAGTTTGGTTTTCGGACCATATGACTCTCTTGGTAACGCTTGAGGTAGAAGGCCCAACTTACCAAGCCAGTTATTGGAAGCTTAATGTTTCCATTTTAGAAGAAGTCGGGTATCGGGTTTTAATCTCGGATTTTATTGACAGTTTCAAAAACAAGCTCTCTGAGTTTACGTCTAAAACCGAGTGGTGGGAGCTGTGTAAGAAGACCATTGCGCAGCTCTCTATGGAATACTGTAGAAGGAGAAGGCTAAGGGAAAAGAGTGTTTTAGTTGCATTACAGAAGGAATTGGAGACTTTATACGTTGCTTTTAATCGGGGCGGGGTTTTTCGGGCAGAAAAGGCCGCAGAACTGAAAGCCAGATTAAGGGAGGCTTGGTTAAAGAAAGCTAAGGATTTCCTTTTCCGGCTGCAGGGGGTCGTTTTAGAAAACCAAGAGAGATGTTCGGCTCAGTTTTTTAGATCTGTAAGAAGTAAGCAAGAAAGAGCATTTTTTACAGAGGTAAGAGATGCATGTGGGGAGATCACAAGGGATTTGGGGGAAATGGTGGCATGTGGGACGAGATATTATAAAGAACTTTTCGCAGAGAGTGCAGTCAGTCGCGATGATTGGGAGGAATTCTTAGAGGATATTGAGAGCATTCCGGATGCGTCTGATCTTGGGGGAGACATCACAGAGGCAGAACTTAAAGAGGCGATGGTGGGCTCAAAAAGAGGTAAAGTCCCGGGGGTAGACGGTTTACCCATTGAGTTTTACGGCACATTTTGGGAGCAGTTGGGTCCCCTTTTACTCGGTGTTTTTAAAGAGATTTTAGCTGGTGGCGGCCTTGGGGTAACTATGAGGACCGGGATTATCACATTACTCTATAAGAAAGGGGGAAAATGTGCTCTAGACAATTGGAGACCTATCCAATTGTTATGCTCTGATTACAAGCTTTTGGCTAGGGTGTTAGGACGCCGGCTGCGCCTGGTGATGGGTGCAGTGGTGGGAGTGGATCAGACGTGTGGGGTTGAGGGTAGAAGGATCAGTTGGAACCTGCAACTGATTAGGGACGTGGTGGAATGGGTTGAGGACAGGGGTCTCCCTCTTAGTTTGGTCAACCTAGACCAAAATAAAGCTTTTGATCGAGTCCACCATGGGTTTTTGTGGGAAGTTTTAAGGCGGATGGGGTTTGGGGATGTTTTTATTGGCTGGCTGCAGGTTCTTTATAGTGGTGTTGGGGCTAGAGTTTGCATTAACGGTAGTTTGGGGGAGTTTCTGTCTGTGCAGCGGGGAGTGAGGCAGGGCTGTCCATTGTCCCCCCTGCTATACGTGCTTTATATTGAACCTCTTCTGAGACGGTTTCGACGTGACCGGGGAATTGAAGGAGTTTTGGTGCTGGGAAGCAATGGACTCCAGGTGAAAGTGGCTGCCTATGCAGACGACATCTCCTTGTTTTTAGTCTCAGATCACAGTGTTTTAAGAGTGTTACAGATTATCCAGGTTTTTACGGCTGGGACAGGGGCCTTTTTAAATCTTAATAAGTGTACTATTAAGTATTTCGGGGTCTGGAAGAACAGAAGGGAGGCAGTCGGGGGTCTCCCAGTTGCTGAAGGGCCTGTCAAAGTTTTAGGAGTCCTGTTTCAATCCGAGAATTCGGCAAGGCTGAACTGGGAGTCTAAACTCCCCAAACTGTATCAGAAGTTGGGTATGTGGAGACAGCAGTCACTCTCCTTTGCGGGGAAGGTTTTAGTGTTGAAGACTGATATTTTGCCGCTTCTTTTATATCTGGCGGAGGTTTTTCCATTACCGGCATGCTTTAGAAGAGAGGTGGTGAGGGCGGTCTTTGGCTTTGTTTGGGGCAAGAGGTACGAGTATATTAAAAGGAGAGACATGTACAGAAAGGTGGAGGAGGGAGGAAGGGGAGTTCCGGACATCCCTTTGAAGCTGGACTGCCTCTTTGTTGCTCGTTCATGCACTCTGTTAAATGTGACTGCGTTTCACCCGTGCCGTTTTTTCGCTCTTTTGTGGTTATCACATGCGATGCGCCACCTGGTGGCATGGTCTAATACAACCCCTAAGGCGGAGAAGTTACCCTGGCATTATAGACATCTTGTGGGATGGGTAAAGGCGCACCCACAGGTCAGGAAGGAGAAAATAGCCTTGGATCACAGGCAAATGTATGAGCTGATTCGAAAGGAGGAAAAACATGCAGTAGTAGGGGTCACACGGGAAGTATGGGTGAGAACTCAACCTCGTGGATTGGACAATCGCTTTAAGGATTTAAACTGGTTTGGGGTGTGGGGAAGGTTACCGGTCAGGGAGATAATGGTTAGGCACAGGCTGTCGCGACAGCCTTTGTGTCCCAGGCAGGGTTGTAAAGAAACAGAATCGATAAGACATGCCTTTTGGGAGTGCGGTTTTGCGAGAGCAGTGTGGGGACAGTGTGCCACTCTGTTTTTTAGCTACAAGAGAGTTTACTTTGACCTATGCACTTATTATGAAAGGGGTGCCGGGGGTTAGGAAATGGAGTGCTAATTTTTTGCTCTGGTTTGTAGTCAGTTTGGTTAAATTCCATATTTGGGCATCCAGGGATGAGGTGGTTAAGCATGCTGTGTATCTCACGAGTGGGGCGGTGGTAGGGAGGATTAATACAGACATCCGGACACGCGTCAAAAGGGACATTGCACGGTGGGGTTTTTCGGCCGCTAAAGAGAGGTGGAAGGGTTTGTTTTTGACGACCTGACGGAGTTTAGACAGAGGGTTGTACGGAAAAAAGGGGTCAACTATATTTATCTGTGTATAAATTATGTTGATAGGATGGTTTTATGTTACGGAGGGTTTGCATCTTTGGCTGAAATGCAAATATTTGGGTGTGGGAGGGTTTGGTTTTGAATAAGGGCGGGGATTAGGGAAAGTGTGGTGTTATGTGGTAAAAGATAGTTCTGTGGTATTCGTGTCTTTTGGTGTACTGTGTGGTTCTTGTTTTGTTTATGAGATTTTTGAAATTTGTTCCCTTTTGTATTCTTGTAATAAAAAAAAAATTCTTCTCGGCCTTTTGGCTAGGATCAAGTGTGTGGCCTGCCCGCAGCTTGGTTCTAGTCAGAAGAAAGAGAGAGGAGGGATCGGCGCCAGGAGTTTTTTTCCCGGTTTTTCTTTTTTGGCGGAGCTTTCCGGCCAGGACCTTTGTCGCAATGGATGGAGCTGCGAGATCTCGTGAGGGGAGAGTTCGGCATGCTGTGCGGTTCGTGCTGCGGAACAGTGGAACAAAGAGGGATCTGGACTCCAGGGACGTCTTCGAGGAGGAGGTTATGCAGACTGCTCTACAGTTACGACCTGAGGACGTCTATTGCTTACAGGACTTCCCGGGTAAGAAGATCTTTGACTTATCACTTATATCGGAGGATTTAGTTCAGAGGGTTTGGAGCACGGCTAATGGGAAACAGAATGCGAAGCCTTTTTCTGACTACATTATTGAGCCTTTGTTTGCCCGGGAGTTGAAGACTTTAACTGTAGCCATGTTTAACCCATACGTGCCGGAGGAGGATATCGTTTGTTATCTGAAGCGTTTTGTGGATATACAAGGCGTGGGAGAAAGGATAATTGATAAGAAGAAGTATTGGACAGGGAAAAGGCGCTACAAGGTGAGGTTTCGGACTGATGTGAAAGCCCCCGATGGCCTTTTGCACCCCCCAGCATCCTTTTTGTTAGGTTCTAACAGAGGATATTGTTATTACTACGGACAGCCCGCTGTGTGTCGGCGTTGTGGACAGCCAGGCCATAATGTGGTTGACTGCCGTGAGGTGGTGTGCCGGAACTGCGAGGGTGTGGGGCACTTGGCTGCGCACTGCACTGAAGACGTTAAATGTAATCTGTGTGGGGGTGTAGGGCATATGTTCAGGGATTGCACCCAGAGGAAGAAGAGTTTCGCAGCAGTAGTGTGGGATGCAGGTTCAGCTTCACGTGCTCCTGAAGCTAGTCATCAAGGTGGTTTGGAGGAGGAGGGTAGCATGGATACGGAGGTTTGTGCAGAGGCTGGAAGGGGAGAGGCTCAGACAGAGGTCATTGCCGAAACATCGCAAGAGTCTGAACTTACCTTAAGTGGAGTGAAAGACGTAGAGACAGGGGGCCCGTCTGGTCTGGAAGTGATGAAGGCGGCGGTTGGGGGAATCAGCTGGGCTGAGAAGGTGGACGAAACGGAGGCAGAACAGGTTTTGACAAAACACAAGGCGAAAAGGAAGAATTTGGAGCCGGAAGAGGTCTCTAGCAGGAAGGCAGGTCGGAGTACAGAAGAGATGGAACTGGAATCGGAGACGGATAGCTCAGTACCCGTCGGTGCGGATATACGCAAGGAACTTGTGATCTCCATACCAAATTTCCAAGATGTGCTGGCGGCGTCCTCCTGCTCTCCAGGGCCGGCTCTGAGCGTAGACGAAGCACCTGTAAGGGTGCAAGAGGGAGACTGCAGCTTGGTGGGTAAAACGCCTGAGGAAGTCTGGTTTGAAGCGGGAATACCTTCCAAGTTTGTGAGACTTTGCAGGTGGTTTTTAGGCGTGTATGCTTCTGCTGTAGCCTCTCAAAGAACTACCTTTTATGCAAACTTGGCTCCTTTTTGTCTTACTAACAGGAAGGTGATCATAGGTGGAGATTTTAATCTTGACTTGGCGGATAAGGATCACCCTGATGTTAGGTTAATACACAGAATGTTGGGGCAGTATGGGTTGGTGGACTGTGTTGCTAGAGCCACAAAAGGGAAAGCAGGCCCCACTTGGAGAAATTCAAGGGGGCAGTCCAGGAGGTTGGACTACGTCTTTTCATCCCGGGGGCTAGTGGTAGAGAGTGCATCTATCTCACCCTTTTGGCATTCTGATCACGACCTGGTAAGGGTCGAAATAGCTGGCTCAGGCTCTAAGTTTGGAAAGGGGTGTTGGAGGTTGAACACCAAGGTATTAGAAGAGGCAGCTTATAGAAATTTGATAAAAAGGAAATTGGAGAAGCTGTGGGTGGAAAGAGGTGAGCAGCCTTCCCTGTTAAGATGGTGGGATATGGTCAAAAGACAGATCCAAAGAGTCACAAGGGCCTATTGCACGGAGAGGCAGGTGCAGGAAAAGAAGGAAGGGCGATTACTACAGGAGCGCTTGAATTTATTATATGAGAACTGCAATAAAGGTATGGCCGTGGACTTTGAGGACATTAATAGGCAAAAGGAGCAGTTGAGGAGTTTTTACGAAACCAGGGCTCGCAGATACCTTTTTAAAGCTCACATAGACAACCTGCAGTTTAAAGAAACATGCTCTTCTTTTCAATTCCGGAGTATGAAGGAAAGGCAGTGCAAGAGAGTGGTGGAAGGGTTGCGGGATAGACAGGGCAAAACAGTGACCGATAGGGATGGTATGTTGCGTGTCGCAACTGACTTCTATCAGGAGCTGTTTACAAAGCAGGAGACAGAAGTCGCAGCCGTGGAGCATGTTTTAGGGTCTGTGGCGTCAGCACTCACGGATGAGGAACGGGCAGGCTTGGAAGGGGCCTTTACTGTAAGAGAACTGGCAGTAGCAATGCGTGACCTGAAAAGGGGTAAAGTGCCTGGTATGGACGGCCTGCCTGTGGAATTTTATTCTGTCTTTTGGGAAGAGTTGAAGGACATCTTGCTTTTAGTCTTAAATGAGGCCCTGGAAAAAGGGTACCTGGGAACCTCTATGAGGACGGGCCTGTTAATACTCTTGTATAAAAAGGGAGAGGCTACGGACTTGAGAAATTGGAGACCCCTGACATTGCTGTGCACCGATTATAAGATTCTGGCGAAGGCCTTGGTGAACAGGTTGAAAAAGGTGCTCCCAACAGTTGTTGGGAAAGAACAGACCTGTGGGGCTCAAGGGCGGAAGATCAGCTGGCCGCTGCAACTGGTGAGGGATGTTATTGCCTGGTCGGGGCAGAGAGATGTCCCTTTTATGTTGGTCAGCCTCGATTTGGAAAAGGCCTTTGACAGGGTGTCTCACGATTTTTTATGGCGGGTAATGGACCGTATGGGGTTCGGTCCTCATTTCATTGGTTGGGTCCGGCTTTTGTATAGGGAGGTGGGGAGCAAAATCTTGCTCAACGGGCATGTCGGAGGTATGGTGTGGCAGGATGCGGGAGTGAGACAGAGGTGCCCTCTCTCTCCACTGCTTTTTGTGTTGTATATCGAGGCCTATGCCCGGTTGGTGTGTGCTGACCCAAAAATAGAGGGTATCTTGGTGCCTGGGAGTGGTGGGGAGAGGGCTAGAATTGCCCTATATGCCGATGATATCACTCTGTTCATGGCTTCCGATGTGGACCTGCAGGGGGCGCTAAACCATCTGGCAGTTTTTGCCAAGGCCTCTGGGGCCAAACTGAATAGAGGGAAGAGCCACATTAAATTTTTTGGCAGGTGGAGAGACAGACAGGATGGAGTGGGGGGGACTACAAGTGTGCAGGGGCCCCTTGAAAATCCTGGGTGTGCATTTTAAAGAGGAAGACACGGCCAATTACAACTGGCTCGAGAAGTTGGAGAAGGTACGCTTGGGGTGGTGGAAGAATAAGGGTCTGACTTATGTGGGGAAAGCCCTTATCATCAAGATCGAGGTGCTGGCGCTCTTAGGGTACTTGGCCTCAGTTTACCCCATGCCTTTGAGGCTCAATCGATATTTGACGAGGGAGGTTTTCTGGTTTATGTGGGGCAAAAAATATGAATACATCGGGCGTGTGGACATGTGTCGACCCATTGAGGAGGGAGGAAGGGGGGTTCCATCCTTGCCTGCTAAATTGTCCTGTCTTTTTGTTTCATCGTTGTGTGCGGCCTCAAAGAGGCCTGTGGAACATGTGGGGGTTTATTTTGTTCGGTTTTGGTTGGCGGGAAAGTTGAGGGGGGTTTTTGAGTGGGACAATAAGGCGCCCCATGGAGAAGACATGCCCTGGCACTATCGTCAGGCCTACCGGTGGATCGGCAAGCACGCACAGGGTCTGGAAGGCAGAGTGTTGTCCGACCACAGGGCCTTGTACGGGACGGTGATGGCCAGAAGCACAGCGGACCTGGTCGGGGGGCTGCCCAAAGACGCGTGGAGCCGGATCAAGCCCAGAGGGCTGCAGCACGACCTGATGGATCTGAACTGGTTTATTGCATGGCAGCGGCTCCCTGTGCGAGAGCTCTTGCATCGCCACAAACTGACTTTGCAGACGCACTGCCCGAGGGCGACGTGTAATAAGTTGGAGTCCATCCGCCATGTTTTTTGGGACTGTGTGTATGCGGGGAGAGTGTGGGCAAAATGCAGCCTATTGTTTGGAATGATTGCTTTGAATTTTGTACTTACTTTGAATGTGGTTTTATACGGTTTAAAGAAAGAAGTGTATCCCCGGGAGACGACTTGGGTATTGTGGGTACTCATGAGTCATGTGAAACTGGAACTGTGGAAGGCGCGGAATTGCCTAGTCAAAAATGGGGTTCAACTAAGTGTGACGGGGTTGTATAATAGACTGCTGTACCGAGTGAAATGTGAAATCATCTTAGACATCCGTAAAAGAGGACTCCACGCCACAAAAGAAAGGTGGAAGGGGTTAATGGTACATTGTATGTCTTAATTTGGTTAGCAGTGTTTTTTGTTTTGTTTCTTTGGTATTGTTTCTGCTTTGCGTTGCACTGTTATCATTAGTTTTTTTTTCTGTAAATAGTTTGTGATTTTGTTATTTTTGTAATAAAAAACAAAAAAAAATCCGCTCCCTCTCTTAATTTAATGGTATATTAACTGTTGGTTCCAGCGGAACGCCCGCACGTCGGTACGCGCCTTTAGGGGCATCGCTTCTCAGCCTTTTGGCCAAGATCTGAAAGTACGTGGCATGCCCGCGGCTTGACGACTTGGCTGGGGGACCGAGATGGCAGCGACGGAGAGGAGAGAGGAGAGAGGAGAGCATCGGCGGCGGCGACTTAAGAGAGGGAGCGGCGGAGAGGACGGAGGGATGGAGCCGGCTCCTGGAGATGACCCCACTACAGCAGGGAGGACCCTGGCTGGTGAAGAAACTGGAGCTTTGGGAAGAAGACCTGGAAGAGAAGAGCGGAGAAATTATGCAGCAGTTGCGGCTTCGGCTGGAAGAGGTTCTTCGGGAAGGCCATTAGAGGGCGCCAGCAGTAAAGAAGGTCAACTGAGAAACACCATTCGTTTTGTACAGAAGGAAGAAGCTGGTGAGAGATTTCTAAGAGACAGAAGTATTTGGCGAGGAGATAGTCCTTGGGTTTTTTGGATTAGGCCCTGAGGATGTGTATTGTCTACAGGACTTTCTAGGGAAAAAGACATATGACCTGTCTTTGTCTAACAGAATGATATGTAGCAGAGTGTGGGAAATGGTTAAAAACAACCGAGACAAGAAACCACTGAGTGACTATGTTGTGGAGCCACTTTTTGTAAGGGAGAATAGACCTTTAACGGTACACATGTTTAACCCCTATGTGCCAGAGGAAGATGTAGAAATCTTCCTAAGAAGATTTGTGGACATTACTGCAAAGAGCACGAAAGTTATAGATAGAAATAGATACTGGACAGGGAAAAGGAAGTATTTTGTTCGTCTGAGAACTATCAGCGCTCAGGAAGACGGTTTTTTGCACCCTCCAGCAACCTTTTATATTGGAGTCAATCGTGGATATCTGCATTATCCGGGACAACCCTTGACATGTAGAAGGTGTGGTAAAGAGGGACATTTTGCTGCAAACTGCAAAGAAGTAGTTTGCAGAAAGTGTGGGAAAACAGGACATGTTGGAGCGAGCTGCAAGAAGGGAAAGACCTGCAACCTGCGTGGGGAAGAGGGTCATTTGTATAAGGACTGCCCTCTGAGCCATACTTCGGTAAGCAGGGAGGCGGCAGGGGGCGTGTCTGGGGTTGCTGGGCCTTCTTTGTCCCTCTCTGTTCCAGGTCCAGAGGACGGAGAGGAGGCGACTGAGGGGCTGGACGGAGCAAAGGAGGAGACAGGCGGAGAAGTGGCAGAAGGAGGGACACAGAAATTGGCTGAAGTCCAGGGTCAGGAGAATGACAGTCCCACCCTGGACCCAGAGGTAGACCAGGAAGAGATTCCAACAGCGGTTGAGGACATTGCAGCTCGGACTGCTAAAAATCTGGAAGCAATGCAGGACATTATGAGTACCATTCAGCAAACCATAGGCGAGAAGGAAGGGGGAACGGAATGGTCTGGAGGGGCTGTGAAAAGAAAATTAGAAGGAGGAGAGAGTAGTGAGGAGGTCTCAACTCCCGAGGTGGTAGCTGAGACAGCCCCTCAAACAAGTGGGGAGTCTGAGAAACAGGTGGAGGGTGTTTCTGGTCATAGTAAGCGTCCTTGTGGGTTGGTAGGACTCAGTTCCTGCAACGACAGATTTTCTGTCCGAACAGAAAATTAATGATGAGGGCCAGATTGATTTCTCATCCTTCCCTATTGTGGCAAAATTAGCACAAGAGGGGGTGGTTTTTGAGATAGAGGGCAGGAATTTAATTAGGATAACAAGTAGAGACCAGAAGACAGCCATAGCTGCACAGCAGGCCCTAGTTGAATTAATCAAGGACAGGGAAACTCAAAGGGCTGGGGACTCAGCTAAAAGAGACCGCCAGAAAAAATTAGGATTTACTACGGAAAGTGAAGCAGGTAGGGAGTTTTTGGAGACTTGACCTTGAGACCACCAGTGCTTTCTTAAAACAAACCACATGGGGTGAGATACCCTAAAGGTATTGAGAAAATTAAGGATATTTTAAAACAGTTTAGTAGTGTTAAGCCATTTTTTTTATTATAGTGGGAGGGAAGTCCTAGGGATGGGTCTCGAAGGAAAGAAAAGAGAGGATGTAATTAGGTGTGGGTCTGATCTACAGACCTACATCAAGGAGGGTGAGGGAAAAGCCCAGAAGGCTTGGACCTAACCCCTCAGCATTAACAACTAATGAGTAATATCTTGACCATAAATGTGAGAGGATTGTGAGATACAGACAAGAGAATTGCTGTTTTTGAGTACATTAAGAAATTGAAACCTACCGTGTGTTTCTTACAGGAGGTTCATATTAAAGATGGGAAAGATCTGGAGGCGCTGACTGCCTTGTGGGACCATGGCACCTCAAGGTGGAGCATCGGAAGCGTGAACTCCACAGGGATAGGGATCCTTTTTGGGGATCCTCAAGTGGAGTGTGGAGAGGTGAGGGTGAGTGAGCCAGGTAGGCTGTTATACGTGGATGCAAAGATTAACAGTCTGGATTTTAGGTTTGTGTGCGTATATGCGCCAGCTGCAATCTGGGAGAGCAGGGATTTTTTAGCCAGCTTGAGTCCGCTGTGCGTCACGAATAGGGTGGTGGTAATAGGTGGAGATTTTAACACAGACAGATAACGAGAAGGATGGGGATGCCAGGGTGGTGAAGGACATGGTGCGCATGTACAACCTGAAGGATTGTCATAAAGAGGGCAATCCATCCGGGGTGGGATGCACCTGGAGTAATACTAGAGGTGTAAGAAGGAGGCTGGATTATGTCTTCGCCTCCAGTAAGATTAAAGTGGAGAATGCTAGAGTGACTCCAGTATGGTTTTCGGACCATTGCATGTTGAATATTGAGGTAGAGGATTTTGGACCTAATTTTGGCAGAGGAGCGTGGAGGTTAAATTGTGCAGTGTTAGAAGAAAGAAGCTATAGAAGGATGATGGAGAGGACATTAGAAAGGCTTTTGAGTAGAAAGACGGAGGGTAGATCTTTGGTGGAGTTATGGGAAGAGACCAAAATTGTAATAGGGAAAGTTTCCAGGAAGTATTGTAGGGAGAGGAGGAGGAAGGAGAGGGAGGATTTGGAGACATTGGAGAAAAACTTAGAGACAGTTTATGATAATGGAGATGGTACGGCGCCCCCAGGTGAGGAGCCGGTACAGCAGATTAAGGATCTCGTAAAACAGGTAAAAGAACATCACAAGAGAAGAGCAAGAGATTTTCTTTTCCGGGCGAGAATAGAAGTCTTGGAGCACTATGAGAAGTGCTCCACATTTTTCTTTAATAAAGTTAGGAAAAGGCAGGAGAAGAGGGTCCTGTATGCAATTACAAGCACTAGTGGTGAACAGATCTCAGATCGAGAGGGAATGCTCCGAGAAACAACAGTTTTACGAAGATCTTTTCTCGGAGAAGACATGTGAGAGGGAGGCAGCCAGAGCAGTGCTCCAGACACTACAAGTGACTCTGTCGGAAGAAGAAAGGGATGGACTGGAAAGACCCTTGGAGTTGTCTGAGCTGGAGGCGGCGATGAGATCGTTAAAAAAGGGGAAGGTACGCGGTGGAATTTTTTTTGGAACCTTTTGGGGGATTTTAGGTCCTTTCCTCTTGAGATTGATGGAAGAGATTTTTAATAAAAAGTTTATGGGACAGTCTTTGAGGGAAGGAATTTTAACTTTGGTATATAAGAAAGGGGATCACACATTGTTGAGAAATTGGAGACCTTTAACACTATTGTGTGTAGATTATAAGATAATGGCTAAATTGCTTGTCCACCGCTTGTCGTCTGTGATGCCCACTGTAATAGGAAGGGACCAAACTTGCGGAGTGAAAGGGAGGTCAAGCAGATGGACTTTGCAGCTATTAAGAGACACTATAGAATGGGCAGAACAGAGGGGTGTGCCTTTAATATTAGCTAACCTAGACCTTGAAAAAGCTTTCAATAGAGCCTCTCATGAGTTTTTGTGGCTGGTACTAGAGAAAATGGGATTTGGCCCAACCATGATAGGTTGGCTCCAGACTCTATATAATAATGTAGGCAGCAGAGCAGCGATAAATGGTTGGCTGGGAGATTTAATTCATCAGAAGGCAGGGGTGAGACAGGGCTGCCCTCTCTCGCCAATTTTATTCGTAATGTATATGGAGCCTTTTGCATCTGCTATTCGAGGTGATAAAAGAATAGATGGTTTGGTATTACCAGGAAGTGGAAGTGAAAGACTTAAATTGACAATGTACGCAGATGATGTGACGTTATTGGTAGGAACCACTTCTAGCTTGAGTTTTGCTCTAGAAATTTTTGAAGTTTTTTCGAGGGCATCCGGTGCACGTTTGAAGGCAGCGAAAAGTACTTTTAAAACTTTCAGCTCCAGTGAAGTATCACAGCAGTGGGTTGGCGGTTTTATTTTGTGCACAGGTCCTATAAGGATTTGGGGACTTGATTTTCTGCGAAGAGGCTCGGGATATTGTAATTGGATTTCGAGAATCGGAATGGTGAGGAGGAAATTGGGTCTTTGGACAAAGCTAAGACTGACTCTGATTAGGAAGGTGCTAGTATTGAAAGTGGATATTTTACCACTCCTTGTTTATTTGACATATGTTTATCCTCTGCCGGCAAAGCTCAGTTGCACTTTGGTCAGCGAAGTGTTCCGTTTCATTTGGGGTGGTAAGTATGAGTATATCAAGCGAGTGGATATGGTTCGACCAATAGAGCAGGGTGGAAGAGGTGTCCTGGATTTCCCATTAAAGTTGGACTGTATTTTTGTGTCCAATCTGTGCCTGGCCTTAAGCTCTCCTGTGAGTCATGCGCACCAACATTTTATGCATTTCTGGTTTGCGCAATGTGTGAGATTTTTGGTGTCATGGTCAAATGTAGTGCCGCATGGAAGTGATCTCCCTTGGCACTATAAACATGCTCAAACGTGGCTAAAGAGATACTGGGACAGAGGGGAAGTATCGATAATACTGAATCATAGACTGCTATATCAGCATCTGATAGACGCGATTAAGATCCCAATAGAGTGGAAAGGGAAGAAGGCTGTGTGGCCTAGAATCCAACCACGGGATCTGGAACACAGGCTCGTCGACCTCAACTGGAAGATTGTGTGGGGGCGGCTGCCAGTGTGTGAGGTACTTTATAAGCATAAATTGACGAGGAACTCTGTGTGCCCACGAGAAGAATGTAAAAGCACAGAGACAATAAAACATGCTTTTCTGGACAAAAGGTATGGAAGAAATGTAATAGATTCTTCAGATTGTTGGATGTATCTTTTCATGTGTCGACATCGGTGGTACTGTATGGGATCAAGGGGGGGGTTAAAAGGGGTAGTGTCAATTTCCTGTTATGGTTCCTTATCAGTATGGTCAAGGTTGAGTTGTGGGACACAAGAGATGTTTTAATTCGTAAGGGCAAAGTAAGAACGGTTAATAGTATCTATCAGCAAATAGTACACAAAGTCAAATTTCGACTTAAAAGAGATGTACAGAAATGGGGATATCACGCAGCTTGTGTTGAAACTGATGTATAATGATACTGGATGACACCTTGAATTTTGTCATGGAAAATTGATTTTCTAATTTTGCAATAAAAACAAAAAAAATCTGTTCTTATCAGTTTAATATATGATACGTCCCCGTATCAGAAGAAGGGGACATCGGGGGACCACATATTAAACGGATTTTTGGAACAGGGAGCTGGATCAGGAGCTTGCTCCGTCCTCTCCACGCATCGGCCCGGTATTGCAGCGCCTCCGGGAACGGTGCACTACCTTCTCTCAGCGGTGAAAAGACAGACGTAGCTAGCAAGGCTTGTGTGTGTGTGTGTGTGTGTGTGTGTGTGTGTGTGTGTCTGTCCGTCCCTGTCCTTGCAGGCGGGCCCCTTTCAACAGCTGGGCTTTTTCCCTCCAAAAAACTTAGTATATCCACCTTTTCTTTCTTTTTTTTTTGGCAGGCAGGCATGTGTGCGTACGTGCTCATGTCCCCGTCCCTCCCTCCTGAGAGAGAGCTGCCCCTTACCTCTGCCCGCAGGTGCTGGCAATCGGCTTTCACTTGCAGCTGGTTGGGCACAGCTGCTGCCGTTGGGAGGGGCCTAAGCTAAGGAGGCCGGGCGGCTGGCACCCCCCGCGGCTGCGGTCGTTGTCGGGCCGTTGACAGAAGATCAAAGAGCAGGGCCCCCGCCCGGGACTGGCAGGAAGGCAGACAGAGAGGGGGAGCAGAGTCCGGCGGCAGGCCTCTGGCTGCAGGGAGGCCAGCAGCTGCGCGGGTCCCGGGCTCCAGAGGAGTTGGCCTGCGCCACTGTGCGCCAGCGGAACGCCCGCACATCGGTCCGCGCCTTTAGGGGCATCGCTTCTCGGCCTTTTGGCTAGGATCAAGTGTGTGGCTTGTCCGCAACTTGCGTCTTAGCCAGGAGAAAGGGAGAGACGGATCGTTTTTTTCGGGGACACTCGAAGCCTTTTTTTGCGTGGCGGTTTTTTTCCAGCCATTTTTGCGACGATGGAGGGAGGATTCTTTTCAAGGGAAGGAAGAGTGCGACATGCTGTATGTTTTGTGCTACGAGACGACGGGGAGAGGACGGAGTTCATTTCGAGGAAGAGGTGATCAGCAATGCCCTGCACCTGGAGCCTGAGGACGTTTTCTGCTTACAAGACTTCCCGGGTAAGAGGCGTTTTGATCTTTTGCTTATTTCAGAGGACCTTGTTAGGAACATTTGGGCAGTAGTGAATAGAGGGAAAGAGGAAAAACCCTTTGTGGATTATGTGGAACCTTTGTTTGCCAGGGAGTTAAGATCTCTAACAGTGGCAATGTTCAACCCCTCTGTGCCTGAAGAAGACAGTCTGTTTTTTGAAGCGCTTTGTGGATATTCAGGGCATAGGGGTGAAGATAATGGACAGGAAAAACTTTTGGACAGGGAAGAGGCGTTTCAGAGTGCGTTTTAGAGCGAATGGGTCAGCTCTGGACGGACTTTTGCACCCACCTGCATCGTTTGAGATAGGCCCCAACAGGGGGTACTTGTTTTATTACGGACAGCCCTCGGTTTGCAGGAGATGTAGGAAAGAGGGGCATAATGTGGTGGACTGCAGGGAGCGAATCTGCAGAAGATGTGAGGGAGTCGGTCACCTATCTTCAGAATGTAAAGAAGAGAGAAGATGTAATTTGTGCGGAGGTGCAGGACATGTATTCAAAGACTGTGCTTTACGAAAAAGGTCTTTTTCAGAAGTCGTTAGTGGTGCTGCAGGTGTAAGACCAGGTGCTGCAAATGAAGAGGGGAGACAAAGAGAGGTGGATGAAGTTTTGGAAGGTGCGGGCATTGTTATTGGTGGGAAGGCTGACAATGGAAAACCTGGAAAAAAGGGAAACTGAAGGTTTTCACAAAGTGGAAGCTTCTTAATGGAAGGCCAAGAAGGGGAGAAAACTGGAGAAGTGGTGAGAGGCAGAAGCGGGGGCGGGGCTAAATGTGCATATGCAGATTGAGCCTACAGATGGAAACCTTTCTGAAAGGGATGTTTTTTCTGAAATTTCAGAGATGCCAGGGCTAGACCTTTTAAAAGCAGTTGTGAAAGAAGTGGGGCAGGAGGTGCAATGTGTCCAGGAAGCAGGTTGGGGAGAGAGGATGGAGGAAGAGGAAGAAGGGCCATCTTTGTCAAAAAGGTCCATAAAGAGGAAGGCACAAGGGCTCAGAGGCTTTAGTGGCTAAAAAGGCAGATAGAGGTACTGAAGATTTATCACTGAGTGATATACCTGTCTCAGAGGCTCTGGAGGCGGTCTACACACCTGAAGAGGGTGAAGTCCATGATGAGGAACTTGTTGTGTCCCAGTCCGGAGATTGCTCAGTATCTTTAGGAGCTTCTTGCATACCTGAGACGGATGAGAGTAATCAGGCACTTACCGGAAGTGGGGGTGTTCAGGCTGAACGGAAGCTGGGGAGTGAGGAAGGCCTTTGTCTTGACTCGGACCTCCCCAGAGACTTCATCGATCTATGTAAATGGAATGAAAAGTGCCTTTTCTCCGATTTAGTAAAGCAGTGGAGGAACAATCCCGGGAAGGCAAAGGAAGCCTTTGCTGTGGGGGTTTACAGAAAGGATGGAAGGTATATGAAAAAGTTAGAGGCCTCGTCAGTTTTTTTAAAAAAGTGTGAATGGCAGAACGGAAATGTGAGGTTCCCGAGCAAGGCGGGCGGACTCAAAAACATACCCAGAAAGTTTCCGGGAGTGAAACTCGAGAATTACGGAACAGCCAGGAGAATCACAAAATTGTCTGTGAGTGGTTATCAAGAATCGGAAGTGCGGGACGGTTATATAGCGGCGATAGCCATCATAGATAAATGGGAAGAAAAGATGTGGAGTGGCCACTTGGCCGTGGAGATCCTTGCATCGGGCACCGGGGGACTGGGGGGGCGGGGTGATTTCTGGGTAATTGGTTATTGTTATGGAAGAGACTTCCAGTAAGATCTGTACTATACAAACAAGTTGACCACACAAGTCGGGTGCCCCCGAACTGGATGTCATGGCGAGGAAAGCATCGAACATGTTTTTTGGTTGTGTAATTTTGCACGAGAAGTGTGGGAAAAGAGCAAAACTGTTTTGGGGGCTATAGATAATACTTTTACAGTGAACCTTGCAACAATAATGTTTGGTGTAAGGAGTGGGGGGAGAACGAAAGAAATGGCTTTTTTGTTATGGTTTTTAATTAGCTTTGTGAAAATTGAACTATGGGCTGTGAGAAATTTGTTGGTGAAGAAGGGAGTGACATGTGATGTGGGAGGGGTGTGGAATAAGGTATTATGGGATGTCAGATGTATGGTGGCCGTTGATAAAAGGAAGTGGAGTTTCCATGCAGTTAAAGAAAAGTGGAAGGTATTGGCAGATATCTAAATACTGGTGTCTTATTTTATTGTAATCTTATGTCATGATAGGTTTCCTGCAGTTGTTTTGTTTTGTTATTTTGTGCTTCTGTATGTTTGTTTTTGGTGATTGATGAAGTCTCTGAACTTTTTTGTTACCTTTTGATAAAAACCAAAAAAAAAAATCTGTTCTTATCAGTTTAATATCTGATACGTCCACCCATCGGGGGACCACATATTAAACGGATTTTTGGAACAGGGAGCTGGATCAGGAGCTTGCTCCGTCCTCTCCACGCATCGGCCCGGTATTGCAGCGCCTCCGGGAACGGTGCACTACCTTCTCTCGGCGGTGAAAAGACAGACGTAGATAGCAAGCAAGCGAGGTGGACTGGAGCTCCTTCTTCTCTGGTCTCGGCTCTCGTCCATCTGTGTGTCTCTGTCTCTCTCTTTCCCTCCCCGTCTCTGTCTCCGTTCCCGTGCTCCCTCCGTGCACTCTCGCGCCTCGACTCTCTCAGCAAGCAGGCCGGCCCCCTTTTCGGCTCCTGTGCGTTTTCCCTTCAAAAAACTCCAGGGAGGCAGACGTGGCTTGTGTGTGTGTGTCCCCATCCTTGCAGGCGGGCCCTTTCGACAGCCAGGCGTTTTCCCTCCAAAAAGCTTAGTATATACACCTTTTCTTTCTTTTTTTTCCTGGCAGGCAGGCGTGTGTGTGTCCCCGTCCCTCCCGAGAGAGAGCTGCCCCTTGCCTCTGCCCACAGGTGCTGGCGGTCCGCTTTCGCTTGCAGCTGGTTCGGCACAGCTGCTGCCGGTGGGAGGGGCCTAAGCTAAGGAGGCCGGGCGGCTGGCACCCCCCGCAGCCTGCGGTCGTTGTCGGGCCATTGACAGAAGATCAAAGAGCAGGGCCCCTGCCCGGGACTGGCAGGAAGGCAGGCAGGCAAGAGAGAGGGGGAGCAGAGTCTGGCAGCAGGCCTCTGGCTGCAGGGAAGCCGGCAGCTGCGCGGGTCCTGGGCTCCAGAGGAGCCGGCCTGCACCACTGTGCACCAGCGGAACGCCCGCGCTTCTCGGCCTTTTGGCTGAGATCAATCAGTACATGGCCTGACCGCGGCTGTGCGACTCGCCAAAAGACCGTTGAAGAGAAGACCGGAAGGACTACCACCCGGAGAGGACTGCGCTGCTGGATTTGGACCTTGGATTTCGCCTGGACTACGCTTTGGTTTTCGTTTTCTTGGATTGGACGTTTGGATGCTCGAAGACCCCGGCTTTGGCGAGAAGGCTGCTTCGGCAGCCGCAAAGGTTGGGTAAGGATGGCTGCGGACCCCGGGGCGGCGAGGAAGACAGAGGAGGGTCCCAACATCCGAAGACCATCTGCTTCATTTGGAAGTCGGATGGAGAGATGCCGGGGAGGGATGCTTTTGAAGAAGAGATCCTCTTCGGGATCCTGAAGCTGGATGTCGCGGAGATCAAGTGCTTGCAGGGGAATCGGGTGCAGCGCTACATGCTTCCTTTGTGGAGGAAAAAGGACACCGCAGCGCCTCGGAGAAGATCGCGAAGGCTATTGAAGGTGGCAGGCTGGGTAATTATAAGTGTGTGGGGTTGCAGAACAACAACGAGAGGTCAGTAATCCTACACGTTTGACCCTTTCATCCCTGACAGTGACGTCACGACCTTTCTCCGCTGTTACGTCGACGTGTTAGAGCCGCCAAGGATCATCATGGACCCGTACAAGGTTTGGACGGGGAAGAGGCAGTACCACGTCGAGTTGCGGCCGGACGGCAGAAGCAAGGAAGGGTTTGCCCACCCGCCTGCCACTTTCGCGATCGGTCCAGGTAGGGGGTACCTCTTCTATGGGAATCAGCTGATTGGGCATCGGGAGGCAGATTGTACCACGACGGAATGTGGGAAATGCCATCAGCGGGGCCATCAGGCAGGCAACTGCCCGGTAAAGGAATGTTCCTTGTGTGGCAATACCGGCCACTTGTACTGTAACTGCCTTCTCAGGAAAGCCGAGTTCGCCAGAGCCATTCATGACAGAACAGGTTTGGCTGTAGGAGAGACGGAGTCAGAAGGCAGCGAGACGGGAGACAGCGAGGACGAATGCCAGGACGGCGGTGGAGGAGCCCCTGGAGAAGCCGAGAAGGACAGCGAGTGGACGGTATTGGCGAAGCCGAGACGGAAGGGGAAGGGGAAGGTGAGACGGCAAGAGGAGGGCGACGACGACCCGCAGGAGGGACCATCACGGGTAATGATGGGTGGGGGAGGGCAGGGAGACAGAGTTGTAGCTTAGGCCTTTCTCCGTCGTGCCGAGCCTTTCGGCTGATGGTAGCCCCGTGGTAACGTGCCAGGTTTCCACCCCGGACCGCGACTATTCTCTCCCGCCCGACCCAGGCTCCAGCCCCAACCCTAACCCCGACCCCGACCGCGGCCCCGTTCTCGATCCCGGGCCCGATCTCGTCTCCGATATGGAGGTGGCCTTGAGTCCAGTCCCTTTGGTCGCCTTCATTGACAAGACAGACACTGACAGTTCGACCTGGGGGACTCGCACGGTGAGGATGCCCACTTGTTGCGGTCCATGATTGCAGATTTCGGCCTGCGGGACGGATTCCATAACGTCGCACACCACACTTGGGACAACGGAAGGGGAACCTTCAGGTTACTGGACTACGTTCTCACTACGGCGAGCTGGATGACCCTAAGCAGGCAAGCAACCCCTATTTGGTCCTCGGACCATCATATGCTGACAGTCTCCTTTGGTGTTGAGGACCCTCATTTCCAGACAGGTTACTGGAAACTGAACAGACAAGTCCTGCAGGAGGCGAGATACCGGAGGAAGATCGCTACAGTGCTGAGAGACTGCACGGAGAGGAGGGAGGCCTTCAGTTCGGCAGTGCACTGGTGGGAGTCCTGCAAGCGCACCATCTCGGTGCCGATGAAAAAGTATTGCAGGATCCACCAAAGCATGGAGGAACGCCAGTGCACCAAGCTCCAGGAGGAGCTCGAGGCGCTGTATGCTCAGCTGAACCGAGGGGGCGCTTACGACGGTGAGACGACCAAATCAGGAGCCTGCTTAGGGGTAAGTGGCTGCAGTGAGCCAAGGATTTTCTTTTCAGGCTACGTGGAGTCTGGAGGGAGAACGACGAAAGCTGCTCGTCCCAATTCTTCGGCGCCGTGAGGAGGCAACAAGAGCGAGGCTTCTTTGACGGCGTTCGGAGGACGGACGGGTCTGTAGCCACTTCCATACCTGGGATGGTGGAGTGTGCCACAGAATATTACAGCAACCTGTTTGATGAAAAGGAGACCGACGCCGGCATCAGGAGCAGGCTCCTGGACGGAGTGGAGCCGGTGGTAGACGACCCCGCTGCTCTGGGCGGGGCAGTGTCAGGGGCAGAGATCAGAGCTGCCCTGTTGGGTATGAAGAAGGGCACTGTCCCTGGCATAGACGGTCTACCGACCGAGTTCTATCTCACCTTTCTTGATCAGCTGGAGCCGTTCCTGGTGCAGGTGTTCAATGAGGTGCTGGATCGTGATGGGCTCGGTTCCACCATGAAGATCAGTGTCATCTCCCTCATCCATAAGGAGGTGACAAGGCAGACCTGGGCATCTGGCGGCCAATTCAGCTCCTGTGCACTGACTAAGATCTTGGCCAGGGTGCTGGGCGGCCGCCTGAGAACAGTGATGCCGGCCTTGGTGAAGGCTGACCAGACGTGTGGCGTGGCAGGCCGCAAGATCAGCTGGACCCTGCAGCTGATCCGCGATGTCATCACATGGGTAGAAGACAGAGGACTGCCGCTCATGCTGGTGAGCCTGGATCAGACCAAGACCTTCGACCGAGTTCATCATGAGATTCTGTGGGCACTCCTGAAGAGGAAGGGTCTGCCGGACAGGTTTGTCGGCTGTATCCAGACCCTGTACGACGGGGTGACATCCCGGGTGTGCGTCAATAGAGCGTTGGGTGAGCGTATTCCAGTGCGGTGTGGTGTGCGACAGGGCTGTCCCTTCTCGCCCCTGCTGTACGTGATCTTCATCGAGATCCTCCTGGACCAGATTAGGAGGGATCCGGAGGTGGATGGGATCCTGGTGCCAGGTGGAGGAGGGCAGGTGGCGAAGATCGCAGTGTACGCAGATGACGTCACGCTCTTCCTGGGCTCTGAAGGCAGCCTGGGAAGGGCACTCAGCATCGTGGAGGATTTCTCGAAAGGTACCGGCGCCCGACTGAACAGGGCCAAGAGCCTGGTGAAGGTATTTGAGACCTGGCCGAGCGAGCCGAGGGACTTCGGCGGTCTGTCACAGACGACTGGGCCGCTGAAGATCTTAGGGGTTGGCTTTCATACCACAGATCCCGGAAGTCTCAACTGGGAGGCCAGGTTCCGGAAAACCAACCGGAAGCTGGGTCTTTGGCAGCAAAGATCGCTGACCTGGATTGGGAAGGCACTGGTCCTGAAGACAGAAATCCTGCCTCTGCTTCTCCACCTGGCGGTAGTGTACCCCCTACCAGTCCGGAAGCGGAGAGATCTAGTAAGGTGCGTCTTCAACTTCGTCTGGGGTCACACCTACGAGCGTGTCAAGAGGTGTGACATGTACAGACTTCCCAGCAAAGTTGGATTGTGCCTTTGTAGCGAGCCTGTGCACAGTCCTGCATGACAACCCGGCCCACCTGTGCAGCCGGTTTGTGAGTCTCTGGTTGGCAGCAAGCATGCGGCACCTGACTGTATGGACCAACACGACCCCTAAAGCTGAGCGGCTCCCGCTGCACTACCGCCACGCAGTGCGGTGGCTGTGGACGCACCCGGAGGTAAAGGAAGGAACAAGATCCCTGAACCACAGGACCATGTATAAGATGGTAAAGACGGAGGAAAAGCCGGCGATCCCGGGTGTGTCCAGGAACATCTGGCAGCGGGTCCAGCCGAAGGGTCTTGACAACAAGCTCAAAGACCTGAACTGGCTCTGCGTGTGGGGTCGGCTGACGGTCAGGGCCGTTATGCATGCGCACGGGCTCTCCAAACAGTGCCTGTGCCCGCGACACGGCTGTGCAGGCGAAGAGACGGTAAGCCACGTCTTCTGGGAGTGTGTCTTCGCCCAGAGGGTGTGGAGATCGTGTGGGACTCTTTTTGCTCAGGTAAGCCCCGATTCCCCTATCTCGCAAGCAGCCGTTCTGAAAGGGATAACCAGCATTCGGGCCAGGAACCGGAAGTTCCTCTTGTGGCTGCTGATTAGCCTGGTCAAGGCTTTCGTGTGGGATGCTCGGACAGATCTTGTAAAGCACGGAGTGGAGAAGCCAGCTTCTGGGATCCTGAAGAGAGTGAAGGAGGAGGTGGCCAGAAGGGTCCAATGGGACATTCAGAGATGGGTTTTGATGCCACAAGAGAGCGGTGGAAGGACTTGTGCACGGGACATTGGCGGGGTGTTTGTGTAGGCCATTTTTTAATGATATGAACTATTTTCTAATAAAAAATAAAAAAACTAAAAATCTGTTCTTATCAGTTTAATATCTGATACGTCCCCCATCGGGGGACCACATATTAAACGGATTTTTGGAACAGGGAGCTGGATCAGGAGCTTGCTCCGTCCTCTCCACGCATTGGCCCGGTATTGCAGTGCCTCCGGGAACGGTGCACTACCTTCTCTCAGCGGTGAAAAGACAGACGTAGCTAGCAAGCAAGCAAGCGAGGTGGACTGGAGCTCCTTCTTCTCCGGTCTTGTCTCTCATCCATCTGTGTGTCTCTCTCCCCCTCCCCGTCTCTGTCTCCATTCCCGTGCTCCCTCTGTGCACTTTCCTGCGTCTTGACTTTCTCGGCAAGCAGGCCGGCCCCCTTTTCGGCTCCCGTGCGTTTTCCCTCCAATAAACTTAGTATATCCCTCCCGAGAGGGAGAGCTGCCCCTTGCCTCTGCCCGCAGGTGCTGGCGGTACGCTTTCGCTTGCAGCTGGTTGGGCACAGCTGCTGCCAGTGGGAGGGGACTAAGCTAAGGAGGCTGGGCGGCTGGCGCCCCCCGCGGCTGCGGTCGTTGTCGGGCCGTTGACAGAAGATCAAAGAGCAGGGCCCCCGCCCTGGACTGGCAGGAAGGCAGGCAGGCAAGAGAGAGGGGGAGCATAGTCCGGCAGCAGGCCTCTGGCTGCAGGGAGGCTGGCAGCTGCGCGGGTCCCGGGCTCCGGGGGAGAGTCGGCCTGCGCCACTGTGCGCCAGCGGAACGCCCGCGCGTCAGTCCGCGCCTTTAGGGGCATCGCTTCTCGGCCTTTTGGCCAAGATCCAGAAAGTACGTGGCTTGACCGCGGCTTGACGGACTGCTCAAAAGGACGAGAAGGGCGGCGGCGGAGCGACAGAGGGCTTGCGGAGAGACGACCTGCAAAGAAGGAGACGGTACCGGTAGAGGAGGAGTCCAGCTGCCGAGAGGAAGAACTGCGGGGAACAGCACTGAGCCACCACTGGAATCGCTCTGGGTTGAGCCCAGGGGGTGAAGGTGGGGCTCCCAGATGACTTCAGGAGCTGGTAGGAGGACGTCGGGGATGGCGGCCGGACCTTCTTTGTCCCACAAGGGGCAAATGAAGTATATGGTGCGTTTTGTGTGTTTTATGTTCAGTCAGAGTGTAAAGAGGTAGCCTGCAGGAGGTGCGGGAAGCTTGGCCACCTAGCTAAGGATTGCAATAGCGCCCTAGTGTGTAATCTTTGCAGGGCTACAGGGCATGTATTCAAAGACTGTAAAAAGAGCCAGAAGCTTTGCGGACATTGTCAGGGAAAAAAACTTACCTGCCAAGGATACAGGGACGTCTGGCGGCGGCCCATGGCATCCCGGGGGATCGAAGAACCTGCGAGAGGAGAAAAGAATTGCACCAGCAGAGGTGGCACCTGGACTTCCGGAAAGGAACAGCTGGGTTGAGGAAAGAGCCGACCCTGATGAGTGGTCGACAGTGGGGTCTCGGAGAAAGCAGGGGGAGGTGCAGGGAAAGGTCTGGGGAGGAGAGGGTACCTTTTGAGACAGACTAATTGATACAATGCTCTGTTGTCCTCCGATGAGGAGGGACCCAGTGCAACTATGGGGAAAGGGTTAGAGGAATCCGTTTCCTCGAGTAAGGAGAATGAAGGTGAGGATGGTTTGAATGACAAGGAGAGCGAATGCGAGAGTGCTTGTGGTTCAGGAGAGGATGTGGGGGGGGCAGCTGGGCCCAGTAAGGTGGAGACAGGGATCATAAAGCCTACTGAGCCTAGGAAGAAGAAAATAAAGAAGAGGTCTCAAAGGTCAAGCTTTTATGAATCTGCTGCGGAAGTCGCAAAACGGGTAAGAGATAGCTCAAATGATGAGTTTGATTTTCATGAGGAGAAGAGAAGCAAGGAAGGGATTTCCACGTTATTTGAGCTGGGGCCATCCCTTCAGAGCTTCGTAGAGCATGAGATCCCGGCTGTAACCCAGGAGAAGAAGAAAGAGGGGGAGAAAGAGGGGGAGGAGTTAGGCAAAAAGCAGGAGGGGGCAGGAGAGGGGGTAGGTAAAGGAAAGAGGGAGAAGGAGAGGTCGGAAGAATCTTCCGGCCAGATAGTTGAGGAAACAAGCCTGGAGACGCATTCTCCAGGGATTTTATCAATCCCTTCCTTTATGATCACAAGCCCAGTCAGCTCTGTTGGGGGTTTAACTCCAGAGCCCTTTGCAAGTATAGAAGGGAATAGCGATTTAGATAATTTACTTAGTCCTAATGGATAGTTTATCCATCTGTACTATTAACGTGAGGGGACTTAGGAAGTACAGCAAAAGAGTTGCAGTTTTTGATTTTTTGAAGGGCTTGAGGGCAGATTTTTATTTCTTACAGGAAGTCCACGTCAAGGGTGAGGGGGACAGTAAACGTCTCTCGAAGATGTGGGGGGAGAAGGTCTCAAGATGGAGCTCTGGTGGAGTTCATTCGGCTGGACTAGGAACTCTCATTGGGAATGAAGGTTTTAATTTGATTAATTCCTTTGTTATCCCAGGCAGAGTGTTAGTGGTTGATGGACAAATAGGGAGGGAGAATTTGAGATTAATCATCGTGTATGCTCCTGCACAAAGAGGGCTAAGGAAGGATTTTTTCACAGTACTGGAGCCTTAAATGACTAATAAGATCATTTTGGGTGGTGATTTGAACGTGGACCTTTCTTGTACTAAGTTGGTGGGGACAAAGAAAATTTGTTCTTTGTTTTCCAATTCTGATCTAGTAGACAGTGTCAAGTAGGATAGTGGAGAGGATAAAAAACCGACTTGGAGTAACAGTCAAGGTGTGGATAAAAGGCTTGATTATGTTTTCCTATCAAGAAGCTTGGAAGTCATTTCATCTACAATTATTCCAGTCTGGTTTTCTGACCATGATCTGGTTAAGGTTGTTTTTAAGGGTGATAAGGTCCTTTTTGGTTCTGGTTTTTGGAAACTGAATATTAAGATTTTAATAGAGGATGATTACAAACGTTTGATTACCTCTTGTTGGAAAAAGTGGGAGGTGAGAAGGGTCCTATATGATAATAGTATAGATTGGTGGGAGGATGTTAAAAGATGTATAAAGAGGGAAACAATTAGGTACTGCAGGCGTAGGAAGAAGAAAGAGAGGGAAGGAATTTCTAACTTACAACGCAAACTGGAAGATATGTACAAAAAGAGGAGTAGTGGGATGGGAACAGACAGGGAGGAAATTCGCAAACTTAAGTGCGAGTTAAAAACTTTATATATGGAGAAAGCCAGAAGTTTTCTTTTTAGGTTAAAGAACTTTTCCTTTGATTGTAGCGAAGGAAATCCGTCTTGCCTTTTTAAAATGGTCTGGAAGGACCAAAAAAAGATGGCATTTGAGGGTATTCAGATGAAGGACGGCAGTGTTACTATGGATGCTAGGGAGATGGTGGAGGAAGCCACTAAATTCTACAAAGATCTCAGAAGGGAGTAGGATGAAATTAGAAGAGAATTTGACTCTTGAGGAAGTTGAGGTAGCACTTCATAGCTTAGGTAGGAAGAAAGTTCCCGGACTAGATGGACTCTCGGTTGAATTTTATGAAACCTTCTGGCCCCTAATTAAGAACGCGTTGTGGGTGGATTACAAAGGTATACTGGGTGGGGAAGATCTAGGACCAACAATGAAGACCGGTGTGTTGTCTCTGTTACATAAAAAGGGGGATAAGAGCTGCTTAGGGAATTGGAGACCTATTCAACTGTTGACAACAGATAAGATCTTAGCTAAAATGCTCTGTTTAAGATTGTGAGGTTTTAGCTGAAATTATTGAAAACGATCAGACGTGTGGTGTAAAGGGTAGGTCTTTGCTATGGAATTTACATCTAATAAGAGATACAATTATTTGGGTAGAGGACAGACACTTACCCCTGATTTTAGTAAGCCTTGATCAAGAGAAGGCTTTTGACCGGGTAAGCCATGAGTTTTTATGGAAAGTCCTGGAAAGGTTCGGGTTTGGAGAGAAATTTATTGGCTGGCTGCGACAGCTGTATTCCTATGTTGGTACCCGTGTCAATATCAATGGCTTCTTAGGGGAATTTATTGACATAAGGAAGGGGGTAAGACAAGGATGTCCGCTGTCCCCGCTATTATACGTAATCTATTTGGAACCTATGTTAGAGCTGATTCGTACGCATAAAGAAAAACGGTATAGTAATCCCAGGCAGTAGGGGCCAGCAGGAGAAGCTTGCTGCTTATGCGGGGGACGTAGTTCTGATGCTGAATTCAGAGATGGGACTTTTGAGAGCGATCGAGGCTTGTAACTTTTTGGGGCAGGCAACAGGGGCCAAGATTAACAACACCAAAAGTAAGATTAAATATTTCGGTATTTGGAAGACCCGGAAAGAAACAATTGGTGGACTGAGTTTAGTGCCCGGGCCAATTAAGATATTGGGGGTGAATTTTGCCATATGTGGGTCGGCGCGTTTGAACTGGAACGAGAAAATCAGTTTTTTAAAGATTAAACTGGGTCATTGGAAAGATGTACAATTGTCTTACTCAAGTAAGATAATGGTGGTAAAATCAGACGGCTTATCGGCTCTAGTGTTTTTAGCATATGTTTTTCCGTTACCTTCATCATTTAGGAAAGAGGTTATAAGATCTGTGTTTACCTTCATCTGGAGCAATAAGTATGAGTATATTTGAAGGGTGGACATGTACAGGAAAATAGAGGAGGGAGGGATGTACCCAACATCCCCCTTAAATTAGATGTCATCTTTGTTTCCTGTTTGTGTTAGGCTTTAAAAGTGGACGTGATGCACAAGAGTCAATACTTTGTCAGGCTATGGTTTAGTTGGACTATGCCACAACTAAGACCGATAAGTAACTCAGGTCCCAAAGCAGATGTAACCCCTTGGTATTATAAACATGCAGGGAAGAGGTTGAAAAATCACCCAGAGGGGAAAAATGAGACCATATGTGAACAGTAAAAGGCCCTTTATAACATGGTGAATGAGCAATCAGGTATTGCCTTAATAGGGAAGAAGAAGGAGCATTGGCTAAGGGTCCAGCCAAAAGAACTGGACGGTAGTTACAAAGACCTGAATTGGTTGTGTGTGTGGAATCGCCTCCCGGTAAGGGAGGTGATGTTTACACAAACTTACTAAAACCAAGCATTGTCCATATTCAGATTGTGAGGAAACTGAAACAATAAAACATGTGTTCTGGGAATGCGCAACAGCGAAACGCATATGGGATAAATGTCAACAATTCTTGATGAGTATACAGCCAGGTTTTTTGTTAACCAGTGAGAATGTCATATCAGCGTGGAAGGGTACAGAACAAAAAGGAACAGCAGACTGGGTGTTATGTATTATAATACCCAGACTGGGTAATTAGTATTATTAAACATTTTTTGTGGTCTGCAAGATGTACCCAAGTCAAGGACGATATGAGAAAGATATCAAGATATATATTTTTGAAGTTGTAATGAATTAAAAGCTCGGATTAAAAGAGACCTTTTAAGATGGAAGTTCCACGCAGCGAAAGATAAATGGAAGGGTTTGATTTCTTTATTTTCTGACTTGGATGTACACTGATTGTTTTTTCTGGTATTTCATGTATTGATTCCCCTATTTGAATTTGTTTTGTATTTTCATAATAAACAAAAAAATCTGCTCTTATCAGTTTAATATCTGATAAGTCCCCCATCGGGGGACCACATATTAAACGGATTTTTGGAACAGGGAGCTGGATCAGGAGCTTGCTCCGTCCTCTCCACGAATCGGCCCGGTATTGCAGCGCCTCCGAGAACGGTGCACTACCTTCTCT
The DNA here is from genome assembly GCF_055471065.1 of Atractosteus spatula. Classification (NCBI taxonomy): domain Eukaryota; kingdom Metazoa; phylum Chordata; class Actinopteri; order Semionotiformes; family Lepisosteidae; genus Atractosteus; species Atractosteus spatula. The sequence continues at coordinate 755,578 of NW_028296763.1, read as the reverse complement.
CAGTGGTGAAAAGACAGACGTAACTAGCAAGCAAGCAAGCAAGCGAGGTGGACTGGAGCTCCTTCTCCGGTCTCGTCTCTCGTCCGTCTGTGTCTCTCTCTCACCCTCTCCGTCTCCGTTCCCGTGCTCCCTCTGTGCACTTTCCCGTGTCTCGACTTTCTCGGCAAGCAGGCCGGCCCCCTTTTCAGCTCCCATGCGTTTTCCCTCCAAAAAACTTTTTTCATCTTTTTTCCAGGGCGGCAGGCATGGCTTGTGTGTGTGTGTGTGTGTGTGTGTGTGTGTGTGTGTGTGTGTGTGTGTGTGTGTGTGTGTGTGTGTGTGTCCGTCCTTGCAGGCGGGCCCCTTTCGACAGACGGGCGTTTTCCCTCCAAAAAACTTCGTATATACACCCTTTCTTTTTTTTCAGCAGGCATGCATGTGTGTGTGTGCGCGTGTCCCCGTCCCTCCCGAGAGAGAGAGCTGCCCCTTGCCTCTGCCCGCAGGTGCTGGCGGTCCGCTTTCGCTTGCAGCTGGTTCGGCACAGCTGCTGCCGGTGGGAGGGGCCTAAGCTAAGGAGGCTGGGCGTCTGGCGCCCCCGGCGGCTGCAGTCGTTGTCGGGACTCTGAAAGCCAACACGAATTACGAAGGAGGGTATTCACACCCCCCAGCTCCGTTTTCCTTGGGTTCGAGCCAGGGGTACCTATACTACCGTGATCAACCCCTTTTTTGTCGCCATTGCTATGAAATCGGGCATCTAGAGAAGGACTGTAAGGCAACAGAATGCACAAGATGCCACGAAAGAGGGGATATGAAAAAAAAGTGCCGTCTCAAACTATGCTCTTTGTGTGGGGCTAAAGACCATGGGTACAAGCAGTGCCTATGGAGAGGCCTAACCTATGTTGCAGCAAAAAAAGGACTCCTGGAGGACGCTGTCGAGGTAGAGGACAAGGAGGTGGAAGAGGAACCTGTATGGAGTGGGGAACGCATACAGTCCAAGGAGAGGAGGAAGAGACACGGGAAGAACTTACCTGCTGAAGGCGAAGGCGGCGGAGGAAGGCCTGGGGACCCGGGAAAGCAATGGCGGGGCGGGAGCAGCAGACGTCCACCCGGCAGAGCACCTGGAGGAGCCGGCCCAGAGTCCTAAAGAAACAGAGTCGGTAAATGAACAGGAGGTGGATGACATCGAGGCAGGTAAAGAAAAGGCTAACTCTAAAAGGCACCGAGGGGACAATGACGAACAAGTTTCGTCTGAGGGCAAGAGGCCCAAAATAAGAACAGGAGCTGGGGCGACAGAAGGAAGTGAGGACAGCCAAGAAGAAGGAGAAGGCAGTCAGGAGGACCCGGAACCTCACCAGGAAGAACAAGAAGATTCGGAGGACATGGAGGGGTCCTTACCACCGGGGCAGCCGGTGCGGGCAACTGGGTCTTGTAACCAGTTCTCCGTAGTGGCTGGTCTGAGAGAGGACGACAGTCCATGTGCCTTGTGGCTACCTGATACGCCGGGCCGGGTAGAAGGAATGGAGATGGAGGTAGGAGAGGTCAACGAGAGCGGGTATCTGGTAGCGACGGGGGTAGACCGCGTCTTGGGGTCGATCAGCCCCTCGACGGGGCCTTCGGAGGATGGAATGGACAGTGAGTTCCAACGACCCATCATGACCCTCACTGTCGCAACCATCAATGTAAGAGGACTGAAAAACAGGGAAAAAAGAATAGCCGTCTTTGAAGAGATAAAGGCACGGCGTTATGACATCTGTGTATTGCAGGAAGTACATTTAGCTGGATACAAGGACACAGAACAATTCCGGAAAGAGTGGAGTAGCGGAAGATCTTGGTGGAGCGCAGGAGGAGTCCACTCCACCGGAATAGGTATACTCAGCGGCACCAGAGAATTCACGCCTCAGGACGTCAGATCAATAGTCCCTAGAAGATTACTGGTAGTAGATGGGCGGTGGAGGGATTTGCCCTTGTGAGTCATCGGAGTGTATGCCCCTGCAGACAGGAGGATGCAAAGCAATTTCTTGAAAGATCTGGAACCTACACTCTTTACAAATAGAGGCGTGGTGTTAGCTGGAGATTTTAACACTGACTTGACAGACACACAAGGTGGAGGGACTAGAGCACTAGGAAAGATTATAAACGGGTTCAAACTTAAAGACTTAAATCACTACACTTGGGATAACAACAGCGGAATACGGAGGCATCTGGATTACATCTTCCATAATCTATGCCTGGAGATAAGGGACAAAGCAATAGCGCCCTTGTGGTTTTCAGATCATGCCTTGTCGTCTGTGACCTTCAAAGCTGGGAAAGTGGGCTTCCAGACGAGGTACTGAAGGCTAAACCGGATGGTATTAGAGGATAAAGAATATCAGGCCAGTATCATCCGCTTGCTTGGACACCTCGCAGGGAAGCGGGGTAGGTTTGCGACAGCAACGGAGTGGTGGGAGACCTGTAAGCGAACAGTTGCCAAGATCACCAAGAATTACTGCACAGCACGACGACAGAGCGAGAGGGAAGAACTGACTAGCCTCCAAAGGGAGCTAGAAAGGCTTTATGCGGAAGCTAACCAGGGGCGTGGCCTTAATGTGGAAGCTGTTACCAGGGTGAAAGCCTTGCTCCAGGCTAAATGGCTACGAAGAGCCAAGAATATCTGTTTCGGCTAAGGGGCACCCAGATGGAAGGAGAAGAACGGTGCTCATCCCAGTTCTTTAACTCAGTTAGAACACAGCAAGAGGAAACCAGCATGGAGAAGCTGGTGAGCGAAAACAGGGAGGTGGCAGAAAATACTGCTGGAATGCTGGAGTGTGCCGCGAATTATTACGGAGCTCTTTTCGCAGAGAAACAGGTGGACGGGGAAGTGCGGAGCAGGCTGATGGCGAGAGTGCAAAACAAGATCCAGGAAGACACTGGTTTGACTTCCCCTATAACATCTGGGGAATAAGAGGCGTAAAGGTACTGCCCCCGGTGTGGATGGATTGCCCACTGACTTCTATGATGTTTTTTGGGAACAGCTGGAACCCTTTCTACTACAGGTTTTTACCGAAATCTTAGAGATCAGGGAGATGGGACCTTCCATGAAGACCGGGATCCTGGCCTTGATATATAAAAAGAAAGGCGAAAAGTCTGTGCTGGACAACTGGAGGCCCATCCAGTTGTTATGCACGGACTATAAGATCCTCGCAAGGGTCTTGGTGAGGAGGCTAAGAGACATCATGCCACACTTGGTAAGTGAAGACCAGACCTGTGCAGTGGCCGGAAGGAAGATCTCCTGGAATCTACAGTTCGTGAGAGACGTGGTGGAGTGGGTGGATGACAGAAAGCTCCCATTGATGCTAGTTAATCTCGACCAAAATAAGGCGTTTGATAGAGTCCATCATGCAGCCTTATGGGAGATACTAGCAAAGATGGGAGCGAGTACGAAGTTTATCGAGTGGATAAGAACGCTGTACAGGTCAGTGGAAACAAGAGTGCGCATCAATGGTGCGGTAAGCGGAGGAATCCCCGTCTCTTGTGGTGTGCGACAAGGGTGCCCCCTGTCCCCTCTGCTTTATATTTTGTATTTAGAGCCCTTCTTGGACCAGATCCGGGAAGATCAGGGAGTGAGAGGCGTTACGGTGCCAGGAAGTAAGGGAAGACAGGTGAAGGCTGTCTTGTACACAGATGACATCACCCTGTTCTTGAGCTCAGAAGAGAGTCTGCACCGAGTACTGAGTATAGCTCAGGAATTCGAAGCCGGCACGGGGGCAAGACTGAACAAAAGTAAGAGCACGATCAAGTACTGGGGTACCTGGAGCGACAGAAAGGACAAGATCAGAGGGCTCTCAGTGGTGCAGTCCCCAGTCAAGATCCTTGGTGTCCTGTTCCACACCGAGGGTGCTGCTCGGCTAAACTGGGAGGAGAAAATAAAGGTGAATACAAAACTGGGATTGTGGCAACAAAGATAGTTGTCCCATCTTGGGAAGGTCCCGATTCTGAAGGTCGAGGTAATGCCACTGCTTTTCCACCTGGCAGTGGTTTACCCTATGCCGGCCAGATTACGGAGGGAACTATTACGTGCGGTCTTTGCTTTCATATGGGGGCAAAAATACGAATACATCAGGCGCACGGATATGTACAGGCCAGTGGAGGAAGGAGGAAGAGGGGTCCCAGACTTACCTTTGAAGATCGATTGTGCCTTCGTCTCCAGCCTCTGTGAAGTCCTGCATGGCAACCCAGCACATCCCTGCAAATTTTTCGTCCATCTGTGGTTCGCCCCTGTAATGAAACCTGGTACAGTGGACAAATACCACGCCAAAAGCAGAACGACTACCTTGGCACTATCGGCACGCTGTACATTGGCTGAGAGACCACCAGGCAGTGAAGGCAGGCTTAACTTCTCTCAGCCACCGGGCAATGTACAAGAAGTTGAGGAAAGAACAGTGCAGCAGTGGTGGGAGTGTACCACGGAACCTGGACACGCATACAACCCAAACCCTTGGATAACAGGATGTGTGACTTCAACTGGTTGTGCATATGGGGTAGATTGGCAGTCAGAGAGGTTCTGAATAAACACGGCTTATCCAGACAGAATGAATGTCCCCGTTTGCAGTGTTCCAGAGAGGAAACAGTTAAACGTTTTTTGGGAGTGTGACTTTACACAACGGGTGTGGAGGGAGTGCACAGGGTGGGCGCCATCTTTTTTTTCCCCCAACGGAAAGGTTAAGCTACGAGATGGCGATAAAAGGTTTGATTGGGGTAAAGAAGTGGAATGAGAGGTTCTTGGTGTGGTTGTTGATTAGTATAGTGATGTGTATGTGTGGCAAGACAGAAAATTTGGTGAAACATGGAGTGCAAGGACCAGTGAATGCTGTGGTATGGAGAGTGAGACATGATATATGAAATTGGGTTGAAGTGGGATATAAGAAGTGGGGATTTTCTGCGGCAAAAGAAAGATGGAAGGATTTGTTTGTGTTAGGAATTTCAAGTAGGCCGTTGACAGGAGATCAAAGAGCAGGGCCCCCGCCCGGGACTGGCGGGCAGGCAGGCGAGCAAGCAGGCAGGCAAGAGAGGGGGAGAGCGGTCCAGGCGGCCGGCAGCCGCGTGCGGACTGGGCTCCAGAGGCGTCGGCCTGCGCCGCTGCGCGCCAGCCAGACACCCGCGCCCCCGCCCAAGGCCGGCGTCGGGCATCGCTTCTCGGCCTTTGGCTGCGATCTTAGTACGTGGCTTGACCGCGGCTGAGGGAACTCCAAAAGACCGAGGAGGAGAACGCCGGAAGGGATACTACCCGGAGAGGACTGCGCTGTTGGATTTCTTGGATTCTGGACCTTGGACTTCGCCTGACTGCGTTTTGGATTGCGGTTTTTGGATTGGACGTTTTGGACCCTTGAAGACCCCGGTTTAGGTGAGAAGGCTGCTTCGGCAGCCGAAAAGGCTGTGTAACGATGGCTGCGGACCCTGGGGCAGCGAGGAAGGCGGAGGAGGGTCCCAACCTTCGGAAGATCATCCGTTTTCTTTGGAAGGCGGACGGGGAAATGCCGGGGAGGGACGCCTTCGAAGACGAGGTAGTATTTGGCGTATTGCGGTTAGAAGCCACAGAACTTAAATGTTTGCAGGGGAATCAGGCACAGCGGTTTATGGATCTTTCCCTTGTGACTGAGAAGGGGCGCCATCATGCTACAGAGCAGGTAATAACAGCTCTAAAAGGTGGCAGGTTGGAAAATTATAAATGTGTGGGGTTGCAGAGCGACAGCGAGAGGATGGTGATCCTTCATATGTTCATTCCTTTCATCCCGGATTGTGATGTCACCACCTTTCTCCGTCGCTATGTGGAAGGTCCTGGAGCCGCCGAAGCTCATTATTGATCGGCGCAAGGTCTGGACAGGGAAGAGGCAATACCGCGTCGAGCTGCGGAGGGACGACAGGTTCTCGGACGGATTTGCCCATCCGCCTGCCACCTTTGCAATTGGATCAGGTAGGGGGTACCTTTACTATGGAAATCAGCCTGTGTTTTGTCGCAAGTGTCGGGAGTATGGGCACCGGGAGGCTGAGTGGCAGGTGACTGAATGCAGGAAGTGCAACAAACTGGGTCATGAGACACGGCATTGTCCAGTTAAGGAATGCTCGCTGTGCGGCGTCACTGGACATCTGTACCGTGACTGCCGTCGTAGGAACGCTGACTTTATTACGGATTTTTATGAAGGTGTCGGTCTGGCAGTAGGGGAGAGCAGGTCAGAGGACAACGGAGATGATGGCCAGCCCGAAGCCAGAGGAGCCCCTGGAAGAGGCGTGGAGGAGAGCGAGTGGCAGACGGTGGTGAGACCGAGACGGAAGGGGAAAGGGAAGGTGAGAAAGCAAGAGACTGAGGAAGATCCACTGGAAGGACCATCACGGGTAGTTGGAAGAACCAAGGGGAGCTAGGCAGATATTGTGAAGGAGGGGCCTGCTCTGGTGAAAGTTGGAAAATCTGCAGCACCAGGGCCGATGGAAGAGGAGGGGGCGACGTATCATGCACCCGTGGTGAAGACGAAATCAAGGAAGCGGGTGAAGGCTGGCAAGGGGCAGACGGAGTCAGAGGATAAGAAGAAGAAGTCCGGGGGTGACCATCAGGAGGCGCTGTTGGACCAGGAGGTGGTGGTGGACCAGGAGGAGATGGAAGAGGAGGCAGGACCTGAGCTAGTTCAGGGTGACCAAGAGCTAGAAGGCAGTGCAGATACCCTCCCCCCGGGGCAGGGAGACGGAGTTACATCTTGGAATTCTTACTCGGTTCTGCAAATTGCTGTGGAAGATGGGAGTCCGATGGCGACCTGTCAGCCCAGCACGCCTGGCCTTGTCCTTGACACTGGTCTTGGCCCCGACCCAGGGCCTGACTTGGACCCCGGCCCCGTCCCTGATCCCAGTCTTGTTCCCGACCCTGACCCCCACATGGAGATGGGCGTGAGCCCGGTCCCACCAGTCACCCTTATGGGGGACTCAGACAGCGAAAGCTTGGGAAGTACAACGGGGTAGAGCGACTGTCTAGCTCTAGCCCTGGTGACAGTATGGAGAGTGACAGCCCCCCGGAGCCGCTATGACCTTCACAGTAGCCACGGCTAATGTGAGGGGATTGCGGAATCAGGTGAAGAGGGTCGGGGTCTTCCGAGACCCGTCCCAAAGGCGTTTTGACATCTGTTTTGTGCAAGAGGCCCATCTTAAGGACCACAAGGACGTGAAGCTTTACCAGAAGGAGTGGACGCAGGGGCCCTCGTGGTGGAGCGTTGGGGGGGGTGAACTCCTCCGGTGTGGGCATCGTGTGCGGTTCCCCAGAGTTCTCCGCTCAGGTGGTCAGCTCAGTGGTCCCCGGACGCCTGCTGGTGGTTGACGGGACCCGGACAGGAATTAAGACCAGACTGCTCGCAGTGTATGTCCCGGCAAACAGACGGCAGCAGGGTGCCTTCCTGAGAGATCTGGAGCCCCTGCTGTACACGAACAGGGAGCTGATCATTGGCGGGGACTTCAACATTGACCTGGGGGACGCACACAGCGAGGGCGTCCACTTGCTTCAGTCCATGATTGCGGGTTTCGGCCTGAGGGATGGGTTTCGCGGCGTCGCACACCACACTTGGGACAATGGAAGGGGAACCTTCAGGCGCTTGGATTACGTTTTCACCACAGCGAACTGGGCAACCCTAAGCAGGCAAGTGACCCCCACCTGGTTTTCGGACGACCACGTGCTTATGGTCTCCTTCGGTGTTGAGGACCCCCGCTTCCATGCAGGCTACTGGAAGCTTAACAGGCAAGTCCTGCAGGAGGCGAGATACCGGAGGAAGATCGCTACAGTGCTAAGTGAGAGGAGGAAGTCCTTCAGCTCGGCAGTGCACTGGTGGGAGTCTTGCAAGCGCACCATCTCGGTAGTAACTAAGAAGTCCTGTAAGATCCGCCGAAGACTGGATGAACGCCAGTGCACTAAGCTCCAGGAAGAGCTGGAAGCACTGTACGCACAACTGAACCAGGGGGGCGCCTTCAACGGCGAGCGGGTCGCTCAGATCAGGAGCCTGCTTAGGGGTAAGTGGCTGCAGTGGGCCGAAGACTTTCTTTTCAGATTACGGGGAGTCTGGAGGGAAAGTGACGAAAGTTGCTAGTCCTAGTTCTTCGGCGCCGTGAGGAGGCTGCAAGAGCACAGCCTCTTTGAAGGCGTCCGGAGGGCAGACGGGTCTGTAGCCACTGACATACCCGGGATGTTAGAGTGTGCCACAGAGTACTACAACACCTTGTTTAGCGAAAAGGAGACCGACCCCAGCATCAGGAATAGGATCTTGGGCGGGGTGGAGAAGACGGTAGACGACCCCGCTGCATTGGGCGGGGCAGTGTCAGGTGCAGAAATCAGATCTGCCTTGCTGGGCATGAGGAAGGGCACTGTCCCTGGCATCGACGGTCTACCGACGGAATTCTACCTCGCCTTTTGGGACCAACTGGAGCCGTTCCTGGTGCAGGTGTTCAACAAGGCGTTGGACCATGATGGACTTGGGCTTACTATGAAGATCGGCATCATCTCCCTGATCCACAAGGGAGGAGACAAGGCAGACCTGGGCAACTGGCGGCCGATTCAGCTCCTGTGCACCGATTACAAGCTTTTGGCCAGGGTGCTGGGCGGCCGCCTGAGAGCGGTGATGCTGGCCTTGGTGAGGGCTGATCAGACGTGTGGCGTGGCGTGTGGCCATGATGAACCCTTTGACCGGGTTCATCATGGAATTCTGTGGGCACTCCTGAAGAGGAAGGGTCTGCCGGACAGGTTTGTCGGCTGGATCCAGACCCTGTACGACGGCGTGACATCCCGGGTATGTGTCAACGGAGCATTAGGTGAGCGTATTCCAGTGCGGTGTGGTGTGCGACAGGGCTGTCCTCTCTCGCCCCTGTTGTATGTGATTTTTATTGAGCTCCTCCTGGACCAGCTGAGGAGAGACCCGGAGGTGGATGGGATTCCAGTGCCAGGTGGCGAAGATCGCCGCATATGCAGATGATGTCACGCTCTTTCTGAGCTCCGAGAGTGGCTTGGGGAGAGCTCTCAGCATCGTGGAGGATTTCTCCAAGGGCACCGGCGCTCGACTGAACAGAGCGAAAAGCCTAGCGAAGATGTTTGGGACCTGGCCGAGTGAACCGAGGGACTTTGGCGGTTTGACACCGACGGCTGGGTTGGTAAAGATCTTGGGGGTCAGCTTTCACACCGTGGACCCCGTGAGTCTCAAGTGGGAGGCCAGGTTCCGGAAGACCAACCGGAAGCTAGGCCTTTGGCAAAAAAGATCACTAACTTGGATTGGGAAAGCGCTGGTGCTAAAGACGGAGATCCTGCCTCTGCTACTCCACCTGGTGGTAGTGTACCCCCTATCTATCAGGCGGAGGAAAGATCTGGTAAGGTCCATTTTCAGCTTCGTCTGGGGACACACACACGAGAGGATCAAGAGGGTCGACATGTACAGGCCCTTGGCCGAAGGGGGCAGAGCGATCCTCGATTTCCCGGCGAAGCTGGATTGTGCCTTTGTGGCAAGCTTATGTACGGTCCTGCACGAGAACCCACCCCATCTGTGCAGCCGGTTTGTGAGCCTTTAGCTCGCAGCAAGCTTGGGCACCTGACTGTTTGGACCAACACGACCCCTAAAGCCGAGAAGCTGCCGCTGCACTACCGCCACGCAGTGCGGTGGCTGCGGGCACACCCGGAGGTGAAGGAGGGGCTGTGCTCCTTGAATCACAGACTGAGCTATAAGATAGTGAAGATGGCGGAGAGACCAGCGATTCCGGGTGTGTCCAGCACCGTCTGGCAGCAGGTCCAGCCGAAAGGTTTGGACAACAAACTCAAAGACCTGAACTGGCTCGGTGTATGGGGTCGAATGGCAGTCAGGACAGTGATGCATGCGCATGGGCTATCGAAACAGCGCCTGTGCCCGCGACACGGCTGAGAAGGGGAAGAAACTGAGTCACGTCTTCCTGGAGTGTGGCTTTGCCCAGAAAGTATGGAGCTCCTGCGGGACCCTTTTCGCTCAGGTAAGGCCCGATTCCCGTTACGAGAACAGTCATCATGAAGGGACTACTCGGCGTGCGAGCCTGGAACCGGAAGTTGCTCCTGTGGCTTCCGATCAGCTTGGCCAAGGCCTTCTTGTGGGACGCCCGGACTGACCTTATTAAACATGGAGTGGAGAAGCCGGCTTCAGGGATTGTGAGAAGAGTGAAGGAGGAAGTAGCCAGAAGAGTGCACTGGGACATTCTGAAATGGGGCTTTGATGCCGCAAAAGAGCGGTGGAAGGAGCTGATCACGGGAAGTTAGAGGGATGTTTGTGTAGGGTGGTAGTGACTGGGTAGTTGTGGGTGTTGTGTGCCGTTTTTTAAACCAAAAAAAAATCTGTTCTTATCAGTTTAATATCCGATACGTCCCCCATCAGGGGACCACATATTAAACGGATTTTTGGAACAGGGAGCTGGATCAGGAGCCTGTTCCGTCCTCTCCACGCATCGGCCCGGTATTGCAGCGCCTCCGGGAACGGTGCACTACCTTCTCTCAGCAGTGAAAAGACAGACGTAGCTAGCTAGCAAACAAGCAAGCAAGGTGGACTGGAGCTCCTTCTTTTCTGGTCTCATCTCTCGTCCATCTGTGTGTCTCTGTGTCTCTCCTCCTTTTTCCTGGGAGGCAGGCCTGGCTCGTGTGTGTGTGTCCCCGTCCTTGCAGGCAGGCCCCTTTCAACAGCCAGGCATTTTCCCTCCAAAAAACTTGGTATATTTTCTTTCTTTTTTTTCCTGGCAGGCGTGTGTGCGTGCGTGTGCGTGCGCGTGCGTGCGCGTGCGTGTGCGTGCGTGTGCGTGCGTGTGCGTGCGCGTGCGTGCGCGTGCGTGTGCGTGCGTGTGCGTGCGTGTGCGTGCGTGCGCGTGCGTGTGGAGTCCAGAGGAGTCGGCCTGCGCCACTGTGTGCCAACGGAACGCCCGCGTGTTGGTCTGCGCCTTTAGGTGCATCGCTTCTCGGCCTTTTGGCCAAGATCCTGAGAGTACGTGGCTTGACCGCGGCTCGACAGCTTGCCTGGGGTCGTGAAAGGCGTGGAGGGAGAGTCGGTGGAAGACTACAGGAGAAGACTTTTGCAACATTGAAGAAGGCACTACTGAGGAGTCATATTTCTGGACATCGGAGGGAGCAGCGGCAGGAAGAAGAGCAGAGCCACCACTGGAATCACCCTGGGTTGAGCCCAGGGGGTGAAGGTGGGGCTCCCCGATGACGACGAGGGGTGAGATGCCTTCTATTGCGGCGGCCATGCGCCCGATGTCCCTTGAGGGACAAATGAGGGACACTGTGCGCTTTGTTCTTAAAAATCGAGACGAGAGAGGGGAGTGGATGATTCGAGGAAGGTTTGAGAAGGAAATTGTGGACAGGGTTTTGGGAGTTAAGAAGATTGATGTTTTGGCTATTCAGGATTTCCTGGGGAAGTGCATTTTTGATCTGACAGTTACGTCAGGGGAAGAATGTACTAGAGTCTGGTGCAGGGCGCAATTAATGAAGGAGCGGGAGCCATTGTGCCATTTCTACGTGGAACCTTTGTTTGTGCGAGAATTACGACCGTTGGTAGTCCACATGTTCAACCCTCATGTGCCGGAAGCGGAAATTGTCACCTTTTTATAAAGGTACATGGATATTCATGGGGAGGGACAGAAGATTATAGATGAAGAAGGCTATTGGACTTGCAAGCGTCGGTATATGGTGCATTTCCGTGCATGCTACGTGGAGGTGGGCGGCCTTATGAGCCCCCCGGCTAATTTTAACATTGGGCCAAATAGAGGCTATGTGCTTTACCCCGGGCACCTGAGAACTTGTCGCAGGTGTGGACAACTAGGGCATATCTCTGTAGACTGCACTACTGAGATGTGCAGAAGATGTGGGAGAGCAGGGCATGTGGCAGCAGGTTGCAGGAATCCCTTAGTCTGCAATCTGTGTGGAGAACAAGGCCACACCTACAGAATGTGTCCTAAGAAGGCTAGGAGTTTTGCTTCTGTTGTTTCTGAAAGGGAATTTACGAGTGCAGTTTCTGCGACATCAGTAGTCAAGGAAGGCAAGACAGGAATAGGAGACAATACTCACCGGGAGGATCCTCGGAAGGCGACTGACCAAGATCCTGGGGAGGGCCCATCTACACGGAGGGAAGCGCGAGAACAGCAGGCCCCGGACAGAAGATTGAGCCACGAACATCAAGAACTTTTTTCAGTTCCTTTGCCTTCTGTTGGAGCTGTTGCGGATTCGGAAGAGGAGGGACCTTCGACATCCGGATGGACGACCGTGGAAAAAAAGGAAACAAAAGAAAGGGGAGGCATACACCAGGAGAGGACAGTCCCGGGAATGAGGAGAAGAGGTCTAAGGAAACCTTCTCAACATCAGGGGAGGAAGGACTGTTATCATCAGATATGGAGCATGAAGATCCTAAAACATTGAATGTAGAGGAGGTGGAGTCCGGCTCAGAAGAGGCACCAGATGGAGAGAAGGGCCAGAGGAGGGAAGAGGAAGAGTCTGAGGGGATTATGGGAACCGAGTTCAGTCAAGAGATGGAAGACTTGCACACAGGGGTGGCTGTGATTCAGGAAGGAGTTTTAGAGAGGGATGAAGCAGCAGAACCCAATCCTCCACAAGAGGTAGAAGGGAAACCGCCGGATCCATCTTTAGAGGATCATGAAGGTGTACCACCCCAGAAAGAAAGTCAGGCAGAGCCTGAGGGACCCAGTGATCAGGACGAGAGTGGGACTCTACCGCTTAGTGGTGTTCCTGGAGAAAGTGAGGTCTCCCCTCTCGGCCTGGCCTTTTCGCTTTTCGGCCTTTTGGCTAAGATCAAGTTCAAGTGGCATGCCCGCAGTTCTTGTCTTTCCAAAGGCCTAGAAGGCGATCGAAGATCCTGAAGAGTGCTTGAGCTGGTATCGCTCTAGGTTGAGCCTAGGGGGTTAAGGCCAAGCAGCAGCTGAGCTGGGTGGGATCCGGCAGCAACATTCTCTCTCTCTGCTCTCTCCTCTCCTCTCCCCTCCCCCTTTCTCTTGCTCCGCCTCCTTGGCCTCTTGGCTGGGAGTAGGTATACGTGGCCTGCCCGCAGTGCCTGCTTTCTTCCTCGAGACTCGGAAGCGCTATCCGCTCCCTCTCTCTCTCGCTCTCTCTCTCTCTCTCTCCCCCTCTCTGCCTCCTTGGCCTCTTGGCTGGGAGTAGGTACACGTGGCCTGCCCGCGGTGCCCGCTTTCTTCCTTGAGACTCGGAAGCGCTATCCGCTCCCTCTCTCTCTCGCTCTCTCTCTGCCTCCTTGGCCTCTTGGCTGGGAGCAGGTGCACGTGGCCTGCCCGCGGTGCTTGCTTTCTTCCTCGAGACCCGGAAGCACTTTCCGCTCTCCTCTCCCCTCTCTCTCTACTCCTGCGCCTGCACCTAGCCAGGCTCTGCCCGCAAGGACAAAGGCCAGGGCTCCCTCGCTGCTTCTTTAGCTCCCTTTGCTCTCCCGCTTTCCCTCCTTTTTTCCCTCTTCTCTCCCTCAGAGATGGCAGACAAGAGGACACTGATCCGGTTCCACTGGACGAAGAAGACCGAGACGATGCCGACTGCGAAGACCTTCTTCATGACTTTCCTTAGAGGGATCTTGCAGTTGGTGGCCGGAGACCTCTACTGCCTCCAGGACAACAAGGCAGAGAGGTACATGGAGGCCTACATGGCCACGGACGCCTCATACGAAAAGGCAACGAGACTGATCAGGGAAAAAGGTAAGCACCCCGGTTTCTCTGATTTCAGGCCGGAGCCTATGAGGAAGACAAACCAGAGGACCATCACGGTTTGCACATACAACCCCTACGTACCTACGGAACGGATAACAGCGTACCTAGGGAGGTATGTAACCGTGGTGGGAAAACCAACTGAGGTCAGGGACGAAGGCGTCTGGTACGGCAAACGCCAGTACCGAGTCCTCCTAAAAGAGGACCCAGAGGGCGTCGACGGTTTCCAGCACCCCCCAGCTCGCTTCAACATCGGAGCCGACGGGGTACCTTTACTACCCCAGGATGCCGGATTTTTGCAGCAAGTGCAGACAGTCCGGCCACAAAGCAAACATGTGACATCGTCAGATGTCACAACTGCAACGAGGACGGGCACCTGGCAAAAACCTGCCGGGCAGCCAAAAAGTGCAATGGATGCGGCGCCGAGGGACACCTCCTTCGCCAATGCAAGGTAAGCAAACCTTCGTTTGCGCAGGTGGTGGAAGCCAGCAGGCAGAAACCGGTCTCCAAACAAAGGGAGAGGGGTGAGAACAAAGAATCCGCACCTCCCCCGCTGAGGACCGAAACTGCCGAGGCCACACCCCCAGCCGCATCGGTGCCACAAGATGGCCGCCAGGAAGAAGGACAAAATGGCCGACCGGAGGAAGAGCCCTGGATAACTCCCAGCAAAAAGGGAAAGCGAAAGCGGGAGAAGAGACCCAGGGCGGACCCACCTTCGGAAGGACAAAAGAAAAGAGTGGTAAGGGAGAACCGTTTCCTCGCCCTAGAGGAAATGGAACTTTCTTCCCTCGAGGCCCAGGAACAACCGGAGGAGGCAGCCCAGGAAATGGAAACCCTCCCCCCCGAGGCCCAGGAAATGGAACCCCCCTCCCCCGAGTCCCACGGACAACAGGAAGAGGCAGCACAGGAAGTCGGAACCCTTCTCCCCCGAGGCCCAGGAACAACAGGAAGAGGAAGCCCAGGAATTGGAGCCCCCCTCCCCCGAGGCCCAGGAGAAACCGGAGGCTCCCGAAACTCCCAGAAAAAGGGAAGAAAGGAGTCTTCCCGAAGCGGTGGCGGAGAGTATCCTCGAGGAAGACGAGGATTACTTCGAGGCCACCCTGGAGCCCGGACTGATGGTAGGGCTGGACCTGTCCAGCATGTTTACTTTTCAGTCCCCTGCGAGACCTGGAGGGAGCCCAGCATATTCCCCCCAGGACCCGAACGAGAGGAGTTACATCTAGGCTAAACAGTGCCCAGATGTAGACTCCCAGGTTTCAACTGTAAGTACAGAGAGGAGGTTTAACTTTCACTAGTTTAATCATGACTGTGAAACTAACCTTCCTTACAACTAACGTGAGAGGGCTGAGAGACCCAGTGAAAAGACGGGGAGTCTTTCATGATCTGGCCTCAAAGTCTCTCAGTTTGTTTCTTACAGGAGGTCCACCTGAAGGATGAAAGTGACAAGCTGACATTCTCCAGGGAATGGACGAAGGGAGAATCATGCTGGAGCGTAGGAGGGGTCCACTCTTCCAGAGTGGGAATCCTCCTCGGAAACCCAGAGATGGCGCTGGTCTCCTCCTTCTCGGTGGTGCAGGGCCGGATCCTGGTCGCAGACATCGACTGGAGGGGGCAGAAGTTGAGAGCAATTAACGTCTATGCTCCGACGGAACCCTCTATCCGGAAGGAAGTGTTTGCTGACCTGGCCAGCTGCTGCACCACCAACAGACAGGTGGTGCTCGGCGGGGACTTCAACGTCGACCGGGAGAAGGGGAGCGACGCTAGCTTGGCAGAGCTGGAGTCGCTCCTCAAGCAGTTCTCCCTGGTAGACGGCTTCAGACGGTGCCGCCCTAACGACGCCGGAACGACCTGGAAGAACTCCCGGGGAGTGTGCAGCCGCCTGGACTACATCTTCCTGCACACCACCTGCTCCCTGGAGTCGGCGACGGTGTCCCCGGCGTGGTATTCTGACCACGAGCGCTTGACGGTGGTGGCTAACACCAGCCTGCCGGCATTCGGTCGTGGGTACTGGAAGCTGAACCGGGAGATACTGGAGGAAGACGACTTCAGGGCACTGTTCCGGAAGGACTACGCGAGCTGGGTCGACCTGAGGGACGGCTACAGCTCCGTGGTGGAATGGTGGGAGTCGGTGAAGGACAGGACCCGAACCCTGGCGCAGACGTACTGCAGACGGAAGGCGGCCAGGGAGAGGAAGGAAGCTGCACGACTCCAGAGGCAACTCGAGGAGGAGTACAGCTCGGCTAACGGGGGAGGAGCCTTCAATTCAGCCCGGGCACGGGACCTGAAGGAGAGGCTCCGCAAACTGCACACCGAGAAAGCCAAGGCTTTCCTGGTCAAGGCACAAAGGGAGCATTATGAAAATAATGAAACCTGTTCCTCCTATTTCTTCAATCAGGTCCGAGGAGCCCAGAAAAAGAGGGTGATCCACAGCCTGAGACGGGGAGATGGAGAGGAAGTGCTGGACGAGAGTGACAAAGTAGAAGCGGCCACCGCTTTCTACATGGAGCTCTTTTCAGAAAAGCAGACGGAGGTGGAGGCAGGTGATGCTTTTCTGGAGGGGCTGAAGGCACGAGTACCGGAGGTGAGGGAGGACTTGGAGGGTCCGATCACGGCCGAGGAGCTGAAGGCGGCGCTCTTGTCCATGGAGAATGGCAAGGTGCCGGGGCCGGACGGACTCCCCAAGGAATTCTACACCTGCTTCTGGGACACCCTGGCGGCAGATCTGGTGGAAGTGGCGCAGGAGATCTTCCGCCGGGGGAAACTCGGAGACACTATGAGGGAGGGCGTCATCTCCCTGCTCTTCAAGGGAGGAGACGCCGCCGACCTCAAAAACTGGAGGCCGATCACGATGCTCTGCGTGGACGTAAAGATCCTGTCCAAGCTCCTGACTGGCAGACTGAGAACCGCCCTCCCCCACATCATCCACAGCGACCAGACGTGCGGGGTGGAGGGGCGATCCGTCAGCTGGAACCTCCATCTGACCAGAGACGCCATCGCCTGGGCCGAGGACCGGAACGTGCCCATGATGGTGGTCAGCCTGGACCAGGAGAAAGCCTTCGACAGAGTGAACCACAGCTATCTGTTCAGGGTGCTGGAACGCTTCGGTTTCAGAGAGAGTTTCAGCCGTTGGATTCAGATCCTGTACTCTGACGTGGGCAGCAGAGTGAACGTGAACGGAATCCGGAGTACGACAGGGCTGCCCCCTTTCACCCCTTCTCTATGTTCTCTTCACAGAGCCCTTAGCAGAGGCAGTGAGACGGGACCCTGTCATCGATGGCCTGGAGATACCGGGAGGCGCGGGGGAAACCCTTCTCCCAGTACACCGACGACACGACGCTGTTCCTGAGGTCGGACAGGGGGTTGAGGAGGGCCCTGCAGGTCATGGAGCAATACTCCAGAGCCTCGGGGTCGAAGCTCAACCGCCGAAAGAGCAAACTGAAGTTCTTCGGGCCCTGGAAGCACAGGACGACGGCGCTGGAGCCCCTCAGAATACTGGGGGTTTCCTTCCAGAGCCAGGACAACGAAACAAACACCTAGACCGAGAGGATCGCCAAGGTGAACGCGAAGCTGGGTCTGTGGAAAACGCGGTCGCTGTCCTACACAGAGAAAGTGATGGTGCTGAAAGCAGACGTCCTGCCGGCTTTGGTTTACCTAGCGGTGGTGTACCCGCTGCCGGCCAGACTCAGACGAGCGCTGATCTTCGGATTCGTCCGGGGCGGCAAGTACGAGTACATCACGAGAAACCGGATGTGGCAGCCGGTCGAGGAAGGGGGTCGAGATGTCCCACATTTTCCCCTGAAACTCGACTGCATCTTCTTCTGCAACCTCTGTCGGGCGCTGCGGGAGCCCATCGGCCACAAGTACCAGTACTTTGTCAGGCTGTGGCTCTCCGTCCCGATGAGGCACTTGGTCCAGTGGTCAAACACTGGGCCCAAGGCAGAGAGGCGACCGGAGTTCTACACCCATGCTGTCAAGTGGAGCAGGAGGTACGAGGCCACGAGACAGCCAGAGCTCTGCACCAACCACAGAGCCCTGTACAAAGAGGTGAGGGGGCATCTGGTCGCCGATGAAAGGCTTCAAGTTCCCAGACAAGTCTGGGAAAGGATGCAGCCTAAAGAACTGGACAATCAACTGAAGGACCTCAACTGGATGGCCGTACACAAGAGACTGGCTACCAGAGAGGTCCTCTACAGACACTTGATCTCCAGGAATCCGCATTGCCCCCAGGACATGTATTTTGTTGAAGAGACTCAGGAGCACGTGTTCTGGAGCTGCCCCTTCGCCAAGGCGGTGTGGGGCAGAATGGACAACACCATGCAACTCCTGGAAACGGGTGCGGTGCTCAGCTACCAGTACATTCTGCTGGGACTGGCACCTACCGGATTGGACAAGGGGACGCAGTTCCTGATGTGGCTGCTGCTGTCCCTCACAAAAAAAGGCCTGTGGGAAGCGAGGAACAATCTCATCGAAAAACATCGAGTGGGGAGCGAGAGAGCTGGAGGAGAGGATCCTGGCGGACCTCAGGAGGAGGATGAAGCGCGACGTAGCCAAATGGGGTTTCCCCACGGCAAAGGAGCGCTGGAAAGGACTATGGACCCTGTACAGGGATTAATGGTTAACAGCAAGTGGTAGGGTTTGGAGGGACTCTCATAATAGCGCAAATCCGCCCACACTTGCAATGATTGATAACAGACAATCACCGCCGTTCCGCCGTTGTTTTTACTACATGGAGTGTTAATGTGTGAGATGTTTACTTTTGAGATGTTTTTTTTCGGAATAAAGTATGTTTTATAAGAAAAAAAATTGGAGCCTTTTATTTAATACTTTACAAAATTCCCAGGTATGTGAGCAATACCATTCCAGGTCCCGTCTTTAGAACAAATAAGATTCAACATTTTTTGTATTTTTTCCAGTTTTGTATCCAGGCTGGGAGAGACACAGGGAAAGATGAAATCTTTTTTTCAGGATACAATGTGAAAAAGTGGTATTTGAAGAAAAATCTGTTTCTTCTTGTTTTGTCTTTTTCTTCTGGATATTTCTGTCTGGTGAGTGGACAGAGTAAGATGTTAGAAACTTACATTTACAATTTACATTTATTGCCCAAGGGGTTAGCTTCAATTTAAGTCCTAGACTAGAATTCTACTACTTCCAGCGGTATTACAAAATGTTTGATGGAATTCATTCCAGTTGGAAATTGCCTGTGACACTACAGCTTCTCAATCAAGAACCAAGAATTCACATAGGGAGCTGCATACGCATTCATAGGCTTCAAAAGATCAACTAAAGAGGGAAAATAAATGCATCCAAAGAATACAAAGCCCCAATTCAATTACAGACTGAGAATGCCCCCACACTCCCTTCCTCCACTACAGTTGGAATATATACAGTATATGGTCAGGTGTTTCGCAGACGTGGAGATAGTAATTCTGGCTTTATGAACTCATTTACACTTGGGATTAGCTTTGAAGAAAGATGTGAAGATCTGAATTTAAATTAAATCCTTTCTGTATGAGGTTTAGACTTCTAAATCACAAGCTGGAGTTTATGGCAGAAAAGGGGGTTAATGGATAAGGATTGCTGATGCAAGCTAGGAACCCTCTGGGGTGTCATCTTAAACTGACCATTTGGCCAGGATCTCTTAACCGGCCGAATACCATGACCCCCCTCTTTACCATAAGACAGAGTGATGTCAGAAGCGGAAAAGAAAATGCTATATAAACTAAAAGTTTGTACCGGCACATGGAACAATACTTTGTTTTTGTTGTTTTTGGCGGGAAACAAGACTTCAGCTTTATTGTTCCTTGCATGCAATAAACTCATGTTTAACTTCATCTCGGGATCCAGAACCTTATTCTTTCTGTTACAACAGCTTTATTCAAGATAATGTGTTTTTGAAAACGGAACCAGGTACTGGGTGTTTATACAAAATTCTTAAAAATGTTCACAAATTGCAGTGGTTTAAATGTCCTGTGTCATTTGTTGGTGGAGGTATTGACATGTGAAGCATCCCATCTCAAAAAGACAACTAACCAACACTTAAGCCAATGTCCCTCTCCAACAGGATTATCAACTACCAAAAGGAAGTGGTATCCATCATCATCTCCCTTATTAACAGTAAGGAACCACCCCAGGAGGTGAACCAGCTCATCATTGAATATCCCCATGAATCTCAATTTTACCTCCTCCCCAAAATCCACAAACCAGACACCCCATCGTATCGGCATGCAATGTATTTTGTCAGACCATCTCAGACTTTCTCAAGAGCCTTATGAGACCGCTGTTTAAAGGTCTTCCCTCATACAAATCAAGGACACCAACCACGTGCCCCAACTATTAAATGACTTCCAATTTCAGGGCCACGAATATTAACTTTTTACCATGGACATCACATCTCTTTACACCATCATTCCATATAACGACAGCCTTACAGCCCTCAAGCAAATGCTGGACAAACACACAGTGCTTGATCCACCCACAACCTGGTACGCCTCACAGAATTGGTTCTCACACTGAATGCATTCTCATTCAATAACTTTTTACCAACAGGTTAGTGGAGGCACCATGGGCGCCAGAATGGAACCCAGCTATGCCAATATTTTTTGTCAGCTGGGTAGAAGAACGCTTCTTCACTTCCTATACTGGCTTTGTCCCTGACCTCTACAAGCGATATATTGATGACTGCGTTGGTGCCGCCACATGCTCCAACAACCAGCTTGAGCACTTTCTGCATCACTTCACCAACTTCCACCCATCCCTCAAATGGACAGTTAACATACTTTCCGTTTCTAGACATCAACTACCCCCAACTCTCTACTTCGGTCTATTACAAACCCATTGATTCACACCATCTCCCGTATAGCGCATTTCAACCCAAACACTAAAAACTCTCCCTTTTTCACAGTTCCACAGTCGGCTTCGACGACTCTGTAGCAACATCGATTTCCAGAACCAACTCCACAAAATGTACTCCCCCGATCAGAGGATACCCTAGCAGTGTTATGGACAGGGCCCTTGCCTGAGCAAAACACACCCCTCGGGTCATCCACTCGAGCCGAAACTCTCACCATAACAACCGCATTCCTTCGGTGCGTCCCCACCACACTTTCTATTCCCAAGACTATTAAAAACTTTTCCCATCCTACAGAATGATCCCTCTATTGGGGCCCTCTTTTCTGACCACCCCATATCATATTCC
Source organism: Atractosteus spatula (assembly GCF_055471065.1). Taxonomy (NCBI): domain Eukaryota; kingdom Metazoa; phylum Chordata; class Actinopteri; order Semionotiformes; family Lepisosteidae; genus Atractosteus; species Atractosteus spatula. The sequence goes on along the minus strand of NW_028296763.1, from coordinate 734,685 downwards.
TAAAAACAGTGTAACCTTGTTCACAGCTCCCTTGACCGCTCTCAGTGGCCATCCACACCAGGCACTTTCCTTTGCAACAGAGCTCACACCTGCAAGTACACATCTAACACCACACTTATTCAAAGCCCCTCAGGATGATTCCGGATCACTCAGATGACATCTTGTACCTCCTCTTACTGCAGTAAATACCCAGCCAAAAATGGGGAAAACATGTGAGGGCTGTGAAGATGAAAGATTTCTCCAAGCCTATTGTTTCTCATTTCATCTAACGGCCATGATCACACTAATCTCCATCTGTGCTCTCAAAGCTGGTTTTCCCCAACTCCCACAGAAAAACTAAAATTATCCTGCAGCTAGGATCACACCTTTCCCCTTCTCTCAACAGACTCATTCTTTTAAGTTCTCTATTCATCATAGGCTTCATTTCACACCTCTCTTCACACTACATCTGATTAGCCACTCCGTCTGTCCCCTGCTCCCACCTCCTCTCCCCCAGCTTTTGGTTTTCCTATGCTACATTACCTTTGCTTACTGCCTTGTTTTTCTTGCATCTGAAGAAGGCTCCACGGCAAAAATATTGCATTTTCTTTCTCCTCTTTTCAGCATGGAAGACACCTATTACTTGTTGCTTTGCAGCCTATGCAGCTCCCCACCTGAATTGTCTAAAAAAATAAGAGCTTATATAAGAAAACTTTATTTAAATGAGCAGCTCGGTTAAAGAGTGTTCTTAACACACTGCACCCTTTTGAATGGGTGGTTTGGGCAGAGTGAAGGAGACTGAAATAAATGACAGGCCTTCCCTGTAGCACAAAATGATAATGCGCTGACTGGCACCAAACATTCCCTCCCATTTTAATCATTCTGTGTCCAGATCTAAGCCAGTGAGAGAGAGTAGGAAGATAAATAATTTGAAATTAAGACTGAATTCATTTTACTTATTTTCTGATAGTTGGATTTAATATATTTGAAAAAAGTCTGTAAATTAATGTTTACTAGATGTGGAAGAAGTGCAACAAATTACAATGCGAGATATTGATTATTAATAGTTTGTTAACACCTGGCTTTCTTATTCAGATGTAAATGTTGAATAAAGTGCGAGATGCACTATTTTGTCAGCAACCTGCTGATCTACTTAATGCCTGTAAAAAAGGCATAAAAATTTTTTTTTTCTGTATGCACGTTTACAAAACTAAAATGTTTAAATAAAAAACCTTACACAAAGACTAACCTGATTGCGTGGAAGAAACGTCACCCGTTTTAAATGGATTTTAAAGTCATGCAATATCTAATTTAGGCAGGCATGAGTTGTTTATTTTTGATTCTTTAAAATTGAAACAATCAATCAGTTGCCCATCATTCCATTCCATATTATCTTTCAACTGATGCATAAAAATGTAGCCTAATGCCTTCTCGCATTTTGAGCTCGCTTACCCATGGGACTGGCTTTATTCAAGATGAGGTTTCTAAAAATGCAGCTTGTTGCACACAGCATCCGTTTGGGGTTTACGACACTGCTGCTCTTTGGGTTTTGGGGGTTACCGCTTTATGCCACTTGGGTGCCTTGGCGGGTTTTTGCCCTGCTGTGTCAGTTACGAGTTATGCACAATAAAGAGCAGACGCCTGTGATATCTGTCCACCTCAGTCCCTGGTTATCTGTGGTGTAACATTGGCGACGAGGATAGAGCTTTCACTCCCACCACCTCCCCCATTCTGCACCAGCGCCCTGGACTCACTGGCTGGACTCTTGAGACTTACTGGGCTGCACTTGACCTCGGAAACGTGCCGTCGCCCAGAAAAAAAAAAAGTGATCCTTGTACACTGCCTAGGGACAGAGGGACAGCACACTTTCCACAGTCTCAGCTCTACTGTAACATGCACTGAAGCTGTGGAACTTCTGAAAGCACAGCTCGTCACCCCCAGAGTGTCATCCTCCACACGATTCTCTTCAGACAGCGCCAACAGCAGGTGGGCGAGTCTGTGCATCAGTTTGCTGCAGACCTGTGGGCACTGGCCTCCTCTTGCCAATTTGGCGTGATGCAGGTTCATAAGAGACCAGCTAGTGGAGCACATGAATAACGAAAAAGTCCGAGAAAGATTGCTCGCAGCACGAGATGACGTAGCACTGAACAAGGCTATTCAAATAGCCTTTCAAAACTGAGGCCACCACTGCCTTGTCCTCTTCAGTAGCGTTCACCCCTTCTTCTCCTTCTCCTGCACTCACTGCCTGCCATATGGAGCAGCCGCAGCAGCCAGGCAGCCCAGACTCACAAGACACAGACATGCTCCAGGAGTCTCCTCCCAGGCGCCGAGAGAATCACAGTTCACCCTCTCATGCCAGCAGGGCTGAGAACTGCCCCGCCCGAGGGCATCCGTGTAGAAAGTATAATCACTTTGCCAAGGTCTGCCGTTCAGCACCGGCCCGCCTGCGGCACTCAGCATCCTCTGTTCCTACCATAGTTCATACAGTGAACAGAGTGCCCAGAGCTTCCAAAATGTGCACTGTGGAGCTGGATAGTGTGTGAATTACCCTGCTGCTGGTCGCTGGGGCCGCTGTTTCCATCCTCAATCTCTCAACGAAGCAGTTCTTCTCACCACCATCCACCACCCTGTGCAGTTATGGCAGTTCTGATTGATAGAGTGGGCTCAATCAGCTTACCAGTGCACTATGGCTCCAGGTCCATCTCTGCCTTCAATTTCCATGTGTCTCGCAATGGCGCAAACTTCCTGGGACTGGACCTTTCACTCGCCTCGGGTTCTCTCTGCTTGAGAGCAGCGGCTCAGCCATTTTCAATGGCTCAGCCATTGAAAAACCACGTTTAACCACAAGCTCCTGTTTCACACCACCGTGTGCCCAGTCATCCAGCCACTGTGCCACATCCTGCTGGCCCTCCACAATGAGGTCACTCCCAAACTCCAGAGACTCGAGAATGCAGGCTTCATTGAACCCATCGACACCTCTCCATGGGTGTGGACCTGAAGGCAGTGAACAAAGCTGTCATACCAGACAAGTACCTCCTCCCCACAGTTCTCTAGTTCCACTGTATTTACAAAATTCAGTCTTCATCAGGGATACCTCCAGATTCCTCTCCACCATGACGGCCGGAACTTCACAGCTGTCGCACACATCGGTGTCTTCTGCTACACAAGAGTGCCCTTCAGATTGAGCTCTGCCCCCAGCTGTTTCCAGAAAGTGGACATCACTTACTTCACCTGGAATAGTCCATCGCGATGACATTGTGGTTTGTGGCCCAACCCGTGCCAGCCATGATGAGTGCCTCCACTGGGTGTTCAAGGTGCATCACCACAACCACCTCACCCTCAATGGAGAGTGTTATCCGCTGAACACCGAGTTTGTGGGTTTTCGTCTTACAGGTGCCGGCCTCACCCTGCTGCAGTCCAACATTGAGGCCATTCAGCGCATCCCAGAGCCTACCACACCAGCACAGGTCACCTCCTTCCTTGCTTGCTTGCTTGCTTTCTCTTCAGACAGCGCAAGCAGCAGCCTACCATCTCCAGTTTCTGCCACACTACTCAGCCACTACAGCCCCACTGTGTCAGCTGCTGCAGGATGCCCCTTGGGTTTGGACTCATGCCTGCTCTGAATCATCCGTCTCCTGAAGGCTCAGCTCACCTCACTGTCTGTCTGTCGTGGCACACTTCAACCTCTCCAGCCCCACCTTAGTCACTTATGACACCTCCAGCACCCCCATGGGAGCTGTACTATCCCAACTTCACAACAAGGTGCAGCGATCTACCGCCTTTGTCTCTCAAACTCTCAGTCCACCTGAACAGAAGTACTTTCTGGGGGAGTGAGAGGCCCTGGCGAGAGGTCTTGGCATGTGGTATTTATACAGTCATAGATTCACGTTAGGTACGGACAACTAGGCCCTCACCGTGCTGCTCACCACTTCAGGAACAGGGCATCGACCACTCAGACTCCACCACTGGTCTGAGAGGCTCCAGCAATAGTTTTGCACTGAAGTTCACTCCAGGTCATGAGAATGTAGAGCGGAACAGTCGAGCTGCAACCTTTCCTAACCTGCCTGGAGGTCTTGAATCAGACACACTCGAACCTGATCTCATCCAAATGCTCTACACTCCACTTCAGGCCATAGCCTCTCTCCAGGAACTACAGAAGGCCTTAGAACAGGACCCGGTGCTTGCCCAGCTTCGCACTTTCATATGCTCGGGCTGGCCCTCCAAAGTCTTGGCCGAACTGGGCCCCTTCTCAAAGATGAGCTCTTGCTGGAACGACTCCTGTGTTGCCCAGGGGACCTGCATGGTTGTTCCAGCTAATCTCCAAGCACATGTTCTCCAGATGGCACATGCAGGCCACCTGGGCATTTTTATGGTCAAGCAACGGTGCAGGGATCTGGTGAGGTGGCCAGGAATCAACCAGGATATAGAGGCTCTGGTCAGAAACTGCAAGGCCTGCCTTCTCTACAGCCCCTAGACCAGCTGGAGGGCATCCCAGGGATTGGCCAGCCAGACATCTGTGGGGAGCTGCATGGTGTCCTGCCCCATCAGTGCTTCCTCATAATGGCCTATGACTTCCATTCAAAATGGCCAGAAGTCATATCCACAGGGTTGGTCACTACTCAAGCTGTCACAGACTTCCTGGAATCCCTTTTTGCCCACTCGGGGTTGCCAGCCATCACCACAACTGAAAACGGGCCACAGTTTGTCTAGAAAGTGAGTTTCTTGGCTGACCAAGGCATTCGACATCTTCGCACTGCTTTCTACAACCCAATGGTGAACAGGGGTGTGGAACGCCTAAACCACATCAAAGCCCAACCTCCGAGGGCTGTTCCTTTTCAGCCATGCTGCTCAGCACTCTCCTTCCCTACAGGGCCACAGAGCACGCCCCGACTGGAAGCTCACCAGCCTTCGTGCTTGGCCGTGAGCTACAAATGCCCCTGGAGAGGTTCCAGGTGTACCCAGCTCCAACCCCTCCAGTGCGCACCCACAACAGGGTGGCAAAATGCCAGCATCACACGAAAAAGGCAGCATGACAGGTCACACAGGGTGAAGCCGCGTGGGAACACAGTCCAGGATTGGGTCCAGATTTGAAGGCCCATCTGCAGCACAATCTCCAGTCTTTTTGCTCTTCTCCTTCACAGGTCACAGAGCTGCTCGGTCCTGGCACCTTCTTCCTTTCTGATGGGTCACGATGGCCATGAGCTACAAATACCCCTGGACCCCCACAGATGAAATCGCCATCCCGGTGGAGCCATTGGTTCCTGTGGGAGAGCAGCCCATAGCTCCTTCTCCATGGCCAGCCAGGGTCCAGTCCAACCTGGCTTGGAGACTTAACTGGCTTCTTATTGCTTTTATTTTGCTTGCCAGCACTACTTCCAGCAATGCTTTTCACAGTCTTTGACAAATGTGATTGTTTCATTCTCTGAAGGGGGGGGGGGGGATGGGACGCTGTGTGCAGCATAAATTTGGGATTTATGATGCTGTTATGCTTTGGGTTTTGGGGGGGGGGGGGGGGGGGTCACCGCTTTACTGCACGTGGGTGCCTTGGCAGGTTTTTGCTAGTATTGTGCATAACTTGTAACTGACACAAGAAGAGCAGATGTCTGAAATCACATTGCGCGAGTTTAAAAGCTGGAAAAATGGTTTAGATAGCAAAAAGTCGCCCTGCTCTTACAAGTGGCTAAGCCATGTTAACTATGAGAGGCATAGTTCTTGCCTGATCTGCCTGCTGCTAAAAAAAAAACACACCCGGCTTTTCAATGAGCACAGACAGATCAGCTGGACATGGAAGAAAACAATTATCTGCTGTCTGCTGCTGAGGCTGGGAGAGAAAATCACGCCCGGCTTTTCAACAGAATTGCATTAACTTGCTAATGTGTCCATCACATTTCCTGGTGTATTGTTTTAAATGTGAGTATTTTATATTGTGTTCGAGTTGAGGAAAGAAAAGTTGCCCAGATATTAGCTAGTCAGTATAGTGCATGTTTATCTGTACCCTTTGTCGGGACAGACAACATACTGCACTATTGCTTTGGTAAGGAGACGGACTATGGCCAAAATCAAGAAGACTCTCACACCAAATAATGAGGATGAAAAGAAATGGGAAGTCAACAAGATACACTGTACAGCTTTTGGCTTCCATGGACATCTTTGTGAAAGCACAGCGAGACGACATTATAAAGGGGAGAGAAGGCAAAGAGAAACTAAGGTAATGATGCAAAGGTAAATAACTTTGTAACAATATTCTATTACATGGGAATACAACTACACATTTTTTATAAATGCTGATTTATTTTTTTTAAGTCCTATTGTGTGAGCCATTGACAAACTGACAGAGGAAAATGATGAGCTATCAGCGGTGCAAGTTCAAAGACGGCTGTGGGCTGACCTCTATGCGAGCGCGAGTCCGACATCGATAAGAGTGCGCAGAGGGCTTGGATGGAGATATAAAAAAACCAACACATGTCCCATGATAAGGGTAAAAAATAAAGAGGAAAGGCTCAAACAAGTGCTTCAACGGATTGAACAGGGAGAGGCATTTCATGATGTACTCTTCACTGATGCAACAGTGGCTCTGGAACAGTTTTCAACCATGCCATTTTGTAAGGAGGGGAGATATGTGAACAAGCAAAAGGCCAAACATCCACTGAAGGTTCACATCTGGGGGGGATACATCTAGAAGAGGCCTGGGACCACTTACAGATGCAGCCATTCAAAATGGGTGTGGTATTTCGCGGTATACCGCAGTGGGCGCGTCGCATCAAAACGCAGTATCGCGTCATTTGACATCATGCCGGAAAGTATCCGGAATCGCCTTGTAAAACCGCCAGGAGGAGCCAATAAAGCTTAACCTCTCATGGACAGCATTGGAGCTTTTAAATTTAAACTGTGTATTACAGCATGTTAATCATCAGGCATTAAAAAGTTGGTATATTTTATGAAAGCAAGATTGCTCAGTTGGACAAAAGTACACAACCTACCTTTATCATAAATATTTTAATTATGCAGAAATATTTTATGCATCAAAGCCTTTGCCGAAGATATTACTAATAGTTTTATTAATGAATGACTTTGGCCAAGCTGTAAACTCAAAGTATTACACTGCTCCACATTCTTTCTAACCGTCATTTTAAATGAAAATACTTATTTTTTTCTTTGACAAACACCACAGCATTTCGTTGATCTAACTAACGAGGACAGGACATTAGCTAGCCAACACGATAAAGGAATGACTTTTTGCCATTTTTTTTAGCACATTTGTACAAGCACTTGGAATCCATCCAAGTGCTACTTTGTCAGGCATTTTCTTTTACTATAATGGACATAAAAACTCCCTTGCTTTTAACAGAGCGTTTCATAATTTCTAACTACGAAAATGAATTAAACTGCGACACTTATCATTCAACCAGAGCTCAAAATATCACAAGGATCCTCAAACACAGCAAAGACTGTATTAAAAGATACTTGTATCAGATACATGAGAATCCAAGCTTTATCTATGCTTTCTTTTCCGCATACCAGATATTATGGTACCACTTCAGAAGGGTGTCATCCAGTCAGATTCCAGGAATCGGTACTTTAAAGAAAAACTACACACCAGTATTCCATTTCTCCCTAAACATTTTAAGCATCGAAGTCTTTAACTAACATGTGAAATAGCGTGTAAAATGCTAATATAATATGGAATCACATAAAGAAATTAATAATGATATAATTATATTCGTGTACTGCAACACAGTAATACACGCTGTACGATGTCTGTTGATTCTGTATGTGTAGGGCTGTTTCACCTCTGCTCATGTGACCTTCCTAGTAGCCTGCTGGTCTACTTGCTCGATTAGTAACCCACAGGTTGTATGTTCAAATCCAGCTGGTGCCCGACTTTCTTTTAAACATTTCTTTGAAAAAATAGAGTAGCAATATTATGGACAATTAATTGACTTTTTATATTTCTAAATATCACAGCATTATCAAATTTAAGTCATTTTTAAAAATTAATAATCACCTTCTCTCCTTCTGACAACTGTCCCTGCTTCTGCTTCCTGCCTCTATCCTGTGTGTGTGTGTGTATCCCTTTAGACCTCCCTTCAGATTTAAAAGGTTATTAATCATATCTTCGGTGTCGCATCTTCCCAGTGTAGCTTATCTTTTGCTGCCTGGGTAAACTATCACAAAGCTTTAGAGAATTTAACATTTCTATTAGCAACAAATTGTAAATATGATGTTTACATTGGTATTATTAATTTTTCACTTGGGTGTATGGAGGATTGTCAGCTGTCACTGAGAGTAGACCCCCCTCTTAGGCTGCGCAAATGAGCTTTTAAATTTTTCTAGAGAAATGGAGGCTGTACAGTATGTGTTACAATATAAACATTTATATTGATTTAAATCACATTTTGATTTAAATCACAAACACATGTTTAATTATGTGTTTTTTGATTCACAATCGGACAAATGCAACAAATTGATATCTTTGTCTAAGTATCTTAAACTTTCAGCATAGCTTTCTCCCAGTTTAGATTTATTTTTCTTGGGATTAAACGTGGAAAGATTAGATTGTAATTGTTTTTATTTTTTAATATTTTAGAAAAGTGTAATCTATACTAAAAAGCTGTATTTATTTTATACTACTCGATACTTATATTAATGGAGTTTAGTTGATACTGTTTATATCCAATAATCAAAAATGACATTCATAATAACGAACAACCAACAAAACCAACCATATAAACATAATACCAACCAAAAACATAGATAACCACAATACGAAATCAAATATCAAACCATTAAAGCAAAACCTTCCTCCAATTATCAACAAATCTCAATATGAATTACTTATCCAGTCTCTCAAAATGAAATTATTTTTCAAGCAATGTAACCAATGTGTTTTTTTTAAATCCAACATTGACAGCCACATCTTAAATCTTGTCAGTCAGCTCTTTTGTCTCTATTTGAATTGTGGCGATTCAAACAACTTGGGATAACAAGTGGTTAATAGGTGTGAGGGCAGGAGTGGATCGCAGCAGGCATAAATCAGCAAATAACAAGAAAACAAAGAACAGGGCAGGTGAGACGAGTATCCAGACAGTGAGTGATCAGAAAAAGGAAACAATTGTTATACCCGGGTTTTCGATGCAATTTTTTTTAGCTGGTTAACATTTCCTGGCGTATTGCATTTTAAATAAAACAGGAGTGTCTTTCCCTAGTATTAGCTCATCGGTATGGTGTAAGTTTTATCTGTACCATACTGCATACAGGTACAGACAACAAGCTGCACTACTGTATAGCTTTGGTAAGGAGACGGACTATGGCCAAAATCACGAAGACTCTCTCACACCAAATAATGAAGATGAAAAGAAACAGGAAGTCAACACAAGACATTGTGCAGCATTTGGCTTCGATGGACATCTTCGTTTCTGAAAGCACAGTAAGACGACATTATAAAGGGGAGAGGAGGCGAAGAGAATCTAAACCGAGGACAATTCAAAGGTAAATAACTTTCTAAAAATACTTTTCTTGCATGTAAATACAATTCCGCACATTATTTTTTATAACTAACTGTTGATCTCTTTTTTTCCCCCCCAAGTCCTATTGTGCGAGCCATCGACAGACTGACGGATGAAAATGAGCTACCGGCAATGCAAGTTCAAAGACGGCTATGGGCTGACCTCGGTGTGAGCGTCAGTCCGACATCGATAAGAAGAGTGCGCAGAAGGCTTGGATGGAGATACAGAAAAACCAACAGATGCCCCATGATAAGGGTAAAAAACAAAGAGGAAAGACTCAAACAAGTGCTCCAATGGATTGAACAGGGGGAGGCATTTCATGATGTACTTTTCACTGACGAAACAGTGGCTCTGGAACAGTTTTCAACAATGTCATTTTATAAAAAGGGGAGATATGTGGACAATCCAAAGCCCAAGCATCCACTGAAGGTTCACGTCTGGGGGGGTATATCTAGAAGAGGCCCGGGACCACTTCTTATTTTTGAATGAATTATGGATCGTGAATTCTTCGAGAAAGTCGTGGTGAAACAGCATGCCGCCCCATACATCAGGGAGCACTTTGGATCAAGGCACCTTCTCTTTCAAGACAACGATCCGAAACACACAGCAGCAAGGGTGAGGCTTGTAGCAGAAGGAGGGAACTGGGTGAAAACTCCAGCCGAATCCCCAGATCTAAATCTGATAGAGATGGTTTGGCATTCGCTGAAAGAGTATGTTCGGAAAACTGCTAAGCCCGTCACAAAGCAGGAACTGATTGAGGCGATCTATAAATTCTGGGATGAAGAACTGACTGAACAAAATTGCAACAATTTTATTAACAGGCTGTATCGTGTTCTTCCTAGGATTGTTGACCGGGGCGGGGGACATTCGGGAATGCGAGTCTGTTTAAGACAGTCTCACGTTTGAACATTCCTGTTAGACAAGAGGAATGTAAAAAAAAAAGTTACTTTTTGTCAATGAAAACCGGTGTGTGTGTCTATCTCTGCTGAATGAATAAAAGCATTTTATTAAAAACACGGTTTGCGTTTGTCTGGGTATTTACTTTGTAATCTGTGGTCCTTTTAACATCTACTGTATTGCTTTGAGATGCCACTTTTAAAAGGTGATATATAAAATAAAGGTTTTTTTATTATTGTTATAGAGAAACATGATCAGATTTTCCCTGGTTCAGAAAACAAAGATCTAAAGTATACTAGTTTGTCACTCTTCTCATTCCCTCTTCGCTAAATGGCTTTAAATACTAATCTGATCAATCTAACTGCCTGTTTTCTGTGCTTTCTATCCTTTAAAGTAAACTATTATTCCACATTGCAGAGTATTACATGGCCAGTATCACAGGCCACAGGCCAGTTCACAGGTTTGCATGCATAATTTAATCTTGAAAGGCACTGAGACATCAGGTACTACTGTTGTATTTATGAAAAAGAAACAACAAAAAGCGTACTAACAACTGTGCCATCCTACTCCTTAGTTAATACATTTTATTATTTATAAACAGTTAACATTGTTAGCAAAATATTTTGAATTATATTTTACCCTGTTTTTTCTTTAGTTTTGTATTTAACTTACTATATGATAGTCAGATTTAATGTATATTTGAACAATGAAAATATTTTTACAAGATGTGGGGGAAAGTGCAACAACTTACAGTTCTAAATTCAATATTATTGATTACTAATAGTTTATGCTAACACCTAACTTTCTTAATTAGATGTATTTAAAACAGTGAACTAAGTGTAACAACATTCAGAAATACAATCGAGAATAGTTTTGTGGTGTTTGTATAGATGAAACGTTTCTAAAATGTATAACGTAACAAAATTAAAAGACGATAAAAATCTGTAATCTTTCCACTTGTATGTCATTAGAAAATTCTTCGAGGAAGTCGTGGCGAAACAGCATGCCGCCCCATACATCAGGGAGCACTTTGGATCAAGGCACCTTCTCTTTCAAGACAACGATCCAAAACACACAGCAGCAAGGGCGAGGCTTGTAGCAGAAGGAGTGAACTGGGTGAAGACTCCAGCTGAATCCCCAGATTTAGACCCAAGAGATAGTATGGTATTCCCTGAAAGACTATTCAGAAAAACCCAGCACTGATCAATGCGATTTACAAGTTCTGGGAGGAAGAACTGACAGACCAAAGTTGCAACAATTTTATCAACAGGCCGTTCCGTGTTCTTCCTAAGATTGAGCGCAGTGGGGGACATCCAGGAAAGAGATTTCACAGATGCTTTTATTCTGTCTTGCATTGTCAGATTGTGAATCAATACAAGCATTTAATTAAAACACGCATTTGCTATTTTAATCCAAATGGGGGCAACAGGGACTGTATTATAAAAGCCCAAAAATAAATACATAGTAATAAATGTGTTCTACCTTGACCTTTTTACTAAGTGATGGACAAAACACAGGGCAATGACTTTCTCTGCAAGCTAGTCGAAAAAGTAGGCGGATCAAAGCTCCAAGCCCAGCAGCAACAATAATTAATACCGTGTATTCTCCTGTCAAGCTATAAAATAGAGCAATGCAGAGTACACAACGTGGTTATGCATCAGGAATATTTGCAAATGCTGCGATAATTATGCAGTATATGCTTTTGGGAACACATTCGTTTTTGAGCAGGTAATTGCTCACTTCTGCTGCAGTAGAGCATTTTGGAATCTACATGCTCATAGTTAGACAATGAAAAGGTCTCTGGAATAGGCTGACTGTATAAATGATAAAGCAGAGGCTGTGGAGGAAAAAAAATCAGTACAGAAGCACATCTGTAACAGAAAGCAACTAGTTTGACATGTACAGTTAATTGTGACACCTCTGCAGCATCGGGTGCATTTCCTACAGTGTGAGCTCATTTGCAAGGCTACTAAAAAAGGTTGATCTAGTTAACAGTCCAGATGTGGCGAGTTTCCACTGTTTCCTGCCAGCCTTGGGCGAAAGTAACCCGTCTTTCATTGGAAGGTTCACCTATTCTACTCGTACATGAGAATATAATATAAATACACCAAGGGATTTCATTAAGTTGAGTTCCCATTACAAAAAAAAACCAATCTGCAAGCCTGCACTAGAACAGCCATAGTATGGAGACAGACTTCACGGGAAGGGACATGGAGCTTCAGCTGCCTCGGACTGCAAAGTGTGAGGGGTAAGCAAATACAGTGGGATTTATCTGAAATAGCCGATTATAGTGCATATTACAAGGTATTATTGCTGTATTGATTTATACATTCTATTAGAAATATTTATTTGCAGCCTGTTCTTCAGGAAAACGTCACACGCGAAACGAGCTTCAAAGACTACTAGGACCACCAGGACCTGGTCCACAACTGCTGAATACTACTGGATGACGTTATTTCTTACATGTACTCTGTTATTTTGCCACAGGAGGTGGGTCTCTGCTCTTGGCCACTGGCCAGGGTGCTAACCTGTAAAAGCAGCACCTGTGTGAAGACTCTTCTGCAGCAGTGGGAGCAGTATGACTCATTACTGGGAATAGTTGGGAGGTTAAAGATGCAGAAGTCAGAGACCGTATGTTCAGGCAGTCAAATGCTAGGTCAGCTGTCTCCGAACAGACCTTCATCTCATTATAAGCGCCTCTCCCTGCTGTACCTGGCGGAATGCACATCTACAGCAGAGCACACACCGCCTTAGGACACTGCATCCCGGCCTCTCTGCTCACCACCGCCCAGAAATTGGCTGATGCCGTCACCGCTGTCCATCTCCCCTCCGGAAGCACCATCTACACAGCAGAATTCACAGATGCCAATGCAACGTACTGTTCTCCCAGATATCCAACTGTTGCCCATCAGTCAAGAGAAGGAGGAGAATGTTCGTGCAGTGCATCGGCATAGATGGGAAAGCCAGAGCCGACTGCTACACCACTCTTGCGTTTCGTAATCTTGTGAGTTATGACATTTACTGGGAGTGGACCACATCCATAAATTTCAATGGGTCCAGAGGGAAAAGGGTCTTGTCTTGCAATCCCCAGGAAACCATTATCGGCATGGTGAATTGGAGAACAAAACTTACTTCGTACGAATGGAAAATAATGCGATTGGATCAATGAAATGCTTTGAAGAAAGAGGCTCTCTCTTCCTCTGGTTTAACAGTCTGTGCAAAACAACCTGGTTAAACAAGAGTGTGGTGTTAGTTTTTTTTTACATAAAGTATTCTAGTGTCACAACAGTTAAACCAATACAGACGGTTACAAAGAAAGTGGAGCACAGTAATACTTTGAGCTTACAGCCTGTCCAAGGTCCTTCATTATTAATTAGTTATATCTTCCATAAAGACTGAGGCATAAAATATTTATGATGAAGCTGGAAGGTTGTGTACTTTTGTCCAACTGAGCAATCCTGCTTTTATAAAATATTCTGACTTTTTAATGTTTAATGATTAACATGCTGCAATACACAGTTTAACATTACTAAAAGTCTAACGAGTATGTGATTTAAATTCTTAACTGGAAAAAGATTGTCCCTCAGCAGTGATCGGGATTTGAAACCAGGCATTTTCTGGCGACAGCTCAAACGCTGTACATGAAAGGTTAAGCTTTATTAGTTCCACCTGCCCGTTTTACAAGGTGATTCCGGATACTATTATCATAACCCGCATTGTGATCAGCCATGCCTAACTACACATTTTGAATGACTGGATCTGTATTCATATTTAATTTGTGTGGGGGAAATCTCATCAAATACCTACAGTATCTTGCAAGCTTGGATACACAGCAAGCAAATAAATCAATATCAGTAGGATATCCACCTTTAATATTAGAAGGTTCCCAGCAAAGGACAAATGCTTATTCTCCCATAACCCCAAACTAATCCACATCTTTTCTAATCTCTGTCACCAATTATATTGAGCTGCTCCTTGACCCACAGAGAACCCAGAACTCGTATTGAACCTTCACAGTTCTCCAGTCTCAATAGGGCATCTGTCTGTCCTTTCCATAACCCAAAGAACTTCACCATACTAATTTCTACTCAATGTGGCTCCAGATGTGCAAGACAAAACTCAAAAAACCTCCAACGTTTTTTGCAAGCTGACATCATCCGCATACAGTGCCTTCTCTACACACTCCCTCCACTCCCTGGTACCAGTACACTGTCCATGCTTGTGAACTGCCAAGGCAAACACATTCACTCCTCTACCAACGCCCGCATAAAACGTTACATTCAAACCCCCTTCGCTCCATCACTCACCACAAAAAACCTTGCGAGACCTTATCAAATGTTTTACCAACATTAAAGGAATATTCCTTTGCTCTGCCCATGCATCACATCCCTCACCAAATGTGAAGTTCAACTGATCTTTCTTCCTTTGACCCTGCAAGTCTTACTTCTTTCAGTTACCCAACACTTTAGCTATTATCTTATAATCTGTGCAAAGCATTGTCAAAGGTCTCCAGTTTCTCAAGTCAGTTGTCTGTCCTTTTTTAAGAGGCAAGGTTAATAAACCTTCACACAGGGTCACCCATTTGTCTTTTACGAAGAATATGCCCCAATGTTTTGCAACAATCAGTCCCAGTACGTCCCAGAAAACTGGAAAGTTCTGTAGGCAGCTCATCAATACCCAGCACTTTACCCAAATTTATTCCTACCAGAGCCGCTCTCAGCTCCTCTAAATTAAAAGGTTTCTCAAGTCTCTTTTGTGCTGCTCTGGGATCTGCGTCATGTTTTCCAGAAAACTCCCTCAGTTCCTCATCTACTTTTTTGCTAGAAAAAAGGTCCTGGTAGAAAACAGTTGCTGCTTCCAACATTCCTTTGTTCTTGACGGTGTTGACCACAACACCGTCCTTATTCTGAACTCCCATCATCCTTCTCCTTTGTTTTTGCTTTATTTGACTGAAAAAGGTGTAGAAAGTCCCATTCTGCTGCAAGAATGCCAAGCTGGCTTGAAACAAAATATTCCTTATCCCTCCACCCCATAAAAGAATGTTAATTTTGTATTTAAAGCTGAAACTATTTCCATATCTATATGAAGACCTTCATTACATGCGATATAACTTATTCAGCTCATCCTGCAAAATTCTTCCCTCTTTCCAGACAACCCTCTTTTGTCACTTTAATTCTCCTTTTCATGTTTTCCCACCATCCTGTGACAGTAATGTGCTGCCTCCTCTTAGCCTACCAGCTATCTAATTGACTTCATGAGGTCTATGTAGTTGGCCTCCTTCAAAATCTCAGCATTCAACTTCCAATAACCTCTTCCATATTTTCTCCCAAGGGGATGCACATCGACCTCTACCATGTCATGATCAGAAAACCAGACCAGCAGAAAAGCTCCTCCTGCCTTCACCTCTTTGGATACAAACACACAATCCAGACGCTTTGCAGCACCCTTTGCATTTCTCCAAGTAGCACTGACCTTCTCACCCATAGCTCTAAAAGCACAGTCAACTAAAAAAAAAACTGCCACAAAATGCTGTTGCCTTATTCCTGCATCATCCTTGTCCCTAAAACCCACATGAAGGTCTCCCTCTGTAGGTTAGCAGAGGGTTAGGAATACAAACCTAGAGTAAAGCTTTGTAGAAGTCTGCTCTCGCAACAGGCAGAGCATACAGGATCACTAATCCGAAACATCCATTCCCATACCAAACGTCAGTGTTAAACACCCTTCCAGGTACCTCTACCTGACACCATTTATCAGGTCGAAATTCCCAAATAAAACCCCCACTCCAGAGGTGCAAACCCCTCCTTTACTCCATCTTGAACCCATTCACGTGTATAAACCTCAACATCTCCTGCCAAGAATAAAACGGCAAAATCCAAAGTCCTCAGGTAGTTAAACTGCTGTTCTCTTTACTTTGTCTCCCAATCTCCTTCCATTTAATGTTAAAATCCTCACCTTTCTGTTATTTACTACTCTCCTTTATTCCCCAGCATTTTATGCAAATCATCCAATATAAACATCTCTTACCTCCACTTTTCACTCACAAACAAACATGAAACCTTTCTTCCATTTCTCTTATACTTCATTATATTTCCTCAACACTCAATTCTTCCTGGATAAGAAGTTCTCATTCATCCATTCACACCCCCTCAAAAAACCTTCAGGTGCCTCCATCTTCTTTATTCTGCTGCAGAAACATGCATTGCAGTGTGCAGACAAGACGGCCTCACATGACTGTGGTCTGCCAATGTCCCTACTGCTTACAGCTGCAAAGCCTTTTGCCCTCTGTGAACAGTCTTTACACACAAATTACATTTGATTTCCTCTGCACAGGAAGACAACAAGTGACCTATTGTGCCACATCTACTACACACCTCTGCAGTACAATCTACAACATGATGTCCTGTTGCTCCACAACATCTGCACACAAGTGGCTGCCCCAGATAATACAAAAAGCCTATCATACAGTTCCTTGTACATCAACTAATCTTTTAAAAATATCTTCTTCCAACACATATGGATTGAACAGATGTACTGTCAGAGGCCTAAGCTCTCCTGCAAACAAACGCTCAATGAAAAAGTCTTTTAGAAGCTCATGTTTTTCTTTTTTTCCTATCCCTATTCTTGAATCCTGAGCAGCAGACACCAAGGCAAAGTCAAAGATCTTTTTACCTGGAAAATCTTGAAGGCAGAAGACATCCTCCAGCTCCAAACCAAGTGTCCCGAGAAGCACTTCATCTACAAAGGTTCTCCTTTCAGCAGGCCCATTCGTGGCTGATCTCCATCCCGTCTCTCCACATCTATCCTTCACTACCTCCTTTCTTACGGCCAAAAAGTACATCCACCTAGCCTGAAAGACTCAGACATGCAAAAAAAATCCTCTACAAAAGACAAAACGATAAGACCTACCCGCGAATGAGCAGCAGGCATCCCGCTGGTGGACTGCAGTATAGGCCGTTACCTCTGGAGCCCTGCAAAGGCACTCCTGGTGGCTTCCCTACAGCAGGTGGAAACCTGGCCTCCACTCCTGCTGTCACCTGCTGCCAGCCAGATGTACTGGCGGGGACCCTGATCTTCTGTCAATGGCCTGACAATGACCACAGCTATGGGGGAGGTTAACTTATTAGCATAGACCCCGCCCACAAGCAGCAGCAACACCTACCAACCTAAAAAAAAAAATGGACTGACACCTCCTGACCTGAAGGAGAAGGGAAGACACATGGGAATGAAGAAAACTCTGACAAAGCTGGTCTAATAGCATCAAATTTAAGTCATTCATTTTGTTTTGACCAGAAGGGAAGGTAGGAACTTAGGCCTAGGTAGGAATTTTTGCTACTCCCTGAAAACAATGAATTGCAGTTCATCCTCTCCAGCAGTTTCTGGAGGCTTTCTAAAGTAATTGAAATAGCTATTCGAGTTTTTTATTATTTTTCGGTACTTTTTACAAAATTTCCTGGTATGTGAACAATACCATTCCAGGTCCTGTCTTTATAAAAAATATGTTGAATTGTATACATTTGTTCAATTTGTCTCGATTTTGTATCCAGGCTGGGAGACACACAGGGCAAGATCTACAAGCATTTTCATCTTTTTTTTTTCAGGACACAACGTGAAAAATTGATCTTTGAAGAAGAAAAATCCTGGAGTCCTTGCACTGGCTTCTGGTCAAATTCCACGTAGACTTTAAAATCCTCATGCTCACCTATAAGGCTCTACATGGCTTGGCACCTCAAGACCTGTCTGAACTATTATCGCCCTACTCCCCACCTCGCAACCTCCGCTCTTCAAATTCTGCTCTCCTTACTGTCCCCCAAGCCCGTCTACATTGTATGGGTGACAGGGCCTTCTCCTGCTATGCCCCCAAGCTCTGGAACTCTTTGCCCAAGGATATCAGAGAGTCACCTTCTCTAAACTCCTTCAAATCCAGACTCAAAACTCTCTTCTTCAGAAAAGCCTTTACTTAACTGGTTCCATTCTTCACCCCTCTGCTCTTCTTAGTACCACCTTCCACGGTCTCCTCTATTGTTATTGTTGTATTGTTGTAATTGTAATTGTGTCTTATCTTGTGAAATCTTCTTATTTATTGTTGTAGTCTTCTTATTTATTGTTATTGTCATCCTGTAAAGTGCTTTGAGAAGCCACCTTTAAAGGCGCTATAAAAAATAAAGTTTATTATTATTATATTATTATAAAAAAATCCTGTTTCTTCTTGTTTTGTCTTTTTCTTCTGGATATTTCTGTCTGGTGAGTGGGCACAGTAAGACATGTTAGAAACGTGGTTTACATTTGATGCCCAAGGGGTTAGCTTCAATTTAAGAGCTAGACTAGATCTATCTATCTATACTTCCAGAGATATTACAAAATGTTTGATGATATCCATTCCAGTTGGAAATTGCCTCTGTGACACTAACAGGTACTAGATATGCAATCTGTCAGTTAGTAACAGGTAGTGCAGTGAGAGTATTAGTGATGCCGTGTTCATTTATATCTGTGTTTTAATTTTCTAGTCTGTAAATTTGCAGCTTTTTTATTAATCCTGGATGTGGGTGTTTAAGAGACAAGAGACACTTGTCCAGTCTTCCTCTTGCCCCTGGTTCTCATCTTCCTCACTGGCACAGCAGCCTATTAGGAGAACATTGCTACAGGACTCACACACAATTTTAATGAAACAATTAATTCGCCTAAATTAAGGAATGTGAATACAAATGAGCTCTGACTGTTTCACAGTGTTAGAAACCATAATCGTTTACGAAATTTCTGATTGTTGTTTACGATGTATAAAGTCAAAGTGTTGAGCTGCAGGCAAAACTAACAGCTACAGTATTAATGTGGATCAGAGTGGTGCAGCCAACTTTGAGCACTGAAACAGATGTATAAAGTGTATCTATCAGGGAAAAACCTTTCCGGATTAGAATATTTTCTAGAGTTGTGAAAGGTTAGTTCTATTTAATGTTTACATTCCTATAATTAATTTTAACTTCTCCTCAATGTTAAAGATGCTTTAAATTGCTTGGTTTGAGTACAGCCTCAGCATATAGCTAATAGATGCCTCTATTTGCTCAGTTTCACTTCAAATGGATAATTTGGTGAAACATTTTATTCTCATTGGGGTCACAGGCCTTACAGCACTATGACACTATGGGACATCACAGTAGTTATTATCAGCAAATATCCTGGTCTCTAACAAAGTACAGTGTCTATGCTCAGACAATTATCTCCAATTCTTTTTAGCTAACTGCACCAGAACAAGTTCACAATCAGTCCTATGCTGATGACCATGTCAATTACATCCAATTATCTTCAAACTGAAGGAGAGGCAGCAAGGATTATCTTGGTGCTTATGAAGATAGAACAAATAGAATAGTTGTAGAGGAAAACAAAAGATTCCCAACAACACTCTCTGTGTGCCAGACAGGCTGAGATCCTGATGAAAGACCAAAGAGAAAAAAACATCCATCAATGGCACTGGAATGGCAAACAACAGTAAAAAAATAAGAGAAATTCAGGTGATGTGCAGGTACATTGAATTGCTTGAAGAAATAGTCAGTGATGATAAAAGAAAAGATGCACAGAGGAGGGTGGATGGGATGAAGAATGTGAGGCAGTTAAAAAAAACCTACAGAGACCCAATAGACTTCCTGTGTTAAATCATTACTAATCAAGGTTTTTGATTGTACAAACTGTTCATTAAAGTATTAAATTTATTTTGCAATCCAGAATGAACAGGTCTTTTTCAAAATCCACCAACAGAGGCTAAAATAAAAAAAAAACATGGGTTTGACAAAAAGGGTTTGTAAAGGGTTTTAAGTTCTACTTCCAGCAAGAGCTTAAAAGATAATTGTGACAGGCCATCAGCTGGTCCTCATCAGAGATCAGTGACCAATGTGAGACTGTGAGCAAGACTGAGACACTACAGGCCAGAAACACTGCCAGAGATTTTATCCCATTTTTAAGAATAAGCAAAGCTTCTGAGCTGCTTCCTCCATAATTAGAGCTTTAAATGGTCAATTTTTATCAAGTCAATAACAACAATAATAAATAACATATTGTAATATCATCCAGGGTGTGGAATCCCTCTTTGAGAGGTAGGTGTTACTAGGAGATCACAGCTGAACAAAGTTTATGTGTTAAAGAGCTTCAGCTGTGGGAGGGCTTTAAGAGCAGGCTGAGTATCTCCCTTTGTGGACATTAAGTTTGGATGTCAGTTCTGGTCTTGCTGTAGAGCTGAGTGTGGCTCAGGACCTGAACACACTTCAATACAGCTCAGAGATCTTGGCTTCTTGCACATCTTGTATAATAAAAGACTTTCAAGCTCAATCTTTGCAAGTAGGTGCCAAAGCAAAATCAGTCTCTTGAACATTTCAAGTTCTCTCTGTTACAGCACTATGTAAAAGAAGTGTAGGCAGCTAATTACTATGATGGACAGAGAAGGTGTCAGTGTTTAAAGTGAGCTAATTGTTTTAAAAAGTTCTCAAACGGTTCTAGAATAGTTTTATATTTTTACCAGCACAGCACACAGTGGCATTCAGACCAGTATGATCACTTTATCCAGTTTATAGGTCTCTATTCCTTTTCAGATCAGCACAGTGTATGGCAGGGTTAGGTGTTGCCCTGCAGCAGACTGCACAGTTATTCACACAAAAGATGACTTATTAAAGTGTATCTGAATGTGTCTGACATCACAAGTCTCTCTGATTCTCAAAGTGTCAGCACGAACGGTTGACAAACTGAATTTAGTGGTTGCACCACTGTTGCACCACTGGTTGCACCACTGTTTTTTTTTTTGTTACTTAAGGGTATGAGAAGTATATAGAAGTATGTTTCTGTATGGTGTGATTCTGCTTCCTGTATGCAGACTTATGCAATATTAAAAGTTATCTGCCAGGGGTTTGTCCAGTCTTGAATTCCATCTACATCTTCTTAATTTCCTTTGCTGCTTGTACCGAATATTTAATATTCATGAAGACCCTCTGGAACCATGTCGCTCAGCTCTTTTGCTTTGGGGTTTGATTCCAGCCTGAGGCTCCTGCTGTCATGCGACTTCATGATGTTCTCTAGTGCAGGTCAGGCAGATGTGCAATAAAACCAGAGGCAAACTAGGGCAAACAAACAGATTTATTTTAAAATAATGCAACTAAACAATGCATAAATTTACACATCATACAACGTTACACTGCATACAAAAAAATCTCAGAGGCCTACATTCTACAGAGCTGTAACTCAAAAGCCTGTACAGATGCAGCCACTCCTTATTACTGCGTTAGTGGTGCCACACAGCACTGCAGTACGGCAGGGAAGTGTGGTTCACTGGCCAAAGACGATCGAGAGATGTCACTTGTGGTGCGTTAGGTGTTAGTGAAACGATTGCTTCATTTAGTCTTTTTCTTTACTGTGCATGTTTAAATCCCCTTGGAATATTAATATGAAATTTTACAACTAAAGGGAAATTTTTTTATGCTGAAAATAAAAACGGAAGTATAGCATAATATATACCTAAAGTAATGCAAATTTTAGCAACAAGTAATCGGGAAACAATCTAACTATTGATATTAAAAAATATATTTCACACATGCTGTACTATAGTGGCTTTAAAGTCATTTGGTCTCATATAGTCTCATGCATAACATATACCTAATGTACATACAGTAGATGGTAGTGATGGCTAAATCACTAAGCACACACAGTATTCCACCACCTCCATAAACATTTTGTGCATCAAAGTCTTCACCTCTGTAACTTACAGTAGATATTTTGGAAATGTTTGTGCTTGTTCTAACTATACGCAGTCTATAAACTTCATAAAAAACTATAATGTTGTATCCTTTTCTAAGAATACATACAAGTGCCGATGCCGATTTCATGTCAAATGATAAGTTATATTAACATTGAACCACACAACTAAAGAATTTTGGCAGTTAAAAATATCAGCAACACTTTATAATAACTTTCATTAATGAGTCATTAACAAACATTATATAATGATGCAAAGGAACAAGTAAGAGGTTTATTCCATGCTGAAAAAAAGAAGAAAGAGAACACAACGTTTCGGCCGTGGAGCCTTCTTCTCTTTCTTCTTTTTTTCAGCATGGAATAAACCTCTTACTTGTTCCTTTGCAGCCTACGCATGCTGACGCAGCTACCCACCTGAATTAAATAATGATTAACAGATCATTAGTTCATATACATTCACATAGTTATAAATGCCATTAAGTGATAATTCATATTTTAGGTAATGTGTTTTCAAATAATAAAGTTTGTTGTTCATGATTTGTAGTCTGTTAAACTGTCTATTTCATGTTTCTGTCTGCTTTGTAACATTGAAAGAATGTACACAGGTTTTTACACTTTACGTCTTTACATATAATTTATTCAAGAGTTGTAGAGCTAGGTTGACTTGGTGAAGCAGTGAGTTGGGGGTGGGGGGAGGTGCAGTTTAGGGTGTACCAGGATGTACATTGATGGGGTCATTTTGCTGCAAGGGAAAGATGGATGGGGATTAGGTTGTAGGGTCTGTAGTTGGATGGTTGTATTTTTGTTCTGTATTTTTGTAATTGACTGTTTGGAATAAACATTTTTTTAAATCTTTTCTTTTCAGTTTAATATCCAAAATGTCCCCCATATGGGTAACCACATATTAAACAGATTTTTGGAACAGGGAAATTGATCAGGAGCTTGCTATGCATAGACATGGTATTATGTTTTCATGAATGGTGCACTACCTTCTCTCAAGGTCCAGTGACAAACCACGCAAGCAAAGGGGACTGATGCTCTTCCTTTTTCCTTTCTCTGTCCTTTGTCTGGTAGGGAGGTAAATATGTGTGACCTGAAAGCCAGTTTGTCATTTCCTTACCTGCTGCTCTGTTTCTGCCTGCAGGTCAGTAGATGCTGCTGCTTGTGGGAGGAGCCTTAGCTAATGAAGTAGTCACCCCCTGGGGCTGCGGTCATTGTCAGGTCATTGACAGAAGATCAAGGCCCGCATATCAGGCTGGAAGCTGGGCAACAGTGGGAGTGGAGTCCAGGCGGCTGCCTGATGCAGGAATGCCACTAGCCAGCTGTGGTGGCCACCTCTGGATCCCAGAGAAGGCAGCCAATGCCACGGTCTGGAAGAGGGACCCCCACATGTTTGTCTACAACAGTATCGGGCATCGCTTCTCACTCTTTTGGCGAAGATCCCAAGTGTGTGGCCTGACCACAGCTTGAGTTTCTAGACTTTTTTGTGGGGGAGAGGATTCTGGCCATACTGCTGAAAATGGAGAAGACTTCGGCCATCAAGAATGCAAAGCCAAGGTACATGGTATGTTTCGTGCTACGGAAAGAAGCTTTCGAAAAGGACTTTGAGAGGGATGCCTTTGAGGACAACATTATCTTCAAGTACCTGCCCTTGCAACCGGAAGATGTTTATTGCCTCCAGAGCTTCCTGGGTAAGAACATTTTTGATCTTTCACTGTCATCTCCTGACCCGTGTGTGAAGGTGTGGTCCATACTGACTGCACGTAGACAAGAAGAGCCTTTTGTAAATTTTTTACTCGAGCCACTGTTTGCTCGTGAGCTGAGGCCCTTATGGGTCCATATGTTTAGCCCCTATGACATGTTCATGTTCAAAGATGACATTGTGAACTTCCTAAAAAGGTTTTTGGATGTGCAGGATACTGGGGTAAAGATACTTGACAGGAAGAAAATATGGAACAGGAAGAGAAAGTACATGGTTCGCTTCAGAGCTGACCCCAAAGCAGAGGACAGGCTTTTACACCACCCTGTGTCCTTCACAATTGGGGTAAAAAGAGGCTACCTGTATTACCTGTATTACCTGTATTACCCAGAGCAACATTTTGAATGTAGGCGTTATGGGCAGAGAGGTCATTATGCTTCGGACTGCAAGGTCCAGGTGTGCAGGAAATGCGATGAAGTAGGTCACAGTGCACTGACATGCAGATCTGAGCCCAAATGCAATTTGTGTGGGGGCTCTGGGCATCTCTACAAGTTGCTGCTGTCACCGGCAGCATACCTACAGCAAGCACGTCCTCGGCTCGTCACGTGAAGGACCCTGCAGCTGTGCCAATCGAGAAGCCGGTGTCTGTGCTGGTGACACCATCGTGGAGGAGATGGAACCAGGAGAGAGTGACAGGTGCGTAACGAGACAAGCTGCAGGCAGACGACGGCAGAACTCACCTTTGAGGAAGATCACCACGGCCAAACAGAAGCTTCAGATCCGGATGGTGCAGAGAGGGAAGACATGGGAGTCACACACGACCCACTGGAGTGCTTGCGGGCGATGGTGGAAGAACCAAGTCTTGACCCTGTGGAGAAAAGAGTGTAATTGGGCAGATAATATGGAAGACGAGGAGGACATGGACACCACCATCATCAAGAAGACTGGGAAAAGGAAGGCAGCAAGTCACACGTCTTCTTTAGTGAAGAAACCGGGCAAAGGGCCCTTGGAATTTTTGGAGGAGATGGCTAAAGATTCGCTGGCCCAGACCGATGGCTCATCACAGGGGTCTGAGAGTGTAGCAGGAACCCATGTCAGGGCTGGAAGTGTCTTCTAGATCTTGCATTCCAGAAACCAAAGAGACACTGGTTTCGGCAGAGGCCCTGGAAGAATGTATGCAGCCACAGGTTATCCGGCAGAGAGAATAGTCTGAGGTCTGTATATTTGCGGAGGTACCCTTGAGGTTCAAGGCTTACTGTAAATGGGACGAAAAGGCCAATAAGTTAGTTTGGCCTAAGACTGAATTTAGTGGTTGCACTTTGATGAGTAACTGGTATCTCGGGCAGGGATTGCGGTGCAATGTGGGCATTTTGGTGGGGAAATTACAACACTAAAGGGGCTCAATCGGATGGAGGCAATCAATAAGAAGGTGTTACTGGTGGATCTAGTTAATAAAGGATAAAGGTGAATTTAAGGAAATGTTTGAGAACGGGGTCCAAAGACATGCTAACATGGTGGGGAAGACTTTGGAAGCTCCTGTGCAGTTCCTAGAACACTGTGCATGGAAGAATGGGAACATGCAGTACCCAACCCGGGCGTCAAGTTTTCACCGTGGAATGAAGGCGCTCATGGGGGTGACAGTGGGTTGTGAATGGGTGGGGGGATAGAAAGTCTGTTTTTAAGGAGGCAAAGAGGGGTGGCTGTGCGTCAGGCTTATATGGAGCTGATGCCGTTCCTACGCCAGTACTCAGAGTCCTTGTTATAACCCTAATGCTGAAGATCCTAACATTAAATGTACGTGCGTTAAGGAACACGTTTAAGAGGACGGCGGTGTTCACTTACCTGAAAACTATGTGCTTTGACATCTGTCTGCTGCAGGAGGTCCACTTAAAAGATGAGAGTGATGTTGTACAGTTTACACGGGAGTGGGATAGAGGAGACTCACGGTGGAATATTGGTGGAGTCCATTCCTCTGGCATAGGAATCTTACTAGGTAATAACGATTGTATGGTAGAAAGATGTGAGAATGTAGTGCCTGGGAGAGTGTTGGTTTTCGATATTTGTTTTGGTGTTAGTAGCTTCCAGTGTGTGTGTGTGTGTGTGTGTGTGTGTGTGTGTGTGTGTGTGCCCCGGCAATGGCACTTTACGGGCAGACTTCTTTAAAGACCCCGTCTGCCTGACTAACAAGTGGATTGTTATAGGAGGGGATTTTAATGTCGATCTCCAGGACAAGAAGGGCGAGTCAACTTAACCTCCTTTTATCTCAGTTTGGCCTTTTTGACTGTGCCTTTCGGACAGCAAAGGGGAAAGCCGGGGCCACGTGGAGGAGCGCTCAGGGCACTGCAAAATGCCTTGACTATGTTTTTGCTTCACAGGGGGACTTGTGGAGAAGGTGGTGGTGCAGCCAGTTGGGTTTTCAGACCATGCCCAGGTGGAGATTCACGTTCCACATTTAAACAATCAGTTTGGATGTGGGGTGTGGAAACTGAACACGGAGACTCTGAAGGAAGCAGAGTATGTCAGTCTAATGAGATCTAAACTGTGTAAGTGGTGGAAGGAGAGAAAGCAAGGTATTTCCCTGATTGACTGGTGGGAGCAGTTGAAGAAGAAGATTAGGGGGGAGTTGAGAGCTTACTTCTTAGTAAGACTCAAGCGAGAATGGCAGAAGGGTAGGAAACTGCAGGAAGAACTGAATAGCTTATATTCTCAGAGTAATAAGGGCACAGTGGTGAGTTTGGAGGCTATTTCAACGGCAAAAGCTAAACTATGAGGTTATTATGAACAAAAGGCAAAAAAGTACCTGTTTAGAGCTCATGTGAAGTACTTACAAGCACATGAAACATGCTCCAGCTTCTTCTTCTGCCAAATACGGCAGAGACAAAGGCAGAGAGTGATGGCAGGCATCCAGACCCAAGGGGGGAGGATAGTACCTGGTAGCGATGAGATGTTGGAAGCAGTGAGGAACTATTATAAGCTTCTCTTTTCCCAAAACCCAGTAGATGAACTCATGGGGACAACGTTATTAGATAACATCGTGGCACAGATACCCAAAAAGGCCCAGGAGCACCTGGAGGTACCAATCAGCCTGAAAGAACTTGGTGATGCTTTACTAAGCATGAAGCTAGGTAAGGTTCCAGGTAGAGACGGGTTACCCGCTGAATTCTACCGCACATTCTGGGATGTTGTAGGGCCCATTTTGATGCAGG
The DNA here is from genome assembly GCF_055471065.1 of Atractosteus spatula. Classification (NCBI taxonomy): domain Eukaryota; kingdom Metazoa; phylum Chordata; class Actinopteri; order Semionotiformes; family Lepisosteidae; genus Atractosteus; species Atractosteus spatula. The sequence continues at coordinate 707,671 of NW_028296763.1, read as the reverse complement.
TGACGGAAGAAATCTTCTGTAGAAAGATCATGAGTGACTCGATGAGGGAAGGCATCCTCACGCTGCTGTACAAGAAAGGGTCAGCAACGGACCTAAAGAACTGGAGGCCGTTGTAATTGCTCTGTGTGGATTGCAAGCTAATCGCCAAGGTGTTGGTGAACCGCCTGAAAGGAGTACTAGCTGACGTGATCAGCCGGGACCAAACGTGCGGGGTAGAAAGTGATCCAAAGTCAGGACAACTCACAGAACAAAATGGCTCAGAACTCCAGTGGGCCAAGGACCATCTTTTTAGGCTGAGAGGTACACGAATGGAAGGAGAGGAACAATGCTCACCCCTGTTGTTTGGCTCGGTGAGAGCGCAGCAGGAGACCACTGTAATGGTCTTCTGAAGAAGGGAGGGAGATTAGTCGAGGACGAAGCAGGAATGTTTGACTGTGCTACTGAAAACTACACTGAACTGTTTGCAGGAATAAAGGTGGATATTGGCATGCGCGACAGGTTGATGACTGGTGTGAGTGTGAAGTTAGATGGGGGGGAAGGATTGGACAGCCCAATAACAACTGTAGAAATGAAGGAGGCACTGGAAGGGTTGCGGAAGGGCACAGTCCCTGGGGTGGATGGGTTACCAACCGAGCTTTATGTGATGTTTTGGGAAAGGTTGGAGCCAATGCTGTCAGAGGTATTTACTGAAATTTTGGAACAGGGTGTGATGGGACCAACTATGAGAACTAGGATATTGGCTCTGATTTATAAAAGAAAGGGGACAAGACTAGCCTAGATAATTGGAGGCCGTTACAACTGTAATGTGCAGATTAAAGATACTGGGACGAAGACTGAAGAAGGTAATGGTGTTTCTAGTGCAGGGAAACCAGAGTTGCGGAGTTGCAGGTAGGAAAATAAGTTGGAATTTGCAGCTGATCAGAGACACGCTGGAATCGGTTGAAGATAGAAAACTGCCATTAATGTTGGTGAACTTGAACCAAAACAAAGCCTTTGACAGGGTGAACCATGCTGTCCTATGGGAGACACTGAGAAGAATGGGGGTAAGTGAGAAATTCGTCACTTGGTTACAAACATTCTATAGGAAGGTGGAAACTAGGGTGTGTGTTAATGGCAGGTTAGGCGGAGGAATACCGGTTAAATGTGGAGTGCGTCAAGGTTGTCCGCTATCCCCTTTGTTGTACATCGCATATGCTGAACCCATTTTAGAGCAAATCCGGAAAGACCCAGGCGTGCGTGGGGTTCTGGTCCCTGGAAGTGGAGGACATGAAGTCAAAGTAGGGGCCTATGTGGACGACATCACCCTGTTCCTTAGTACAGAAGGAAGTCTGCAAAAGGCACTAAGCATAGAGAAGGGATTTGCAAAGGGCACGGGTTCTATGTCGAATAAAAGCAAAAGTACAATTCAATATTATAGGACATGGAGAGATAGAACGGAGGCGATAGGTGGATTAACAGTTATGACGACCCCAGTGAGGGTGCTAGGAGTACAGTTTCATAAGGAAAGTATGGTCAAATTAAACTGGGGGAACGTCTGAGAAAGGTGAGAGAGAAATTGGGGAGATGGCAAACAAGATCGCTGTCCTTCATAGGGAAAGTTCTGGTACTAAAGGAAGATGTCATGCCATTGCTTTTCCACCTAGCAGTGGTGTATCCTATGCCAGCTCGCCTCCGGAGAGACGTAGTCAAGACAGTCTTCACTTTTATGTGGGGGCGAAAATATGAGTATATTAAGCGAAGAGACATGTACCGACTGTTAGAGGATGGAGGAAAGAAATGCCAGACATCCCTTTAAAACTGGACTGTGTCTTTATTTCCAGTGTACAGTATGTACATAATTGCATGAGAACCCGTCACATAACTGCAGCTCCTTTGAGCATCTTTGGTTTGCACCAGTAATGAGACATCTGGTGACATGGACAAACGTCACTCCTAAAGCGGAACAATTGCCATGGCATTATAGGCAGTACACTGGCTAAAGTCTGATCAGGCAGTGAGGGAAGGGCTGACTACACTGAGGCAGAGGCAGATGTACAAGCTAGTAAGGAGGGAGAGCAGCAATGCTGTCCCTGGAGTAACAAAGGAGGTGTGGCTTCGAATTCAACCGGCAAAGTTAGATAATCTACTGAAAGATCTGAACTGGCTCTGTGTGTGGGGGAGACTGGCTGTTAGAGCAGGAGGCTGGCACCCCCGTGGCTGTGGTCGTTGTCGGGCCGTTGACAGAAGATCAAAGAGCAGGGACCCCACCCGGGACTGGCAGGCAGGCAGGAGAGAGGGGGAGCGGAGTCCAGGTGGCAGGCCTCTGGCTGCAGGGAGGCCGGCAGCTGCGCAAGTTCCAGGCTCCAGGGCAGTCAGCCTGTGCCAAAAATTTTCTTCTGTTGGATTTGTTTCTTCTGCTTGGATTATTCTTTTCTTCTTTTTGGGTTTGGACGCTTCCAAGGACTCCCGGAGAAGGACGGGCGCTTGTTCAGAGTGCCAGGTGAGTTTCTTGCCATCTTTGGTTTTTTTTTTGTTTTTGCTGGACATGGACGCTGGCCTCAGGCCTGGACTGAAGAACACGCTCCAGTTTAGATGGCTGGGAGATGTTGGTTTGATGTTGGGGAGGGAGGACTTCTCCCAGCATGTATTGAAGCAAGTTCTGGATCTGAAGGAGGTGTTTTGTGTGCAAAGTTATGCATCTTTACGGCTTTTTAATGTGGCTTTATGCAAAAGTTATGCATCTTTACGGCTTTTTCTAGCCTCTTGTGTCAGAAACGGATTTATATGCCTTCTTGCATCGGTATGTAGACACCCTGAGTGAGGCACAGAGGGTGCAAGACGGTCTGGGGATCTGGACTGGCCATTGGCAGTACAGATTCCGGACAGATGACATGTCGAGGGGTGGTTTTAGACATCCACCGGCAAACTTTTTGGGATCCAATCAGGTGTTTCTATTTTATGCAGGACAGCCGAGATTGTGCTGAAGATGTGGTGGCCATTTGGCGGCAGAATGTAATAAGATGATTTGCCGGAGATGCAGGGGGGAGGAGCACGAGATAAGGGACTGTGTGATAAGGGCCAAGGTGTTCCTTATGTAATGAAGCTGAGCACCTGTTTAAGGACTGTTGGGACCGACAACCGGAACAGGTAATAGTTCTTCATAATAGGTATTTGGAGCAATTCCCAGTTGATGAAGAGGCAGAAGAAGAGGAGGAGGACAGAAGACAGGATGCTGGGGGTGCGGGAAAGACTGGTGGGGCGGGGGCAAGAAAGAGAGTGTGGTTGGGAGAAATGTAAGGGAGGAGGCTGGTAAGCCAGAAAGGGGTGAGTCAGGTAGAGATAGAGGGGAGGAAGTCAAGGTGTTAGTGGAGGATAGGGGAGTGAGGTAGGGGAAGGCATAGCTGTAGGTGGAAGGGACGGGGAGGAGGCAAGTGAACTTGTAAGGGGCAGAGGGGGAATGGGGTGGAAGTCAGTGGAAAGGAGGGGTTAAGGGAGGAGGAGGGGGAAGGGAGTGGGAGTCAGTGAGAGTCTGAAATGAGTGAAGATGGCAGTATAGTAGAAGAGGAAGGAGGGGAGGGAGATGGTTTTGAACTGGTGATAGGAAAAAAGAAAAAATGGAAGTGGAAGTTGAAGGAGAAAGCTGGAGGGGAGTCGCTCTCGCCTCCCAGGTTAATATCCAAGGTAGTAGAAGGTGAGGGGGTGTGTAAAGAGAAGGCGCTAACTTGGAATCCCCAGCCCCAGGGAGTGGGAATTGGGGGGATATAGGAGAGTTAGGGGGTGGAACGGAGGTCAGCAAAAGCCTCGCCTGGTCTCCTAGCTCCCCGAGTAGCACAAGTAGTTACGAAGGCCCACCACAGGATGCGGCCAACATAGAAGAGTTCTTGAGCAATGCTGGTATAGGTAACTACTCCCCTCCAGGTTATCCTTTGTGGGGAAGGTGGTTGTGTTGAAGGCTGACGTACTGCCTGCCTTGGTGTATCTGGCTTATGTGTATCCACTGCCGAAGACATTCAGGAGACTGCTGACCCGGATGGTTTTTGAGTTTACGTGGGGAGGGAAGTATGAATACATTGAGAGGGATATTATGTACATGGATGTTAGTGAGGGAGGGTGGGGGGTTCCAGATTTGCTGCTGAAACTAGATTGTAGTTTCTTTTCAGGGCTGTGTAAAGTCCTTGGTGGTGGGGTTGAGGGGTGGTTTAAGAGTTTTGTGTGTTTGTGGTTTGAGGCATGTATGAGGTCTGTGTATGGGTGGATGAATGTAAGGCCACATGCTGCTCCTGCTTGAGTCCATTATGGGAGAGCACGGGAGATGAGGAGGGAGCTTTTTCCCTTTGAGGACAGGGACGTTCGCGAAAGTCACAAGCAGCTGTATAGTTTGGTAATGGGGGCTAAAAAGGTTAACCTGGCAGTGTTGGGCACCGTTGGGATGTGTGAGCCCGAGTGCAGCCTAAAGGTTTGGACCATGGATTGATGGACTTGAACTGGCGAATAGTCCATGACAGGTTGCCATTACGGCAAGTGTTGTATAGGCATAAGTTATCTAAGATTAAAAACTGTCCAACAGAGGGGTTCTCAGGGGAGGAGACTGTGCGGCACGCTTTCTGGGAGTGTAATTTTGTTCAAGAAGTATGGGAGAATTGTCATGATATTTTGCTGAATTCGCCTTCTTCCTTTGTTCTGTCCTTTGATGTAGTTCGATGGGGGTTTAGGTGTACCCATGTTCCATGTACAGTGGGATTTTGGGTTGGTTGTTTGTTAGTCTAGTAAAACAGGTGGTGTGGGATTCAAGAGAAGAGCTAGCCAAGCGGAATGTTGTGTGGTCTGTGAAACGGGTGGTGGAGAGGGTTAAGGGGATGGTGCGAGGGAGGGTTCTAAGGGATGTTTGGAGGTGGGGTTACTTTGCCGCAAAGGAAAAATGGAAGAATCTTTTTGATTTGTGATTTCATGTATTGATTGTTGAATTGTGAAAATGTTATTTGCCCTCTTGAGACTGTATGGTGAGGTGTGACTGACGTGATGATTTTGCTGTGTTTTGAATAAAAGTTTTGTAAAAAAAAATCTGTTCTTATCAGTTCTTATCTTCTTCGGATAAGAAGACTGGAAGGACAGGATGACGGCGCCGGAGGGTCTCGAGCTCTGCACGGAGCTCCTCAAAATACTGAGTGTTTCCTTTTAGAGCCAGAACAATGAGACCAGCAACTGGACCGAGAGAATCGCCAAGGTGAACGAGAAGCTGGGTCTGTGGAAAACGCGGTTGCTGTCCTACACAGGAAAAGTGACGACATCCTGCTGGCTTTGGTTTACCTGGCGGTGGTGTACCCACTGCCGGCCAGACTCAGATGAGCGCTGCAAGGGATGATCTTCAGCTTCGTCTAGGGCGGCAGGTACGAGTACATCACGAGGAACCAGATGTGCCAGCCAGTCGAGGAAGGGGGTAGAGAAATTTCCTCAGGAAAAGGAAGGAGACATGAAGCGATGGCAGCTATGAATCTGTACCATATAATGTATAAAGTTGAAAGGCATATTTGCGTTTGCATTGGAAATATGATTTTTAGTGTAACATTTGTGTGGTGATTGGATGGCTTTTCTTTTACCCTTGAACTTCTCTTTTCTGCCGTCAGACTGTTGAACTCCTAAAATCATTATTTGTCAATTTGAAACTCATGAGTGCAACTGAGTTCCACATTTCCCCCTGAAACTCGACTGCATCTTTTTCTGCAACCTTTGTCAGGTGCTGCAAGAGCCCATTGGCCATAAGTACCAGTACTTTGTCAGACTGTAGCTCTCCATCCCGATGAGGCACCTGGTTAAGTGGTCAAACACTGGGCCCAAGGCAGAGAGGCGACCGAAGTTCTACACCCACGCTGTCAAGTGGAGCAGGAGGTACGAGGCCACGAGACAGCCGGAGCTCTGCACCAACCACAGAGCCCTGTACAAAGAGGTGAGGGGGCATCTGGTCGCCGACGAAAGGCTGCAAGTTCCCAGACAAGTCTGGGAAAGGATGCAGCCTAAAGAACTGGACAATCAACTGAAGGACCTCAACTGGATGGCCGTACACAAGAGACTGGCCACCAGAGAGGTCCTCTACAGACACTCGCTTACCAGGAATCCGCATTGCCCCCGGGACACGTGTTTCGTCGAGGAGACTCAGGAGCATGTGTTCTGGAGCTGCCCCTTCTCCAAGGCAGTGTGGGGCAGAATGGACAACACCATGCAACTCCTGGGAGTGAGAGCTGTGCTCTGTTACCAGTACATTCTGCTTGGGCTGGCACCAACTGGATTGGACAAGGGGACGCAGTTCCTACTCTGGCTACTACTGTCCCTTACAAAAAAAGGCCTGTGGGATGCAAGGAACACTCTCATCTGGCACAGCAGAGTGGGGAGCAAGAGAGCTGGAGAAGATCCTGGCAAACCTCAGAAGGAGGATGATGTACTGGAAAGGACTTTGGGCCCTGTACAGGGACTAACGGACACAAGCAAGTGGTAGGGCTTGGAGGGACTCTTTAATTGCACAAATCCGTCCCCGTCATCCACTTGCATAGATTGATAACGGACAATCACCGCTGTTCAAAAAGTTTTTTACTGCATGCTATGTATATTATTTGTGAGAATGTTTCCTTTTTTGAGATGTATTATGGAAATAAAGTATATTTTGTAAAAAAAAAATGTTTAATATCTTGATACGTCCCCCATCGGGGGACTACATATTAAACCGCTTTTGGAACAGGGAGCTGGATCAGGAGCTTGCGCCGTCCTCTCCACACATCGGCCCGGTATTGCAGCGCCTCCGGGAATGCAAGCAAGGTGGACTGGAGCTCCTTCTGCTCGAGTCTCATCCCACGTCCGTCTGTGTCTCTCTCTCCATGTCTCTGTCTCCTTTTCCGTCCTCCCTCTGTGCACTTTCTCGCGTCTCAACTTTCTTGGCAAGCAGGCAGGCCCCCTTTTCAGCTCCTATGCGTTTTCCCCCAAAAAATGTATAATCTTTTTTTTTAGGGAGGCAGGTGTGGTGTGGTGCAGTGCATGTCCCCCTCCCCAGAGAGAGCTGCCCCTTGCCTTTGCCCGCAGGTGCTGACGGTCTGTTTTCGCTTGCAGCTCGCTCGGCACAGCTGCTGGTGGTGGGAGGGGCCTAAGCTAAGGAGGCTGGAGCCCCCCCCCTGCGGCTTCAGTTGTTGTCCAGGCGGCCGGCAGCTGAGTGTGTACCGGGCTCCAGAGGAGTCAGCCTGCACCACTGTGCGCCAGCGGTCCGCCTTTTGGGGCATCACTTTTCATGCAGTACGTGGCCTAACCGCGGCTGTACGATTTACCAAAATGGCCTGAAGGTGACATGAGGACGTGCGGAGAGAAGACTAGATGTCAGGGGGCAGCAGGAGCAGCGGAACACCAGGAAGACCTTTTCCATCAAGCCGGAATCGCTCCAGCTGAAGGCTGGGCACTCATTTTCCCGTGAGGGACAATTGAAGTATTTAGTGCACTTCGTTTTGAAGTCGGAGTCGGAACCGTGAAGGTTGGAATGTCCAGAGGGACTTTTGAGAAGGATAAGCCATGCTGTTTGAGTTGGGAACAACTCTCCAGAGATCTATAGAATATGGGATTCTGTCAGTAACCCAGATAAAGAGAGGGGAAAAGGAGGGGGAGGAAGGAGGGGCTGGAAGAACTTTCTAGAAAAGTAGTCAAAGAAACAAGTTTGGAGACATACTCTCTTGCAATCCTGTGTATTCCATCTTTCATGAACATGAGTTCGGTTAGCTCTGTGGAGTGTCCAACTCCGGAGCCTTTCTCAGAAATCGAAGGGAACAGTGACTTAAGATAGCCTTCTTAGTCCTAATGGATAACCTTTCGGTGTGTGCCATAAACGTAAGAGGGCTAAGAAGATATAGTAAGAGGATTGCAGTCTTTGATTTCCTTAAGGATTTGAAAGCTGACTTTCTCTTCCAACAGGAAGTTCTTGTTTAGGGTGTGGAAGACAGCAGGCGTTTTACCAAAGAATGGGGGGAGGGCATCTCAGAGTGGAGTATAGGAGTGGAGTACATTCTGCAGGAGTAGGCATTCTTATTAGAAATTAATGTTTTAAACTAGCAAACTCCTTTGTTGTGACACCCAGAAGAATACTAGTAGTGGATGGACAGGTGGGGAGCGAGAATCTAAGACTAATAAATGTGTCCGGCACAGAAAAGATTAAGGAGAGACTTCTTTACAGGGATAGAGCCTTTATTTTTGACAAATAGGAAGATCATACTAGGGAGAGACTTAAATGAGGACCTTGACAGTAGTAGGACAGAAGGAACTAGGAGGATTTGCTCCCTTTTCCAAAACTATGACCTAGATAGTGTAAGGCAGAGCAGTGGAGGAAGAGGGTGCCCACTTTGGAGTAATAGCCAAGGCTCAGAAAAGAGACTGGACTACATCCTGCTGTCACAAAGTTTATCCATGGTTTTTGGATCATGATTTAGTTAAAGTAGAATTCGAGGGTGATAAGGTTAGCTTCGGACCCAGTTTCTGGAAGTTAAATACAGAATTTTTAGTAAAAGACTAATTTAAAATACTAATAAAGACCAATTAGAAAAAAAATGGGAAGCAAGAAGGACCCTATTTGATTCAGCAATGGAGTGGTGGGAAAACACCAAACAAAGAATAAAGGGAGCATCAATTAGATATTGCGGGAAGAGGAGGGGTGAGGAAAAGGAGCAAATCTCCAAAGTACAACAGAAGTTCACTGGTTTGTATGAGAGGAAGAGTGGTGGTGTGCATGTGGAGAAAGAGGAAATTTTAAGAACCAAAAATGAGTTGAAAAACCTGTATATGGAGAAAACTAAAGGGTTTCTCTTTAAGCCTCAGAACCATGCTCTAGAGATTGAGGAGGGCAATTCTACCTTATTTAAATGGTGAGAAAAGACCATAAAAGGATGATACTTGACAGTATCCAGATGAAGGATGGGGGTGTCACTAGAGACGCGAAGGAGATGGTAAGAGAAGCCACTAATTTTCACAGAGAATTATTTAAGGAGGTGCCAACTCTGGAGAATACAGACATGATTTTAGATACACTATAAATTAAGGATTGCAGTGGAGAGTAAAATTGGCTTAGAAGAGGAGTTGACCCTGGAAGAGGTTGAGCAGGCACTTTTTAGTTTGAGTAAAAAGAAGGTACCTTCCAAAGGAATTCTACAAAACCTTCTGGCCTTCGATCAAAAACACACTCTTAAACATTTATACAGAATTCTTAAAGGGGGAACATTTGGGCACAACTATGAGGACCAGTGTGCTATCTCTGTTGTATAAGAAAGATGATAGGACATGCCTTGAAAATTGGAGACCTATTCAATTGTTAACAACAGACTATAAGATCTTAGCGAAAGTCCTCTGTCTAAGACTACAGGAGGCGTTATCAGAGGTTATCAGGGATGATCAAACTTGTGAAGTAAAAGAGTGTACGTTACTTTGGAATTTACACTTGATCAGAGATATTATAATTTGGGTCGAAGATAGGCACTTACCACTAATTTTAATAAGCTTAGACCAGGAGAAAGCTTTTGATTATGTCAATCACAGTTTTTTATGGCAAGTTTCAGAAAGATTTGGTTTCAGGGGAAAATTTATTGGTGGGCTGCGGCATTTGTATATCAGTGTTGGAACTCGAGTCAACATCGATGGGTTTTTAGGAGAGACGGTTGCCATCAAGAAGGGAGTAAGGCAAGGGTGCCCTCTGTCACCCTTACTATACGTAATCTGCCTAGAACCAATGTTAAAAATAATAAGGTCACATAAAGAAATAACAGGTATAATGATTCCCAGCAGTAGGGGCCAGCAAGCTTAACTTGCGGCTTACGCAGACGACAGTCTTGCTATTAGACTCAGACAGGGGAGTGATGAGGGCACTTGAGATCCGTGAACATTTCGGAGAAGCAACAGGTTCGAGGCTCAACATCGGGAAAAGCAAAATAAAATACTTTGGCACATGGAGAAACAGGAAAGAGACACCGGGTGGATTAAAGTTAGTATCTGGGCCTATTAAAGTTTTGGGGGACTTTTTTGGGGAAAGTTTTTTTAAATGCATGGGTCACCATGGTTAAACTGGATAGTAAAACTAAGATTTCTGAAAATAAAACTGGGTCACTGGAAAAGTATACAACTGTCATATACAGGAACGATAGCAGTAGTTAAAACAGACATCTTGTCCACTCTTATCTTTTTAGCGTACAGTTTCCCTCTGCCTCCGACATTCAGGAAAGAGGCTGTCAGAATAGTTTTTAATTTTATCTGGAACAACAAATATGAATACATACAAAGGGCAGACATGTACAGGACAATAGGAGAGGAAGGGAGGAGTGTTCCCAACATCCCCCTGAAACTGGACATAATTTTCATTTCTGTTTTGTGTAAAGCTTGAATCTAGTATCGAACCTAGACCCAAAAGCGGAAGCACTGCCGTGGCATTACGAACATGCTAGGAAATGGTTTAAACAACATCTAGAAGGGAAAGATGAGTCAGTGTGTCTACAACACAGAACGTAACACAACGTTTCGGACGTGGAGCCTTCTTCAGGTGTGGAAGAAGAAGAAAGCTGAAGAAGGCTCCGTGTCCGAAACGTTGTTTTCTTTCTTTTTTCTTCTTTCTCACAAAAGGTAGATAATAGCAAAAGGCATCGAAAACCACACAGACTTTAATAAGAGGGCTGGATATTCACTCTGTTTTTGGATCCAGAAATCCAACTGTGACTGTCATTTCATTTCTGACATCAAAGTCGCATCAGATGATAACTCGAGTTACTTCTCTTGTTCAGCACAGGTCAGATCCTTGGGTCGTAGGTTGGGTCGACATCGTTTTGATGTTGTATTCCTACGACATCAAAAGTAAAGGGGTTCCTGATTCACTCTGTTGTGGCCTCAACTGGAAAGTACTCTGAGAACTGTTCTTCCAATGACAAGAGATGCACTCAATCACATCATGAACAGCAGCATCAAATGCCATACCATGTGTGTGTAGATAGTTTTTCATCTGGGAAAGACATCACTTGCATTGATTTTATTAACAAAAAGCTGCAGCTTTTTCTTTATAGGAGTGATCTTGTCAAATCATGTAAAAAATTGTTAAAGAGAACCCCTGCAGTCCCATATTCAGCTCATTGAAACATGTAATTATATCAGCCAGGTAGGCTTATTTTACCAGCCACACTGGATCATCAAATAGACTTGCCAAGAGAGATTGCTGGTCATGCAGAAACATCTGTACCTCAGAGCGCAGCTCAAAGAGCCTCGTGTGCGCTCTGCCCCTTGATAACCATCTCACTTCAGTATGTAGCAGAAGCCGCACATGTTTGCTTCCCATTTCATTACAAAGCACATTAAACAGACGTGAATTCATTGGTCGAGCCTTGATACAACTCACAACTTGGACAGCAGAGTCTAACACGGATTTCAAATCCTCAGGCATTTTCTTGGCTGCCAAGGCCTCACGGTGGATGCTGCAGTGCGCCCACTTCATATCTGGAGCAACCTCTCTAATTCGTGCAACAACACTGCTGTGTCTGCCTGTCATCACTCTAGCACTGTATGTACAAACTCTGACGCATTTTTTCCAGTCGATGCCATTCTCTTCAATAAATTCATTCAAAAGATGAAATATGTGCTCTCCTGTAGTTCTTGTTGGTAGCGGCTTGCAGAACAGAAAGTCCTCATGCGACATGCCCTCAAACTCATATCTAACGTAAACGAGCAAATTTGCCGAATTGACGACATCTACAGACTCATCTAATTGCAGTGAAAAGCATCTGCTCATCTTAACGCGCTCTGTCAGCGTACTTTTGACATCTGCCATATCAATAATTCTACAAGTGACTGTGTCATTCAAAAGGGCCACCAGGTCGAGCTGTTTAGCATTTTTTTCTCCACACATAAGTATCAGCTCTTTTGCCAACGGTAAACAAAGTTCTTCACCGATAGTGTGGGTCTTACCTGCTTTAGCAATCTGCAAGCTTGCATAGTAAGATGCTTCTTGGGATTTGGAAATTGGAGTGGCACTGTTCCTTATGGTGGACTTGCGCTGCTTCAGATCTTTAAGTTTCCTTTGAAAAAAATCAACAGGCTTATCCTTCAAGAGCGCATGTTTCGTGGTAAAGTGCCGCCTTAAATGTGCTGGCTTCATGCTTTCATTGCTGAGACTCTCAGAGCACACGACACACTGTGGTCTTGGCTCTTCCTCTGTCCCGGTGTAAGTAAATCCCAAATTGAGATCATTTGGATCTTACTGCCTTGTAGCCATTTTCCGACGCTTGCTGCTCAGTCTCAACAGTTGTGTGTGATCTGTCGGAACTGGCATCATTACTCTTGGTGTCTATTCCTTTCAGCCTGGACGTAACACTTGATTTTTGCGAGGTATTCATTTTCAATCAATTGTTGAGGAATGTGGAGCTGTTGGAGAAATATTTCCCATTTCCCCTTTAAAGGCTGTCAGAAGTCCAATTCAGAAGTTTTTATTTCATGCGCATGGATGCGAAACAGAGATACTTGATGTATTTTTCTCAAACTAACCCAGAACAGTCCTTAAATATTTTTCTGTTATCTATCACGCTTTCCCATGCTTACAAGATTGGCGGTGTTCCAAGATCACGCACGTTCTCCCACCTTCCTATTTGCTTTTTTTAAATACAATTGGTCACTTCATAGCATGCATTCCTATAGAGTGGTATAGAATTACATTTCTAGCTGTGTCCATTCAAGTACTAGTGCGCACTGTACCGTAGTACGTAGGCTGCGTATTCGACACGCATTAAAATAGAAAATATGAAAAACCCGTCCCGATTTTTCAGCGCACACAACACAGTTCCAGGGTCATTTGGCGTACCACCTGGCAGCACTCCACAGTTTGAGAACCACTGGGTTAATGAATCGTGTTTCATTACAAAACCTAAAATATTTTAAATAGCCTGTACATTTTATGTTAGCTTTCTATTTTCTCTGCTATCTTCTTCAGGATGAATAAAGTGGGCCTATTTATCTATCAATCATATTTTAATAACTAGTGTTCTGTACCGTGGTACCCCTAAAAGTACCACACTTGTACCATACTGCTGTCAAAATATCATAGGATAAAATAGGTTTCAACATACCACACTGCACTTTAAGAATACCATGGTATACTGTATAAGTTCCATGGTACATGTACTATGGTACTGTCAAAAATACCAGGGTACCATACCATGGTACAATTTCTTATGGGACATTTTGTTCCAATTTTAAAATAACTTTTTTGGAAACATTTTTATTTTGTAATGTGTATTTTTTAATGTAATAAAAATTCATATTTAACTTGAATGATTTTCACTTTCATTTTGTCCGATCAAATGCATTTTTCCACCAAGGTCGTTTAATTTTGTAAGACGGGAAAAACGTACTATAGGTTTTGCAAGAATGCAAATTAAACGTTATCATTCGCTACTTCAGAGGGTTTTTTGCAGGACTCATAGTACATTCACTGTGATACAACATGGGATGATTAGGAGAAAGGACACAAACACGTTTAGCGTGTTGTTTTTTCCGATTTAAAGTATGTTTATATACGACTGGGTTACTTGGAGACAAATCGGTATTTTTACTTTGGATTCTGTTTGAATCCGAATTTTTATTTTTAATTCGTCCACTAAATTCACTCTAAGCGCACATCCAGATATTTGTTTAAAAGTATTTTTAATTCAGTTTGGAATATTTTACCGTTTATTTAGAGAATTTCCGTACGGTTTTTTTTCTGAAGTGCTCCCAGTTTATTTGTGGAAGGTTTTTCCTCGCCTCAGAAATGAAGCGTCTCTCTCTAAATATGTGACGGTTGTCTTTTTTCCCCAGTTCTTTTACAAAACCACATTTTAAAAAAAACGCGACCTACAGTTAAACGGGATTTTAAGTTTTAGAAGCATTAACATCCAAAGCGAATATTTTTCTTTAAATACTGCAGCTTTCAAACAAATTTTGTAATCTACTTCCTGGTGCTTAACCGATACTAAAAGTAAAGTACATTTGAAGTGAATTTTTTTCGTCTTTTCAGTTCTTTCATAAAACCACATTTAAAAAAAACGCGACCTCCAGTTAAACGGGATTTTAAGAGTTTTAAAAGCATTAACATCCAAAGCGAACATTTTTCTTTAAACACGGCAGACTTCAAACAACACGAACACAGTTTGTAATCTACTTTCGGTTTCTTAACTTATATTAAAAGTAAAGTATATTTTTAAGTGAATTTAACTAAAGTTTATTTTTTGTCGAAATACTGGCTTGAACTGTTATTGCTACTCGTGGCAGGAATTGCGTGGTCAATGTGATTAAACTATTACGGTTTGTAATTGTACACTGTTGGAATGTTCCTGTTTTAGTAAACATATAACGATGGCACTTTGTTAATTTTAACAAATTAAACACGTTGTTATTGGCTTTAATTTGATATTTTTTGTTTTTAATGTGTTTCATATCCGGTACTGATTCAAATATTTCACTCGGTAATAATACATAAACGTAATTGAAAATATTTTGAATTCTGTAGAAAGATGTGCAATTTGTTAAATCATAATTTCTATCAACTACATTTAAAAAAAATAAAATATCGCTGTTAAAATTTTGTAGAAATGCAATTAAAAAGATTATTTTGGTTTATATTGAATAGTGATGTCTCCCAAGTGCCGAGAAGACTTGAAACAGGGTTTTGTTCAAAAGAATATTATAAATCCTTTTCATATCTTTTTAAGACTATCATCAGATTTTTAGTATTTTTGCCTGCATAGACTAACCTTGCTGCACAGAAAGCTTTAGTTTTATCTCGTTATTTTCTGCTTCTTTATAGCTTAAATATATCTTATGGGAACAAACGAAAGCTTTTTTTGTATGCACCTATCTAAGGGAATGGATCATTTGGATTTGCTTTGTGCTTTAGTTCTATGCTGGATAATGGCATAATATACTGTATTTTATTGAGGGGGTTGTAATTGGAGTAATTCTATGTTGTAAGCCTCTGATTAAAACTATGATTTTTATAATATTTAGTCATCCTGTAACATTCGGTTTTGTAATCTTACAATACATTCTCTCAGTTTTCACAAAACATTCTCAAGTTTTTGTTTGTAATACATTTTCGTCACAGTAAGCTCAACTTGCGTTCATTAAAAAGATGCAGCACTAAATGAATGCAGCCACTGTCTTGAATTCAAAAGGTTACTCATCACCTTAATAACCCTTTTCTGCTTGATAGCGATGTTAAAAATGGTAACTTCTAGGACTTGAGGCCAGGTTCTACTGTAATTATTTACTAGTTTCCAATAGTCACTAGAGATCAAATGAAGCTAAAAACTGCACTACTGAATGTATTGAAGTCTCTAGCATATGGTAGATGACCGTGAAGTCGTACTCCTGCAGGATCTCAATACATTTGACCCTCCGGCTCCTTGAAATTGAGCAGCCAGGTGAGAGACGCATGGTCCGTCCGCAGTTTGAACTGGATCCCGATCAGATGGGGCTTGAAGTGGCGGACCGTCGAGACTACAACCAGCAGCTCCCTCCAGGTGACTCAATAATTCCTCTCGGCCTTATCGAGCGCCCGGCTAAAGTGCGCGACGACCCTCTCCCCGTGTGGCCCCTCCTGTGCTAGCCCTGCACCCACCCCCATCTCACTGGCGTCTGTATCCAGCACATAGGGCAGCATCGGATCTGGGAAGGCCAGGACGAGGGCCCCCACCCTCTCCCGCCAAAACGTCATAGGCTCCAGGTCTGGTTAGGTTATGGTCTGGACTCACTTTGGTTGAAATTAGTTCAGTGGCCTGTTGTCTCTCCAGATGAGCGAGAAGCTCCCGGAAGTACATTGAGATATATATGCTTTCATTAAAGTTAGGCCCATATATATGAGCTTTAAAGTATCCCAATATTTCAGTATGTTTGACATTCAAAATCCTAACGACAGCACTCCTTAATGAGCTTGATAACAACAAGCGTATGTATAGAACACATTGCTAATACACTTTCTTGTGTACACAAACAGAAAATAACAAAGGAGAACAAACATAAAGGTGCTGTGAACATGTGTAATAACAGTAAAGAACAGAGTTTTGGGCATTTTGTGAGCACATCCAGCCAAGCCACAGGACGGAAACCTGTGTTGGAGAAAGCAAGGCTGCCTGGTGATGGTTTGGGAGGTCTTGGATAGAAAAACATACCAGGGGCTTTCCACTCCGATGCATCGTTAGAAGCCCTGACTGTGTCACGCCCTGCACATCTAGAGGGCGCTCCTGCTCGGTCCTGTTCCTAGTTTCCCTGTGCTTTCCTTGTACTTCCAGTGTTTCTAGTTGTCTGGGGCTTTATATTTCCGGGTCTCCCTCTCCTTCTCGCTTGGCATTGGGATCAGTTGTCGAGAGGCTCGTCTCACCAGGTCGCCCAACGTCTGCTACCTGAGGGCTCATGTCTCGCTCCGACTCCGCCCGATACCATCAGCCCGGACCGAACCCTCTCGTTTGCTCCGTTCCTGCCGCTACCCACAGGGTCCTCCGTCTCACCAGTCCCTCTCCACGGCTAGCCCCCGGCTACTGTGACAGACTGCTCTCAAACAGGACCACAGAGACAAATTTCTAGTAGAATGTCATAACAAAATATGATCATACATTTACAGCTGGGTTTCAGTTTGGATAGTAGACATTCCTGTAACTTAATGTGAAGCTCTTTGTATTTGGATAAAATATTTATATCACCTCCATGATCTTCAGCTTGTCCAGAGCTTGTTGATAGTTTTAGAAAGATTTTTGTTTTCAAGCTTTCAGTTAAGAAGACCTATTGCACCGTTTCACTGTCTGTGCTCTTTTCTGGACTTTAATTATGGTGATAATGTTTACCTGGTTTGCTCAGCAGCACAAGACTTCTGGGAGGCCTATAGTCAAAGATGACTTTTAAATTAGACCAAATGTTTATCTGGCACACGATGGTTGGTTTCTGACAGGACTTCTGTGTGTCATATAAATATGGATCCATTTGTTGAAACATTTGTAGTGAATGATTTACACTTTATGTAACCACAGCAGTGTTACAGTTTCCTACGCATAGATAAAAAGTGATATGTTAAGCGTTGTTACTTTTTTATATACATAAATAAACATTTTACACTTGCAACCATTTATGTCCAATTAGAGCCCAATCCATCATTGAGGATCCTCACCATCCCTCAAACTGGCCACAGACTGTTCTCCCCCCTGCGCTCTGACCAGTGGTGCCGCACTGTTAAATCACAGCTCACTGGACTCAAGAACAGCTTCTATCCTACTGCAGTACTCATCCTCAACAGCTGCCTGCGATTCCTCTGTTACGATGAGGTTTACAAACCCTGTGCAGATCTCTGATGGTCACTGTCTGCATTTGATGACTTTTGATTAGGGAGGAGGAAACCATCCAACAGAAAACTTACAAGCACACCAATACTGACAACTCACTGGCCTTTACATATAAACTCAATCACAGATTTCTGTGACACTCCCCACCACCAGAAATGTGCTGATGCTGACCACAGACCACTTTCCGTCTCTAGCTGGCCTGAATCCCAAAGTGGATCTAGTTGGTCTAGTTGACTGTAGTCAGTACTTCATGGTCTTCATGGTCTATTATATTCTTCTACCCTCACTCCTTCTTCAGCAGTCCTCTCCACAGGCTTGGGGAGTGCACCGGGCACTTGCTGAGGCACACAGCTTTCCTCCTGTGTTTCCCTGAAAGATGTCTCAGGTGGAGTTGCCATTTTGGGTGTGAATGCCCACAGCAGAAATCCCCAGGCTGGAAACCCCTTTTCATCATGTGTTACCTGCCCTTCCTCTGATATTGACCCCTTCTGCTCCTGGCATTTCTCTATCTGAGAAATACACTGCAGATATGTACGTTATTGCAATGTTGTGTCCGTTCTGGACATTCTCTGCCTTTGTGGCTAATGGATCAGATGGTATAGGAAGGTTGCCAGTCAGTCATATACTTATTATAGGAGAATAGCATATGTGACTATACATTAGATGTTATCATAAGCACTTTTGAATGCAGGAGCCATACCATGTGTCCTGGAGGTTACCGAAAAACCAAGTTGATTCTAAACAACACAAATTCAAGATAGCGGTGAGGTTGATCTGCATGAATTTAAATTAGGATTGCTTCATTTTATTAAAATAGATGAGTTTATTAGGAATAAAAATAATACAAACAAAAGGCTTTTAGAAAGAGTTCAGGGAATGGTTGGAAAATAGCAAATTAGAAAAAGTTGCTTAAGTACTGTATTGTACAATTAAGTGTTAGTAATTTCAAATCCTTATTTGAGGCAAAAGGCATAAAGTTACATTAAATTATTTTCAAGATCAAGCCTTATATACTATACTTATATACTTACTATACTACACACCACATAAACATACAACAAACAAGTTTTATGTACAAGAGAAGTTCACAGACACAGTGTCCTAGAGGCCTAACAATCTAATCACCCAGGAAAGTCCCAGACTCTTACCAAGTATTCCAATCTTAACAAAAGTCATAATAATAGATAAACTGCCTTCAAAACTAAATTGAATATAATCAACAGTTAAATCTCTTTATTTATAGACATAGACTCCCCCAAATAAATGGAAATCGATCTCCCCATTGTAAAATGCACCCATGAACCGGGAGAGGCTGTTTTTAACTAAGGGATTCTTCACTCAGGAAATCAGAGTTCCCTAAAAACACAGAATAGCAAGCACCCTTAGCAATGCTCAAATACTTAGCTCAGATCTGGTCTTTTTGGATGATCTCAACAAGCACCTCTCACCTGGCACACTCTTTATGTTCTGCCTCCTTTTGTCTTCCCTTCATATTCTGTTCTTCTCTCTTGATGTCTGTCTTGATCTCATATGATGTCTTTCTAGACTGTTGATTAACAATCATTTACCCAGAACTAAGGTAAACCATAAAACTGTTTTGAGGACCGATTCTGGACTCCCTAGATCTCAGCAAACATCCCCTTTGCTTTGAAGCTGGAAAACGTTGACACTAAGAAGGCATAACACAATGTCTGATTGAGACACTTCCACAGACACCTATAGCTGTAACAACATCTGCAAGAATTTGATCCCTTGTTTGTTTTAGGTTTTATGCCACTGATTACGATTATTTTTAGTATAAGAATGCGATTGCTTCATTTAATATTGTTACAAATGGAGGGTTATGAACATGGTGAAAATCAGGAATTCACTGAGCTGTTTTGTCAATAAGTAAAATAATTATTCATAGCCCCCGACTTGTAAGTGATTTCTAGCGATGTGCCAGAGAGGCTGGTATAATTACAGGGACGTGAATTCTTTGTTCCCTGGCACAGCTTTGTTGTGAGCAGTAACAATCCAGACACACTTGGTTAACAAATATTTATTACAATGAGAAAACACACAAACTACACTACACAAAACTTACAACACATAAAGTTACATTATATATAGTATTTACAGACACGGCGTTTCAGAGGCCTAACATTGTGGTCACCCAGAAAACCCCAGACTTCTACTAAGCACTAAACTCTTAATATGTCTACAGAGGCCACACAAGAGACGAGCTGCCTTCTAACTAAATACAAAGCAACCTGCAGTTAAATCTCTCTCTCTGCACCCTGGATGGCACAAAATAAATGGGAGCCTATATCCCTATCCATAAAATGCACCCTAATCAGGAAATACATTTATAATTGAGGTATCTTTTAGGTCCCTAAAAACACAGAATAGCACGCTCTTATAAGGTTCAAATACTTATCTCCAATCAGATTTGGTTTGGATGATCAAGAAGTAGGGGTTCTCGCCTGGCACAACCTTCAAGTCCCAACTCCTCTGGACTTCTCACTCTTCTCCCTGCTCTCCTTGTTTCTTCCTTCTCCTTTTTCTCTCTCTCCTGCTCTTCATGTGATCTTATATTGTGTGTCTGTACTGGTCCTTGCCAATCATTAATCCACAACTTACCTAGGTATACTAAGGTAAACTTTACAATTGTTCTGCTCAAGGAACCCCACCATACGCGTGAAGTGCTTGCTTTTCCCAGTGTCACAAACTTTATCTAAAATCTAAGAGACACTTCTAAGTCACCTAAAGCTGTAACAATATGAACATAATGGTAAAACAAGGTATTTGTGTTATATAGGGCATACAAGTTGTTGAGGCTTTGCATAAATGCAAAGAACGACACGGAGGCTGGTGTGGAACAATGATCTCTGTATTGAAGTAACACCAGTTGGCACAGCTCAACACAGTAAAGATCAGTACCTGGTGGACTTTTACTGTACATGTATTTTGCAATATTTAATTTATATATCCTGATATCAATTTACTACACAAGTATACAGGTATGCAGATCTACATGTACTTCATCAGTCTCGGAAGGAGCCTTTGATTGTATACCAAGAAGCAATACAGTCTGCTGGATCCAGCTACTTGTCCCATGTCTTTGAGACCAAACAAAAATCTTAGATAATTGTTCTCCATTATCAATAGACTACTGAGGCCAAATTGCCACACTATGTTATCTGCTTCATCTCTTGACTTTGCAAAACTTTCTTAGAGTTATTTAATGCCAAGATTAACAACATCTGGCATCACATTCTCTCCACCATGTTATTCAAAACCTTTCTGCATCCATAGTTTCACTGGTTCCCTTCTTTCTATTTTTTTAATTTTGTTTCATTCAACTTTACGATGCATGCCTTAATAAATTGGTATGGTGTGTGAAATCCAACACCTGTTTATTAGATTCAATTCCTCTTGTTTTATTTCAATCCTGTGTTTCTGCTCTCTTCCCTGTTGTCTTCAACATGGATGCTGCACATTGGTGGTGGTGCAGGGGATCCCCATTTCCTTTAAAGCGCTTTGAGTAGTGTCCAGAAAAGCACTATATAAGTGCATTATTATTATTATTCAACATAATAATCGACTCCTTGAGAACTGAAGTTGCACCAACAGCCCTTAAAACACCTGCAGCTACTCCTGTGCCAAAGAAAAAAAAACATGGCCCTTGATGGCCTGGACAGTTACACGACATAGAAACTGCCGTGGTTATACTCACTAATGATCTTTTTATAGCTTCACATTCTGGCTCACTGTCTCTCTCACACTGTTAACCATGACATCTCACTTTGTCAACTTGAAGCTGTTTGCCATTGCTGACATTGCTCTTAAGAGATTCATTACCTTACTGATTGCCCTCACTTTGTCTCTCTTGGGGCTTTCAATTCAGAAGTTGGGTACAGTAAGTTGGTGTTCTTCAGGGTTCGATACTGGGCCCCTTATTATCCAGCATTTACATATTCCTGCTTGGCAAGCTTTTAAGATCCCATGGTCTGAATGATCACTTTTGTGCTTTTGATACTCAAATATATGTCCAAATATATTACTCAAATGTATGTGAAGTGGCTGTCTCTTCTCTCTAATTGCATCTCTGACATAAAAACATGAATAATTCAATATTTTATTTTCTTTGGACAGTAGTTTTGTATGGATTGTTTGGTAAATTGTAATAAATCTGTTCTTATCTGTTTAGCATCTGATATGCGGGAGCATATATTAAATGGATATTTGGAACAAGGCGCTGAATCAGGAACTTGCTCTCTATGCATCGGCCCGGTATTGCAGAACTTCTCGGAATGGTGCGCTAGCTTCTTTCTCAGTTGAAAAGTGACACATACTGTAGCTTCATGGGCCAGCTTTGCTACTCCATAAGGCGGAAAGGCAATAGCACAGAACCTTTCAGTTTCTGTGATCTTCCTTTTCTGGTGAGCAGGATTAGACTGGAAGGGGCTTTGCTTCAGTAACCTGATATGGGGCACCACATATCCTAAATAACACGATCCCGACCATCCCTCGGGTAGCCAGTGCTCCCCGCAGATCCATAAAGTACCTTTCAGGGATGGCTGAGGTGTGGATGCTTTAAAGCTAGTTAACATAAAGGTCTTATTGTCACCAGGACCATATTGAAAGGTGACTTCTCTACTTGTTATTGAGGCATCCTCTTTCTCACTCGTTACACTCTTCGTGAAATTAAATCGACAGATGGAATTTCTTAAAAATCTTGTGGCATTAGTTCTTACAGCACAGGTAAATCCCTGTGGGCTGGAGCTCAGCGTAATCTTAGGGGGTTTACAAGATAGGTCAACAGCTGGGTAATAACTCTTAGAAAAATCTACACGTTGTACCCCTGCCGCAGCTGTGCCGTTCTGCAGAACTATTCCAGCTGAAGTTGAAAATTTCTCTTTGTTCTGTTCCTGCCAAACATCTTATTATGAACATACAAACCACAAAAATCATTTTCATCTAGGGGAATCAATCCCAAGGGTCACCCCCCGACAGCGGTTTTTGGGGCACCGCTGTGCAAACCCAACACGAACTCTGATTCTCTCTGCTTGCATACAAATGTGACAGAGCTAAAAATGTATTAATCCCATGCACTCCCTTATCGTGGGTGTGCTCATCAGTTCACGTTTTCAATTATCTTTTCAGTCTGTGCCTAATTCGCGTCCCGCCATCGTCTTCTTCTGGGCCACTACTCCGGGCCTGCAATGTTCCCAGTGGCATGGGACAGGTGTCGTCTGCTTCAGGGCCTCCTGTTCTGGCCAGTTGTGGTTCCCAGGTCAGGGAACAGTTTAGGGTGCTTTTATTTGCAGTTTCATCTACCCCTTCCCGCAGGAGGGGAAAGCAAATTACGAAGGCCAGAACACAGATGAAAAGTAAACACTGGAATCTGGGGTGGTAGGGTTCTGATCAGATTCTCCGCCGTTCCCTCCCTCCGGAGGTAGGTGGGCCTTCTTGCAGTGAGACGAGTGGATCCAAGTCGTCTTGGGCTGGTCCTGGTATTTTACCGCGGTGTGGATGGTGAGTAGCACCTGATACAGGCCTTCCCACCTAGGTTGCAGTCCGCTCTTTTGTCTGTGGTCCTTGATGTAGACAAAGTCACCCAGCTGAAACGAGTGACAGTCTTCAGTTGCTGGTTCAGCCTGCGCTGCTTGCACCTGCGAATGAAAAGCCTTGACAGCTCGAGTTCGACCAATGCAAAAGGACAAGATTGCGTCATCCATTTGATAAATATCCATTTCCTTCAATGTTAATGGAGGAGATACTGGCAGTCTCATTAAAACCTCATGTGGCGAGAGTCCGGTCCTTCTGTTTGCAGAGGACCACATGGCCATCAATGCAACAAGCAGCGCATCGGGCCATTTAAGGCCAGTTTGTTCTCAAATGTTAGCTAATTTGTTTTTTCAGGATTCCATTTTGTCTCTCCACTGCTCCTGCAGACTGAGAGTAATACAGGCAGTGTAGGTGCTGTTTAAGGCCTTACACATTTCGTTCATGATTTGTCCAGTTTCATGAGTTCCTCGGTCTCTAGAAATCGTCCCTGGGATCCCAAATCTACACACTATGTCTCTCATTAAAATTTTTACAACACTAGTGGTATCAGCTTTTCTGCAAGGGTAGGCCTCAGCCCATTTAAAAACATTTCCAGAATCACTTACACATATTCATACCCACAACACTTCGGCATCTGTACAAAACAAATCTGTATATGTACAAAAGGTCCCCATGGTGGAGGGTGTGCAGAGGTACAGTAGCAACTTTTGGACCCTTTCCAGGGTTGTGCTGCTGGCATATTACACATTGTTTGCTCAGCTGTTCTGCTACACTGGTGAATCCAGTGGCAAACCATTGAGTTTGCACCTTCTGACAAATCCCCCCTTTGTCCGTATGGCCCACGCTGTGCGCCAGGCAGGCAAGCCATGGGAGTAGAGAACGGGGTGCAACCACGCAACCATCGTGGGAGACCCACAGTCCCTTAGCAGTATCATAACAGCAGCCAGAGCCCACCCAAGACTGCCGTTCCCTCTCATCAGCAGCCACCTGCAGCGCAGCCACATCACTTAAGGAAGGAGTCTGAGTGCGCTCCAACAAAACGCTTTCTGATCTTCCTATGCGCGCCTCGCATTTCACAACTGCAGTAGAAGCTGGTAAGAGTATAGCAGTCAGCAGATTTGAAATTAGACTTGTATGCTTGATAAGGGTTGTTGCTTGTTGAGCAGAGCATGACGGAGGCAATTTAGCAGCTTTAACAACTTCACTGTGAGAACAGGTAGCATATCCCTAGAGCAAAGAGCCATCAGAATTCTATCACAAACACAAAACACAAGCCAATTTAACTTAAATTAAATAAATATGACACTGCTTTGAAGAGTGAATCGGTAAGGACATAATTATTTAGTGTGAGTTATGAATGGTTTTCCTAGAACAGATACAGGACAGTTTCAACAAGGGCTGTCTCTTTACATGACTCACTACAAAGGCAGACAGGTTAATGAAGGGAAGCTGGCAGTGAGTCTCAAAGTCAGTCTACACTATCTAAACAGCCATCCTATATCTTTCTGCAGAAAAAGCATCTGCTCACAGCAGTCAGACACGGAGAGCATCTGAGAGCCTCCTAGCAAAGACAAACCTGGCAGTTTAAAATGTCAGCTAGAGCTATGGGTCTCGATGGTCATGTCTTCAAAGATCCCTAAATGTTTAACTGCACCAAATACTCATCAAGTCAGTCATTAAGGCAATTCTTTTCACTCACACAGCCTCATCAAAGCCACCTTCATCATTTGGGTAGTGTCCCGGCCAATCTGCCTTCTCCTTTTTAGAGGATACTGTAAACCTTTAGGAACAATATGATCTAGCAACAAGGTTATGTTGAAATTCCCTCTCCACAGGGGTTGGTGACCCTACTCGCAGTGCCAAGAAATTGTCGAAGAAAACTCTTCAAAGTATTAACGCAAAAGTTAATAAAAGTATTTAGTAAAGTAGTAAAGTATTAACGCAAGGGGGCCGAATAATTTTGCACGCCCCACTTTTCATTTTTTTATTAGTTAAAAAAGTTTCAAAAATCCAATAGATTTCGTTCCACTTCACAATTGTGTCCCACTTGTTGGTGATTCTTCACATAAAATAAAAAATTTATATCTTTATGTTTGAAGCCTGAAATGTGGCAAAAGGTTGAAAAGTTCAAGGGGGCCGAATACTTTCGCAAGGCACTGTACTTTTGTACAACTGAGCAATCTTGCTTTTATAAAATATATGGACTTTTTAATGATTAATGATTAACATGATGTTATACACAGTTTAAAATTATAAAAAAGTCTAAAGAGTATACAACTTAAATTCTTGATTGGAAAAAGATTGACCCTCAGCAGTGACTGGGATTCGAAACTAGGCATTTTCTGGTGACAGCTCAAATGGAAAGAACTAATTGATATTCAGAAATGAAACGTGTGAGTATAGTTTATTTGAAATGGAAAGTTTTGTAATTTTAATAATAAAGATGTTTGTTTATAAAGAGTTCAAAGAAAACAAGAAGTTTTGCTGTAGTGACAAAGGTTGGAGGATCAACAGCAGATGCAGATAGAAACTCTGAGAGAGTGCCTGAGGGTTTTTTTACAGCCTGACAGCGGAAGCGGTTCTAAAAGGATAAAATCTTATCGTTAGTTCCAAAGAAAGATGAGTCTAGGAAAGAGAAGGACCCTGGAACTTTGAGAAGGACAGGTGTGGAAGATTCTGGGTCGTCAGCTGTGGAGTCTGCTCATATGGAATGGGGAGAGAGTGAAATAGGAGATGAAGAACTGGAGATGTCAGACTGGTCACCTGAGGTTGTCCTGATGAAGAAGCAAAAGATGAAAGGCACAGGAAGGATGAGAGAGACTAAGACAGGACTTTTGATGAGAGAGAGGGCTACAGATATTGTAGTGCCAGTGTCAAATTGGTTTCAAAGTCTAATTGAAATAGGGTCTAGGGAAATAAGTGGGTTACAGAGTAATAAAGGTGGAGGGGATATGGACAGGAGGTGAAGGTTGAGTCAGGTGAAAGTGTGAGTGCATGAAAAGAGGAGAAAATAGGATTATATCCATGCAGATGTTCCAGAAGCCTTTCTAAGAATGTTAGAATATGATAGGGAATAGAATGTAGTTTATCATCCTAGGGATTTTAGGTTGGATGAACTTGAAAGGAAATATCCAGGGGTTAAACTGCAGGCAAAGAAGGAAGGAGATAAGTATAAAAAATAGTTTAGGAGGACTCCAGGCTGATGGATTAATAGGGTTCATAAATGATTATGAATCTGAGGCTTGGTTATATATAAAGAACATAGAAAACAAGACGGTATCTTGAATGGTTTTGATTGATTGGTTGTGGAAGGTCTGTATTGATTTGGTTAGATTGTTATGGGAATTTGATCTGTTCATTATTTTTTGGTTTAAATGTCTGTTTATACAACCAGAGGCTGTCGTTCGCATTGTTTTCCGGGTAAGAAGATTTTTGACCTTTCACTGTCATATTCTGACCGATGTTCAAAGATATGGTCTGTTCTAACTGCAAACAGACATGAGAAACCCTTTACTGACTTTTTACTTGAGCCTTTGTTTGCATGGCCTTTGTGGGTTCATATGTTTAATACTTATAGGGTGTAAGATGACATTATGAGTTTTGTGAAAAGGTTTGTGGATGTGCAGGAAGCTGGAGTGAAGGTCTTGGACAAGAGGAGAATATGGAATGGGAAGAGGAAATACATGGTCCATTTCAGGTCTGATCCCAAGGCAGGGGACGGGCTTTTGCACCCTCAAGCCTTTTCAATCGGTGCTAATAGAGGTTATCTGTTCTATCCAGAACAACCTCTTACGTGTAGGCGTTGTGGGCAAGGAGGCCATTTTGCTGTGGATTGTAAAGCGGAGGTACAGTATGTTAGAAATGTGCTGCTATAGGTCACTCTGCGTCGATATGTATGGTGAAGCCTAAGTGTAATTAATGTGGAGATATTTGGCACATTTACAAGGATTATCCTACTAGGGCAAGGAGTTTTGGAGCAGTCATTGGCAGACCACAGCTAGTAGGCACTGCTTCGTCTAGGTGCATGGAAGACTTTACATCAGTGACAGTTCAGAGGGAGGAGCCTGGACCTATGGGTTTGAGCACCACAGATCCATAGATCCATGGCTTGGGGAGTGCACCGGGCACTCACTGAGGCACACGGCTTTCCTCCTGTGTTTCCCTGAAAGATGTCTCAGGTGGAGCTTTCAACTAAGGGGAGGTATAAAGTTGGACTTGTGATCTAGTGGTAATCTAGTGGCAACTTTTAAATGACTGTGATCTCTGAAATCACAAATCATTAGTTAATGCGATAATTAACTTGATTATTTAGAGTTATTTAGAGATTCATGGTATCACATTCTCAAGCTTTAAGCGATCCAGGAATACTGCAGGCAGGCCACACAAAGGCCGAGAAGCAATGCTCTGTACAAAATGTCCCTTCCCGGGACAACCGCTTCCCAGATGCCATGAAAGCAATATCCTCACCGGTTGACGCCATCATCTGGAAGTTCCCTCTGCACTCCCTGGGCTTCACCCAGAGAGATTCCAGTTGGTGACTTTTGTTGTCCCCGTCTCTTCAGCCGCTTCTTCCGTCAAAGCTTCCTCTCCTCTGCCACCGCGTCCCCCTGGACTAAGATCAGAGAACTGCGGGCTTTCCCGCTTTAACCCGAGAAGCGATGCCCGACGCCGGCCTTGGGCCCACACACAGGCATCTGGCTGGTGCACAGCGGCGCAGGTCAATGCCTCTGGGGCCCGGTACACAAGCGGCTGCCGGCTCCCTTGCAGCCAGTGTCCAGCTGCCCGGACTCCACTGCCCCTCTCTCTTGCCTGCCTGCTTGCTTGCTCGCTAGCCTGCCTGCCAGTCCTGGGCGGGGGCCCTTCTCTTTGATCTTCTGTCAATGGCCCGACAATGACCGCAACCGCGGAGGGCACCAGCCTCCTTAGCTTAGGTCCTTCCCACCAGCAGCAGTTGTGCCGACCGAGCTGCAAGTGAAAGTGGACCGTCAGCACCTGCGAGCAAAGGGAAGGGGCAGCTCTCTCTCGGGAGGGACACACACACCAAACCACACCACACCACACCTGCCTTCTTAAAAAAAAATCTGTATATCTATGTTTTTTGGAGGGAAAATGCATGGGTGCTCAAAAGTGGCCCACCTGCTTGCCGAGAAAGTCGAGACTTGCAATCTAGTTTCAGGGGGATGTCGGGAACCCCCCTAACTCCCTCTACTCCTCCACAGCCCTGTACATGTCTGATTTCCTAATGTATTTTCCGCCCCACATGAAGCCAAACACTGCTCTTACCACATTCTTCCTGAGATAAGCTGGCATCAGGAACACCTTCGCCAAGTACAGGAATAGCGCCAAAATGTCCGCTTTCAGGACCAGAACCTTCCCCACAAAGGAGAGGGATCTTTGCTGCCATACTCCCAGCTTCTGGTTCATTTTGCTGAGACATTTCTCCCAATTCACGGTTGCAGAGTCTCTTGTCTGGAACCAGATTCCCAAGACCTTCACTGGCCCTTCCTCTAACGGAAGACTCCCAACTGCCTCCTTTCTGTCCTTCCAAGTGCCAAAAAACTTAGCTGTACACTTGTTTACATTTAAAAGCACACCCATACCTACCATAAAATCTTGCACTATGGCTATAACCCTGTACAAGCTATAATCAGAGCATAAAAACAGTGAGACGTCATCTGCATAAGCTGCGACCTTGACCTGCAATCCACCACTCCCCGGCACTAAGACCCCCTCTATCCTCTGGTCGTTCCATATCTTCCGGAGGAGGCGCTCGATGTATAAAACGTATAGCAGGGGAGACAAGTGGCACTGGATGATAACTTTCTCTCCAAGCATACCGTTAATGCAGACCCTAGATTCCACTCCTTTATAGAGTACCTGCAACCAACCAACGAATGACTCTCCACAACCCATGTGACTTAGACTTACCACAGCAAGCTGTGATGGACCCTGTCAAAGGCCTTATTCTGGTCCACGTTTACCATCATGAGGGGGGTGCCTCTATCCTCCACCCACTCCACTACATCCCTAATCAACTGTAGGTTCCATCCAATTCTACGGCCTTCAACCCCATATGTTTAGTCAACTCCCACCAGGGTTCCCATCACCTGTCGCAGTGTCACCTGTCGCAAACTGTCTTTTTACAGTTGCCTTCCTATCACTCTGGCCAAGATCTTATAATCGGAGCATAAAAGCTGGATGGGTCTCAAGTTGTCTAAATTGCTCTTATCGCCTTTCTTGTGTATTAAGGTGATGATGCCCATCCTCACTGTTGTGCCTAATCCCTTCCCGTCGAGTATCTCACTAAAAACTTCTAATAAAATTGGTTCTAGCTGCTCCCAAAGCTCACTATAAAATTCAATGGGTAGGCCGTCCACCCCAGGGACCGTACCTCTCCTCAGGCCTTGCATCGCCTCCATCAGTTTGGCTGCAGTAATATTTCCCTCTCATTCTGACACGTCCGATATGCCATCCAGCAAAGTATCCCAACCGCCCTGACTGTTTTTTCCCAGAAGTGCTCCTTGTAAAATTCCGACACATATGCCACCATCTCCTTCATATTACTTGTAACGCTCCCATCTGCTATTCTAATCTCCGTAAAATGAGCCTTCTCCTGCCTCACTCTGACGGAGCCAAAAAACTGAGCAGTGCACTTTTCCTCATTTTCCAGAGCTATTCCTTTAAGCCGGAAAAGGAAGTTCTTAGCCTTCCCTAACCAGGCTTCCCTTAATTTAGTCCTTAGTTCAGCAGCTTTTTCTGCGCGAAAGGTGCCCCCACAATTGAATTCTACATACAGAGCCTCCAGTTTGCGCTGTAGGGTGGCCAATACCTCTCTTTCCTCACGCCTTCTCTTTTTACAGTATCCAATGGTTAGCTGTGCAACAGACTGTTTGCATGACTCCCACCACTTAGTTTTTGATGCAAAGTTTAAAAGTTGATTCTTTAGCCTGCTTCCTCTTGGACTGACACGTTTAGCTTGCAGTAACTGGCCTGGGAGCTTGGACCCGCTGATTCAAAGGATGCTG
Source organism: Atractosteus spatula (assembly GCF_055471065.1). Taxonomy (NCBI): domain Eukaryota; kingdom Metazoa; phylum Chordata; class Actinopteri; order Semionotiformes; family Lepisosteidae; genus Atractosteus; species Atractosteus spatula. The sequence goes on along the minus strand of NW_028296763.1, from coordinate 677,763 downwards.
ATAAAACCATATGGTCTGAGTACCATACCGGCGTGACTTGCAGATCTTTAATCTTAAATTTTAAGGTAGTAAAGATGTAGTCCAAACATCTATATTGGCCTCTACTGTTCTTACCCCTTGATTAAAATCCTTAAAACAATCTCTGATTTAACCTTTGTACCAATCCCCTAAATACGCACGCTCCCCCACCTTGTGCACTGGATGTGTCAATATTAAAATCACCCCCCAACACAGTCTCTCTATTCGTATAAAACCACGGCTCGAGATCTTTTAAAAAGGCGGCCTGCAAAGCCCTCTCGGCTGGAACACACTCCAATCACACGCACCCTTACCTTCCACCAGCACCCGTCCACAACTAAAAGACGACTGGGTACTACAGAAACTACCTCCGAAGGAGAGGCTTGATGTATAGGACGTACAACAGGGGAGAAAGGGGGCATCCTTGTCTCACTCCACATCGAACAGTAATTCTCTCCCCTAGCCTACCGTTGATGCAAACCCTGGACTCTATCCCTTTATAAAGTGCTTGCAACCAGCCTAGAAATATCCCACCACATCCCATTCGATTTAAAACTTCCCACAGGAAGCAATGATGAACCCGGTCAAAGGCCTTGTTCTGATCCAAGTTGACCAATATGAGGGGGAGGCCTCTATCTTCCACCCACTCTACCACATCCCTGATCAACTGCAAATTCCACCTGATTTTCCTGCCTTCTACCCCACATGTTTGGTCAACTCCGACCAGAGCTCCCATCACCTGCCGCAACCACCTTCCCAACACTAGCAAGGATCTTATAATTGGAACATAAAAGCTGGATGGGTCTCCAGTTGTCTAGGTCACTCTTTTCACCTTTCTTATAAATTAAGGTGATGATGCCCATCCTCATGGTTTCACCTAATCCATTCCCACAAGTATCTCTCTAAAAACCTCTAATAGAATCGGTCTCAACTGCTCCCAAAATTTGCAGTAAAATTTAGTTGAAAGGCCGTCCACCCCTGGGACTGTACCTCTCTTTAAACCTTGCATCTCCTCCTTCAGTTCAGCTGCAGTGATTTCTTCTTGTAATTCTGACACCTCTGTTAGACCTCCAATGCCATCCAACAGGGTGTCCCAACCGTCCTGACAAACTAATTTTTCAGAGAAAAGCTCCGTATAAAATTTCGTTGCACATGCTACCATCTCAATCATGTCACTTGTAATGTTCCCATCCACCGTTCTCATATCCATAAAATATGCTTTTTCCTGCCTTGCCCTGACAGAACCAAAAAACTGTGCAGTACATTTTTCCTTGTTTTCTAAAGCTATTCCTCTAAGCTGGAAAAGGAAGTTCTTGGCCTTCCTTAACCAGGCCTCCCTTAACCTGGTCATTATTTCAACAGCTTTCTCAGCGTGGAAGGAACAGCCACGATTAAATTCTACATACAAGGCCTCCAGCCCACGTTGCAGGGTGGCCAGTACCACTCTTTCCTCATGCCTTCTCCTCTTACAATATTCAATAGTCAGTCATGCGACGGACTGCTTGCACGACTCCCACCACTCAATTTTCGATATGAAACTTAAAAGTTGCTTCTTAAAACTATCAATAAAATCTGAGATTAGCGTACAATAGCCTGCTTCCTCCAAGACATGATAAGACTGATCAAATTAAACCTATGTATCAAATCTCTCAAACTGCACAGTCCCCCACCTTGTGCATCAGATAAATCTATGTTAAAATCGCCCCCTAACACAATCTCTCTGTTTGTAAAAAACCACGGCTCAAGGTCTGTAGAGCTGTAGAGCCTGTAGAGCTCTCTCAGCCGGAACATGTGCCCTAACTTTCCACCAACACCCAACTACAGCTAAAAGACGACCTGGCACAACAGAAACCACCTCAGTCAACTGAAACCCCGGGTCCCCGAATAAGATGCCGATGCCAGACGAGTATACACCGCCCACGCTCCACCAGAATGCCCCTCTTTTCCACTTCTGCCTAAACCTATCCGCATCTTCTGGACCTCCTAAATGTATTTCTTGCAGAAAGCAGAAGCCCGGGTTCAGATCGGACAGAAAGCTGTACACCTCTAGTCTTTTGGCATCACCCCTCAGTCCCTGAACATCCATTAGTCATAAATGTCAAGACTCAAACTTCTGCCCCAAAAACTCTCCCTGCAGTACTCTCCTCACTTGGTGACATAAAGTGAGGGGGGGTCATAGGAGAAACTGGACTGAAAGAGTAACCTTCATCTAGTCCCAGAACGCCACTTGGTAGCAACGTCCCATCTGTCTCTAGAACACTTGATCCCACTGCCTCCGTCCTCTCCTCACGGGCTGTCTCCTGCACATATCCTTCTTCTGCCAGATCATTACCTTCCGCAGAATGTCCCACCTTACACATCTTGATATGTCGTGTTTGACTCTGTATACAATGGCGTTTACTGAGCCACTGATCCTGTGGTCGATAAGATCCTTACAGGAAGCCCAGATGTGGAACTTCACAAGGCTGAGCAGCAGCTACAACACAAAATTCCGGCTCCAATTACATGGTTTCGGGATCCCATGCAAAACTACTTGGCCCGTCAACAAAAAGCCCCTCAACTGACCCCACACCTTCTGAGCAAAACTACAACCTCAAAACACGTGTGAAACTGACTCGGTCTCTGAGCAGTCTGGCCGCGGACACTTATCTTGCCTGGAGAGAGCATGTCTATGTAGGGTCTCCCTAACAGGCAGTCTCTTCCACACCGTAAGCCTATTAAGATCTTCAAGCCTGTTGTCCAGGCCTATAGGCTGAATTTGCCTCCACACCTCATCAGTGACCTCCACCACAGCGGAATCCTCTTTCACCATAACTAACCTGTAGAGTGCCTTGTGGCCCAGGTACCCCAGGGTACATTTTTAGCCATTGTACAGCGTGCCTATAATACCACCGCTGGTTTTCTGCTTTAGGCGTTGTGTTGGACCAGACCACCAGGTGTTTCATTATAGCCGCAAAGGAGAAGGAAGGGTTCCGTGTCTAATACATAAAGTAGGGGGGACAGGGGCACCTCTGCCTCACTCCACAGCTGACCGGAAACCCGGTCCCCAACCTTCCATTGATACATACTCTGGAGACAACCCCATTATATAAGACCTTTATCCACTGTATAAAGGTCTCGCTCACACCCATCCTCTTCAAAACCTCCCAGAGGAAGGAGTGATGAACCCTATCAAAAGTATTCTGGTCTAAGATAACGAGCATTAACTCCAGCCCCCTGTCCTCCACCCATTCGGTGATGTCTCTTATGAGCTGGAGGTTCCAGACTAGTTTTCTTCCCTCCACACTACAAGTCTGGTCTCTGCTAACTACTGTACATTCAATTCAGCCTGTCTCACAATATGGTTGTGGACTTTCAGAGTCAGCTGGGCATTTTGGAACACTTTCAAGGCAACAGGACTTTGGCGAACACACTTAAAAGGGAAAACGTTACAAACAAAGGAAAGTCAATTCCTAGTAAAGCTGCAGAAAAGGCAGCAGAAAGAGGAGGACTTTTTTTTCTCTTTGGTTCTCCCACCCAACGCCTTCACAGAGGATTCAAACCATTTTCCACTCCCCTCACTCCAGCTACACGATCTGCTTCAGCTCAACAAGGCACTGAATTACATCCAGGAAATTATCACTCATTACAGTGGCTTTTGCAAGACAGCAGGGGTGATCGAGTAGGATCGCCGTTAAAATCGCACTCCCTAACATTGCCCGTGCTTATCGCATAAGGTCAGTTTCTCAGAGTCTGAATGAGCCTAATGAAACAATCCCTTTGCACAACATCTAACTCTAACTCTAAGAAGCAGTGTGAACCGAGATGGGAAGCACCTCACAGTACAGAACGGTCGATATACAACAGTATACAACCCAATGTTTAATATGTGGGGGGAAAAAAAACTGCTTTTGCTAGCAAAGTGGATCGCGCTTGGCGATCAAAGGAGGAAAGGCAGGAGTTAGATGACAAAGCTGGGGCTTGAGAGCCGCTCGTCTGAGACCGACACAATTTGGGTGTTGGTACTTTTGTGCATTTTGGGACTGGTTAGTGTCATTTGGTATTTGTTTATTGAATAAGGACTGGTATAGGATTTTGATTTGTGGATTGTGTTTTTTGGCACGGTACTGTAGATATGGCTACTTTTGATTTACGAAAGTTTGTGGAGGAACCTTCCTTTGAGCAGCTGGACAAGTGTAGGAAGGACGAATTGGTCCAAATTGCAGATCACTTCCAGATTCAGGTATCAATGCAAGCTCTTAAAAGGGATATCAGGAGAGCTTGCATTGATATCAAGGTTGGTGGAGTTAAAGGTCATGGCACTAGCGAGCAAGGACGCCAGTTCTCCTGGGGCTGGTGCTAAACCTGCTATGGTGGTGGAAGAACAGGACGAGGTGCAGGGAGTGGCTGAAGACTTAGCGGAGGCTGAGGTCAAGGCCGCATTACCTCCCTTGGAACCGTTCTCTCCAGTCTCCACTGGGTCAAAAAGCGAGACTCGCCTGAAAGTTCATTTGGCCCGCTTGCATATGGAGGCATAGGAAAAAGCCCAGATACGCCAGGCAGAATTTGAATTGCGCCTTGCAATTCGTAAGATGGCGATCGAGGCAGAGAAAGAGGTTAAGCTCTGTCAGCTTGAACTAGAAACAAGAAAGCTGTTGCCCGCATATTTAACCCTGGTGACAGTTTTAGTTCTTCTGCCTATTCCTGGTTCTGCCCTTTCAGCACGTTTTTCTGGACCGTACGAGACAGACTCGAGTGTGCCATGATAATGTTATGACCCCAAGTGTCTAGGGGTACAGGGGTGTAACATTTAGGATAATTCTTTTGGAAGCAGGTGGGTTCTGGTGAGGGACTAGGAAGCGCGATAACAAAAGTGGGTGCAAAAGTGATTATTTTAAATTGAATAAGCAACTGGTAAAACACGATAACACACAGGGTAAGGAACTAGAGTGGTGCCAAAGAAAAGAAAATAACAAACAAAATGGAGCTGGCTAGGAAGGTGAGGGAAAGCTAACCTGGCTACAAAAGAAAACCTGAAACACACGGTCTTCGGCGTCTTCAACACCCTAGCTACCCTCCACTGACTACCCAAAACCATACAAGACAAACGGCACTCACCCGTACTAAACTAGTGTTACTAATACAAAATCACCTAAGTGTGTAGAATGTACCCAACAACCTAAACTAACCTTATACACAAAAGTTCACACAAAAACACAAGTGAACTAGGAATACAAATAAGGGAAACAAGAGTAATCAACAGGAACAGGGTACAAAAGAACACAAAGGTTGAACATATAACACATTAGGGCAAGGTAATGACAAAACAAGGATAAACACAAACAAACGAAAGTACAAAAAAACAAACAGAAACCAACAAAACCAAAGCTATACGAAAATACACACGACAAAACGACAACCAAAGGGAAATGAAGCAAAGCAAAGCAAAACCAAACAGAACCGAAGTCAAACAAAAGGCTCTTCCTTCAGAAAACCTCCATGTTATATAGTGAATAAGATGCACTCTGATTGGCTGAGAAGCTAATTGATCATGATGTCATACGGAACAGTGGTGTAATGGTGGGCCAATGGGGGAGGGAGAACAATCAAAGGTCAGCAGTGTGGAACATAAAAAGCGCGCACAGACCACACACTGGGACGTAACAGAGACAATCTGAACCCTTAACCCTAATCACCCAAACCCTTAGCTAGGGTTAGAGTTAGGATAATTAGAAAACATAGAGGATGTTTGATGGCATGGTTGTGTTCTAAGACAGAAAGGATATTTAGGAAAAGTGATATTTCAATGTTATCTTCACATTTTTGTTCTGTCCTATATGGCTCTATGCAATGCATTGCCCTAAAGGGGAATGATGACTTAATTACCCTAAAAGCAAGCGTATGAAAGAAAGGGCTTCAGCTTTTCAAAATGTTGCATTTGGCATTTAATGCACTGGCATTTTAACAGTTACGGCTAAAATGTATTGGCTATTCCTGACTCTTAACCTATTTAACCCTGAAACAATTCTTATCGAGATCACCAGTCTACACAAAGTTTCTAATGACAGAATACTTGTCAAAAATGAAATTGTAGAGGGGCGTGGCTATGCACTAAGAGGAGAAGAACGGGTATCTGTCGAGCTCCTCGCCAAATTTAGCAAAATAGGCATAAAAATACAGTCTTTTAACACAAAATACCGACATAACACTCTTACAGTGTAATAATGTCACTTGCCGACTATTTCGGACAAACCCCTCTCACCCAAAACCAAAAAAAAGCATCAAGAAGGTGAGCAAGATGGTGAATTCACTGGGGGAGACGGTACAGTTGAGACCAACCTAATCATAGCAAAAGTAACATCAAACATCGCCGAAATATTAGATTCAAAACTCGCAACGATTCGAGAACCTGTTGCTGCTATATCCACTAAAATAGACATAGTGATTAAAAGAATAGATGAAGTGGAACAGCGAGTTTCGGACCTGGAAGACGGCAGTGTAACGGCGGGCAACAGGATACGGGTGCTTGAGACAGACCTGCGCAAGGCATTGGATCGACTTGAAGACCTCGAAAATAGAAGCCGGCGGAAAAACGTGAGAATCCTCGGCCTAAGAGAAAACATCGAAGGAAACAACCCAGTTGGGTTTTTTGAGAGATGGATCCCTGAAACCCTTGGCATGGAAATGATGGGTGACAAAATCAAGCTGGAATGTTGCCATCGCACGGGACCCCGGCGCAAGTCGGGGGAGGGCGGAACACCTGCACCCCGGGCCGTGCTGGTGAGGCGGCACAACTACCGGGATAAGCAGAAGGTAAGGGAAGTGGCCAGGGCCAAGAAAGAAATCATTGTGGAGGGGAAAAGAGTCTCCATCTTTCAAGACTTCTCGGTCAAAGTGCAGAAAAAGAGGGCGAAAACAGCCGAAGCGAGAAGGAGGCTGCGTGATGCTGGACCGAGGTATTCGTTCCTGTATCCAGCGATCATTAAAGTGTTTGATGCCTCGGGGGGATCTACTACTCTTTCAAGCTTAAAAGAAGCAGAGAACTTCCTTAAAAATATTCGACAGCAATCCTCCACGTCTGAATAGAAGGTGAGAGGTCCGCTGCTAAACGAGCAGCCTTGGCTTCTGTTTGTAGAACTGATCGAGCAGAGAACTGAGTGGTTATGCCTGCGCTTAGAACCTTTTCTGACGTTTTAAATGTTCTCTATTTTTAAGATTCTGTTATTAATGTTAATGTTGAGATATAGATGATACTGTTTTGTATCGAAATTTAAGACTGTGACAAATTATTTTGGCGAGGAGTAGACAGTTTTTGTTTTAGTATAATAGTTGAACCCCCTATAACTGAGCGTACTTTATTGCTGACTGCCGCAGCTGCGTGACTAGCGGCAACCTTTAGTTTCACTTCTCTGTTAACTACGCAGAGAAGCTAAACAATTTTGTTGGACCTTTTCTTAGTTTCGTTTGCAGACTGAGTCTAGCAATCTTGTTCTAAGACTGCTCTTTCTGTCTTTATCACTGTTAATCAATGTTCAGAAGATTAACAAAGTTCCTTTGTTTCTTTTTTAAATACCTGACAAGTGCCGTTACCTCATGTACTGTGTGTGGTCACAAACGGAATTTTTTTTCTCTCTCTCCAAGACATTGTTTTATTTTTTTTCTTATTCTCTTTTCTCTTTAAAATGTATGGAACGGGTACATGCAGCTGCTCTATTTGCTATTCACTGTTATGTTGCATTATACTACAATTCAGCCACTGCATTACCGTATTACAACTCACTGCGTTACCATATTACAACTAAAAAACCACCATGAATAATGTTGAGATATGCAGTTGGAATGTAAAAGGGGTGAATAGCATAGTTAAAAGGAAAAAGATTCTGAACGTCCTGAAACGAGATAAAATTCAAATAGCATTTTTACAGGAAACTCACTTGAATGATCTGGAACATAAAAAACTTAAAAGGGAATGGGTAGGTCAAGTTTATTACTCATCATTCTCCACCAAAAAAACATTTACCATTTACAGTCAACTCAACTTATGTGGATAATGAAGGTAGAGTGGTAATAGTTAAAGGATTAATATATGGGGAAGAAGTGGTGATAGGATGTATATATGCCCCTAATGAACAAGACGAACAATTCTTTATTGATGTGTTTGGACAACTCACTATTATGGATTGTAACAATACTATCCTTGCAGGAGACTTTAATTTTTCTTTCTGTCCTAGGGTAGATAAGATGCCGTCTGCTAATGTACCATCATCTAAAATCTCCAAAGCAGTGACAAATTTATGCAGAGAAATAAATATTATTGATATATGGAGATTCTTCAACCCATCTGCTAGGGGCTTCACATTTTACTCCTCACCACATCAAACAGCTTCTCGTATTGACCACATCCTCCTATCCAGCCATATGGCCCATCTAGTAACAGATATAGGTATTGATCCAATTACTATAACAGATTATGCTGCTGTGACAATGAGTATGTCCTCTCCACGACCAGTGGAGCGTTCTCTTGTATGGAGACTAAATCCATTTAATCTGCTGGATGATGAATTCAGAAAGTTCCTTAATGAACAAACAAAGCTGTATTTACAGTGCAATGACATTGAAGAAACCGATCCTAGGGCAGTATGGGAGGATTATAAAGCTTACATGAGAGGTATGATAATTTGTTATACCAGTTAAAAGAAAAAGGAAAAAATCTCTTTGCAATTAGCACTTGAGAAAAAAAATTCAAAATTGGAAGAAAAGTTTTACACTGCTAAATCTGAGAAAATTCTAATTGAAATTAAAGAAGCTTGGTCAAAACTTAATAACCTAGTGACAAAAAAAGCTGAATGAGATGTTCTATATGCAAGACAGCGTCTATTTGAAAAGGGCAATAAACCAAACCGCCTCCTTGCAAGATTGGCAAGGATGGCAGTATCCAAAAATTTTATTTCTGCCATTAAAGATGAGAATGGCATCTTTAAGAATTTTTTTGAGAAGTTATATAGCTCAGAAACAGATAAAAAACTACTTCAGTAGAGCACTTTTTTAAAAGGCATAGACATTCCTCAAGTCAGTGATACACAGAAGGAACTTCTGAATAAACCTATCTCCAGTAAAGAGATTAAAACAGCTATCATATCACTACGGTCAGGAAAGACACCAGGACCGGATGGCTACCCTGTAGAGTTTTTTAAAATAATGAAGGATCAGATCTGTGACATTTATCTCAAGGCCATCAATAAATCTATTAAAGGATCTTCCCTACCAGAATCTATGAATATTGCCAACATAACAGTTATTCACAAAAAAGGAAAAGATCCTGAACTATGTAGCTCATATAGACCAATAAGTTTGCTAAATGTTGATATAAAAGTGATAGCTAAAATACTGGCAACACGCTTAGAGAGAATAATGACTAGCATTATTGACCCAGACCAGACAGGTTTTATTAACGGAAGAAACTCATTTAATGATACCAGGAGATTATTTAACATAATGCACCATCTTGACCAGCTACAGGTTTCAAGCCTCCTTGTGTCGATGGATGTGGAGAAAGCCTTTGATAGAGTGGAGTGGGAATATGTTTGATCTTAGAAGGAGATTTAATCTAGGTGAAGACTTTATCACATGGACTAAGTTATTATATAGTGCACCTAAAGCCACAATACAAACTAACGGTTTAATTTCCCACCCATTCAGGCTGCACAGGGGCACACGGCAAGAGTGCCCTTTGTCACCCTTGCTATTCGCTATAGCAATTGAGCCATTGGCTATATATATAAGATGTAATCCAAACATCAAGGGGGTCCAACTCGGGGGAAGACATCACAAAATTATGCTGTATGCTGATGATGTAATAATGACAGTAACGGACCCTGTTCACTCCCTACCTGAAATTATTACTGGTATAAAAATTTTCTCAACCACATCAGGCTACAAGGTAAATTTCAGTAAATCTGAGATTATGTCTTTAGGGAACATGGGAAAAGGATAACCCGCCTATATTAAACCATTTCACTGGAATCCTAAGGGTATCACATACTTTGGGATTCAGGTGACCCCCAAAATCTCACATCTGTATTCTGTAAATATAAGACCTCTACTGATACACTTAAAGGACAACGTGAACCGGTGGACAAATTTACCAATATCTTTCCTGGGCAGAATTAACCTGGTAAAGATGATAATATTACCTAAAGTTCTCTATCCTCTATCTATGATATTCACTCCCATGACTAAAGCTGACATAAAGGATCTGAATAAAGCAATATCAACATTTGTATGGACAGGAAAAAAAACAGAAATCAAATATAAGACTGCAGTTACCCAGCGATTACGGTGGATGTGCATTGCCAAATCTGAAATACTATACCTGGGCAATACAAGCAAGAATCCTCCAGCAGTGGATTCATGCACTGCCAGACTCGACCTGGGTGGATATGGAGGCTGAACACGGTAAACCAGCCTCTCTTGTAAACCTCTTAGGCAGGAAAATGACTAATGTACCCCACTAGCTAAAAAGAACCATTTAATAATAAATGTACTGAGAACATGGAGCAAGATAACTAAATTCTTTAGTTATTATCCCTCTCTTTATATGCTATCTTCACTTGTGGGTAACCCGGACCTACCTCCTGAAAAGACAGGCTCCCACTTTACTAATTGGCAAACAGCAGGTATACATAGAATTTTTGACTTATTTGAAGGGGGAGTATTTAAATCATTTGAGCATCTTCAAGCACAATATAATATACCAAAAAGAGACTTCTTTAAATATCTTCAGATCAGGCATTATGTGTGTACCAAGAACGGTGGTCTTGATTTATTCAGCAGCTCGCACACACTAGAAAAATCTTTCTAAAGAACGGGAACTCAAAGAAATTTCTATCCACGTTTTACACTTTCTTGTCTAGGCATGAGGTGGACTTTACAGACAATCTGGAGCCAGGGACTGAGGTGCTGTATAGATGATAACACTTGGAAAACTATTCTTTCATTCCCTTCAACAATCTCCGTCTGTAACCAGTATAAAGAAATGCAGTACAGGCTGTTACATAGAGCATATATATCTCCACAGATCTATAGCAAATTTAGCACAGGCACATCAACTAACTGCCCTAAATGTAAAACCCAGGTTGGAACACTGTTTTACTGTCTATGGGAATGTACATATGTCCAGAGGTTCTGGTGGGAGGTATGTACAAAAATATCTTTGATCTGTGTAATAGAGTTAGATCCTCATCCTCTCACATGCATTTTGGGAGTCTTGCCTGTTCTGCTGCTGAACCATAGAGAATTAGTTCGGCCTGCCCTGATGCTGGCAAGAAAGGCAATCATGACCAGGTGGGCGGGTGACGAGCCTCCCTCTCTAGCTTTCTGGGAATTACTAATAAGAGACTTGATCTCTTTGGAAAAGTTAGGATTCATCCTAAAAGGTGAGCTGGACCGTTTTAAAGATTTGTGGGATAAGCCTTTGAGAGCATTAGATTTAAAAGAGGAGCTCAGTATATATTCCTAAGCCATTATATATAACTATGCTATAACCTTTATGCCTTTAAATGGTAAACTCTGATATAGCTGTGACTGCACCTGTTTTTGTTTTTATTTAGTTTTTTTGTCTTTTTTCCTTCTTTCCTCTTTCACTTATTTTTTTTCCTTAACTCCATTCTTCATTTCTTTTTCTTACATTCATTGTTATTTTTATATTTAAAAAAATGTAAAAGTTTAAATATTGATGTCTGTGCTGTGATATTTAATAAACTGAAGTGGAAAAAAAAGAAGACTAGGGTCTTAGGGATTTTTGTAAGGGTGTTATGAAGAGGGATATAAAATAGGTGGTGGAGGTCATGAGAAGGGTTGAGATTTTGTATGCCAAGGAGAGCGCAGGGCTGGTCATGGATCATGACCTGCTAGCAGTTCTGAAGGCTCGCCTGAGATCTCTCTTCGAAGGAAGAGCTCGACGGTTCCTGGTACGTAGGTGCCAAGAGTTTATTGAGCAAAATGAGAAGTGCTGCACCATTTTCTTAGAGCGGGTAAGGGTGAGACAGAGGGGGACGGTGATCCGGGCACTGCGTACCAGAAACGGCATTGTTGTGAAGAAGAGTGCAGAGATGGAGAGGTGTGCAATAGATTTTTATCCCGATTTGTTAGAGGAAAAGAAGGTTTATGGAGGGATGGGGGATTTTTTCCTGAGTTTCTTGGATAAATGACTGACCAGTAGTGGGAAGGAGGATCTGGAGCATCCTTTCACGCTGGAGGAATTGGAAGGTGCTGTTAAATTCTTCAAGGATGGGAAAGTCCCAGAGTGGATGGGCTCCCTAAAGAGTTCTATGCCACCATCTGGGATCTGTTGGGGCCAGTACTCCTTGCTGTCCGGAATGAAATATGTAGGGATGGCAGGTTGAGCAGAACAATGAGGGAAGGCCTGATAGTGTTATTATTTAAGAAAGGGGATGCAACAGATCTAAGAAACTGGAGGCCAGTCACCTTGTTGACCACAGATTACAAGTTATTTGCAAAGGTTCTGGTGAGATGGATAAGGACTGTGATGCCAGATTTGGTACACCTGGACCAAACTTGTGGAGTCCCAGGGAGGTCAGTATTAGGGAATTTGGCACTGATTAGGGATGTGGTGGCATAGGTGGAGGCCCAGAGAGTGCCTTTGTTGCTGGTCAATGTGAACCAAGAGAAGGCATTTGACAGGGTTAATCACGGATTTTGGTTTAGGATTTTGGCACACTTAGGTTTTGGGGAGTTTTTTTTTAATTGGTTAGGGATTCTGTATGCAGCAGTAAGTAGTAGGCTGGTGGTGAACGGGCTCAGGGAGAATGGTTCTTGCAGTCTTCTGGGGTGAGGCAGGGGTGCCCTTTATCCCCACTGTTATATGTATTGTTTCTGGAACCCCTGGCATGCTACTTGAGGGCAGATCCAGCGGTGCACGGGCTGTGGTTGCCAGGGAGTGGAGGGGAGGTGGTCAAAATTTCGCAATATGCGGATGATGCCACCTTGTTCTTGACATCTGAGGGTGGTGTGAGGTAGGCTTTATACAGGTTTGAGCAGTTTGCAGGGGCTTCTGGGTCCAAACTCAATGTGCAGAAGTCTGTTGCGATGGAGTGTAACGGGTGGCACACAGTGTGGACAGTGCCTGGTGGGCTGCAGGTAGCCGAGGATGGGGTGAAGATCTTAGGGGTTGTTTTCCGGAGAGAAGGGAATGAGCTGCATAATTGGAATTTGATTTTTGCGCGACTCAAATTTGGGTTGTGGAAGACACGGTGGTTATCCTTTGTGGGGAAGGTGGTTGTGTTGAAGGCTGACGTACTGCTGGCCTTGGTGTATCTGGCTTATGTGTATCCACTGCCGAAGACATTCAGGAGACTGCTGACCCAGATGGTTTTTGAGTTTATGTGGGGAGGGAAGTATGAATACATTAAGAGGGATATTATGTACATGGATGTTAGTGAGGTTGGGAGGGGGGTTCCAAATTTGCTCCTGAAACTAGATTGTAGTTTCTTTTCAGGGCTGTGTAAAGTCCTTGGTAGTGGGGTTGAGGGGCAGTTTAAGAGTTTTGTGTGTTTGTGGTTTGAGGCATGTATGAGGTCTGTGTATGGGTGGATGAATGTAAGGCCACATGCTGCTACTGCTCGAGTCCATTATGGGAGAGCACGGGAGATGAGGAGGGAGCTTTTTCCCTTTGAGGACAGGGACGTTCCTCAAAGTTATATAGTTTGGTAATGGGGGCTAAAAAGGTTAACCTGGCAGTGTTGGGCTTCCGTTGGGATGTGTGAGCCCAAGTGCAGCCTAAAGGTTTGGACCATGGATTGATGGACTTGAACTGGCAAAGAGTCCATGACAGGTTGCCAGTACGGCAAGTGTTGTATAGGCATAAGTTATCTAAGATTAAAAACTGTCCAACAGAGGGGTTCTCAGGGGAGGGGACTGTGCGGCACGCTTTCTGGGAGTGTAATTTTGTTCAAGAAGTATGGGAGAATTGTCATGATATTTTGCTGAATTCGCCTTCTTCCTTTGTTCTGTCCTTTGATGTAGTTCGATGGGGGTTTAGGTGTACCCATGTTCCATGTACAGTGGGTTTTTGGGTTGGTTGTTTGTTAGTCTAGTAAAACAGGTGGTGTGGGATTCAAGAGAAGAGCTAGCCAAGCGGAATGTTGTGTGGTCTGTGAAACGGGTGGTGGAGAGGGTTAAGGGGATGGTGCGAGGGAGGGTTCTAAGGGATGTTTGGAGGTGGGGTTACTTTGCCGCAAAGGAAAAATGGAAGAATCTTTTTGATTTGTGATTTCATGTATTGATTGTTGAATTGTGAAAATGTTATTTGCCCTCTTGAGACTGTATGGTGAGGTGTGACTGGCGTGATGATTTTGCTGTGTTTTGAATAAAAGTTTTGTAAAAAAAAAATCTGTTCTTATCAGTTCTTATCTTCTTCGGGCCCTGGAAGGACAGGATGACAGTGCCGGAGGGTCTCGAGCTCTGCACGGAGCTCCTCAAAATACTGAGCGTTTCCTTTTAGAGCCAGAACAACGAGACCATCAACTTGACATAGAGGAAAGCCAGGGTGAACGCGAAGCTGGGTCTGTGGAAAACGCGGTCGCTGTCCTACACAGGGAAAGTGATGGAGTTGAAAGCAGACATCCTGCCAGCTTTGGTTTACCTGGCGGTGGTGTACCCGCTGCTGGCCAGACTCAGATGAGTGCTGCAAGGGATGATCTTCGGCTTCGTCTAGGGCGGCAGGTACGAGTACATCACGAGGAACCAGATGTGCCAGCCAGTCGAGGAAGGGGGTAGAGATGTTCCACATTTCCCGCTGAAACTCGACTGCATCTTTTTCTGCAACCTCTGTCAGGTGCTGCAGAGCCCATCGGCACAAAGTACAAGTACTTTGTCAGGCTGTAGCTCTCCATCCCGATGAGGCACCTGGTTAAGTGGTCAAACACTGGGCCCAAGGCAGAGAGGCGACTGGAGTTCTACACCCATGCTGTCAAGTGGAGCAGGACTTACGAGGCCACGAGACAGCCAGAGCTCTGCACCAACCACAGAGCTCTGTACAAAGAGGTGAGGGGGCACCTGGTCGCTGACGAAAGGCTGCAGGTTCCCAGACAAGTCTGGGAAAGGACGCAGCCAAAAGAACTGGACAACCAACTGAAGGACCTCAACTGGATGGCCATACACAAGAGACTGGCAACCAGAGAGGTCCTCTACAGACACTCGATCACCAGGAATCTGCATTGCCCCTGGGACAAGTGTTTCGTTGAGGA